>NW_012267348.1:947845-949683 GCF_000151885.1 Dipodomys ordii | reverse complement strand
TTGCCTTGCATGCTCGAGGCCCTGGGTTCACTTCCTCAGCACCACATAAGCAAAAAGAAAAAAGCCAGAAGTGGCGCTGTGGCTCAAGTGGTAGTGCACTAGCCTTGAGCTGAAGAGCTGAGGGACAGCCCAGGCCCTGAGTTCAGGCCCCATGACCGGACCCAAAAAAAAATATTAAAAAAAATAAAAAATAAATGAAATGTACAACTTGGGGGGGGTGTAAAGGGAAGTCAGGAGGGGAAACACTGGAAGAGAATGAGGGAGGGATGACACTATTGAAAAGAAAAGGTACTCATTACTTGACTTATGTAAATGTGACCCCTCTGTACATAACCTTTACAACACAAATAAAAGAAAAAAAAAAGAGAAAGAAAACTAAGTTGCTAGAAAGATGGTAAACATTGGGGATGCCAGATTTTAATTCCAGCTGTTCAGACTCAATCATCCAAGTCGGCTTTCACTAAACCATACTTCTATTTTACTCATAGTTGGAAAAGATGCAGTACATTAGATGCAATGAATTACTCAGGAAGCCTTTACATCAGACAAGTCTTCCAAGAACACAACTCCTTTAGTGCTTACTGTGTGAGTTACAAGACAGGTACGATTCAGTCCATCCAGTAAAACAATCAAGACTACATGAGCTAAGTAATTTGCTCTAGTTCTCACACAAAATAAGTGGAATTCTCACGGTGAACTCTTGGCCAGTTCCCATCTGTGCTTCATTCCATTCATGGAGGCAGCAAAGACATCCTGGACCAAATTCTAGTTAGGGTCCTTTAAGGCCTCTTCCCAACATGACCTTCCATTTATGCATCCTGTCATTACTAGGCCTGCATAGGTCAGTGTTAGCAACAGTTTAGCAATCCCTCGCCATTTATATCCAATCAAGTTATTCATCCATGGCGTATAATAGTTAAGCCTTGGTCTTCCTTTAGCAAGAATTCTAGGAAGTGGCGCTGTGACTCAAGTGGTAGTGCACTAGCCATGAGCAAAAAGATGCCCAGGTACAGTGGCTAGGCCCTGAGTTCAAGCCCCAGGACTGACAAAAAAAAAAGTATCAGCTGGGAATGTGGCTTAGTGGTGGAGTAGCATACCTAACATGCATGAAGCCCTGGGTCTGATTCCTCAGTACCTCATACACAGAAAAAGCCAGAAATCGTCCTGTGGCTCAAGTGGTAGAGTGCTAGCCTTGAACAATTAAGCAAAGCAAGCCAGGCCCAAAGAAATATAGGTTTTATGGTTTCCTTCATTTGTAATAACTAGAATATGTCTATGACATTCTTAGCTGAGGATCACAATAGCCCAATTGCTAAGTCCATAAGGCCATATATAATGAAGCATATCAAAATGAACTCCAAGAATTGGAAACAAGAGGTTTTTATCATATCCTGTATCAGTTACTTCTATGTTTTTCTTTCTGTTTTTGTTTTCTGTACCCTTTGTCTTATATATAAGTTTATCTGATTTGTAGAAGAGAAAGGGAATCACAGAAACAACAGGACAAAGGATGAACTAATGCAACAATGATACTTACTAGACACCATGTTGGAAATGAACTCTACAATTTTTTGGAGGGAGGTGGGTGGCAAGTAGGGTGTAACAGTGTTTCAAAAGAAATGTACTTATGTAACTGTAATCCCTTGTTCATCACCTGTACGATAAATTTAAAATAAAATAAAATTATTAAGGAAAGAGGAAAAGGAGAAGGAAGAGGGGGGAAAAGGAAGAGAAAGAAAGAGGAGAAGCAGCAGCTGCTGCTCACAGACAGAAACCAGGCCCTGAGTTCAAGCCCCAGGACTGGCAAAAAGAAGAAAAAGGAGTAGGAGAAGGAGGAG
>NW_012267348.1:922562-946323 GCF_000151885.1 Dipodomys ordii | reverse complement strand
TGTTTACCCCAGAGTTCACCCCAGTGCTCACCCAGCATTCACCCCAGTGCTCATCTCTGTGATCACCCAGTGTTTACCCCAGAGCTAACCCAGGGCTCACAAATGTTTACCCCAGAGTTCACCCCAGTGCTCACCCAGCATTCACCCCAGTGCTCACCCTTGTGCTCACCCCAGTGATCACCCAGTGTTTACCCCAGTGCTCACCCTGGTGATTACCCAGCATTCACCCAGTGCTCACCCAGTGCTCAATCCAGTGCTCACCCCAGTTTCACCCAGCATTCACTCAAGCCCAGCCAAACGGGTTGTGAGGTGCTTACAAAAGTTCAACTCACAGTCTCATCACTCCCCTTCACCAACACTGGCCTACTGAACTAACCTGTATAGAAAAAGCCTTCACTCTGGATTTGGGGGCACCAAATGCCCACTCTCTGTCATTGAACCCAAAGCCCAGGTTACCAGAAGGTACGAGCTAAAAGTTCACACTAAAGATTCACTGTAGAGCACACTCCATGTCCCTCCACCATTTAAAGGTTACCAAAAAAAGAGATGATTGATAGGGAATCTAACCATGTACAAAAATTCTGCTGATACAAGATCTGTGGAAAGTGCTCCAATACACAGACATATGCATATTATATTTCAAGCACACATGTATGCATGCATGCACACAAATGCAGAGTTGTTTTTGCTCTGTGGTAAGATGCTGCTCTGTGAAAGGAGGAAAAAAATCCAAGCTTCCAGAATTAATGATAATAATATAACAAACATAACAGTAGACACCAAATTTTGAGCAGCTACAGGTGCCATCACTATAGATATAGATAGATAGATATACAAAATCATTGAGATTATACCTAATAGTCCTATAAATTGACTATGTTTACCAGAAAGGAAACTGAGACTCATAGAGGTAAAGTATGTGTACAATAGCACCCACTAGAGCCAAGATTTCTATCCAGGTCTGTCCAGTTCCAAGTGCCTGTTCTTTCCACCTCATCGTTCCCAATTTCATGTCAGAAATTATTTCCATCGAATATGTCAGTGGAACACAATACTCGGTATCTCACAGCCAAATTCTTCCATGGGCCAATTAGTTTCATATGCTACAAAGAGCTACATGGTAGGTTTCAAAGAATATCTGTTATGTAAGTGGATTTATTCAAGTTCTCAAGGCAGATTTTCAGTTAGCTAAAGGCTACAACTCTTACTTCAGGGCCATGCTAATCAGATTTTCCTGTTTTTGTTGATGACAAAAGTGAAATGGTGCATTCCTTTGATTCTTTAATGACATGCTTAGAAATCAGACCCAAGATGATAACTAAAATGTGCTCTGATTTGGGGAGAGGGGAAGGAAAGAAGAGTAAGAAAAAGATGAAGGAGGAAAAGAAAACAAGAACAACATGGACACTGACTTTGTATTTACTTAGCTTGAAAGAAAAAATAAGGTATTTTGAAACAAGAAATGAATCATCTGAAGAAACAGTGTATTCATTTCACACTTGAAGCATTCAACTGTTCAGTTTATGCCACCAGAGCCTGTCCTAGTCTAAAAGATAAGGTTATACTTGGTTCTCTTGTAGTACCCTTTCACAGATAGGATAAAGTCAGTTAATTGGACACAGTCTAATTGTCAGAAATAGTCCATTAACTTTTTATTCTATGCTCTTTCTCACTCCCCTACAGCTGGTAAAAATGTAAAATGAAACAACCACTCCAAGAGTAGTGGCCATCTGGATCAAGATTCTTCAAATGTATGCTTTCCCTTTGATCTCAAAAGCCCACTCCTAGGAATGGATCCCAAGGAAACCATCTGAAAAGGCAGACAAAGAAACAGATGCCAGAACATTCTCTGCATTTCTCATGTTGACAAATTTTTGCCAACAACCTCAATGTGCTACACTAGAAGGAAGGCTAATTAGGAGGTAATTCAGCCATTTCAAAGACAATGAAGCAAAGAATACTAATAATCCTATCTCTACCATATATTTCACTGTAAGGGAAAATGTTCACAGTAAACATTTTTTTAAAAAGCAGGCTAGGTACTGTGGTTCATACCTGTAATTCCAGCTATTAGAGATTAGAGATAGTAGGATCATGGAATCAGGTCAGCCTGGGAAAAATGTTATCCAAATCCTACCCTGAAAACAAGCCAGCCATGATAGTACATGCTAGTACATAACTTCATTGTCTGTGATGTTCCTACCTTTACCTCAAAAGTAGTCCCAGAGGAATCCTTCCATTAATACCTATTTAACATCAGGAGGAACCAGTGTCCTGGATGCTAGGGTACAAAAGTGAGGGCAGTATTTAGGGCTGTCTTCTCCCACCACCTGGAAGAGGCCAGTAAAAAATGAGGCTGACTAGCAGAAGGCAGGAAGTCTATGAGACAGAGACAAGCCAAGGACTGTGCATGATCCCAAAGGCCAAGAGGAAAAACAGAGAGAGGATATGGAGCCTTGAGCCCTAGTTCCACCCCTGACAGCCTGAGTCTGGCAACTCAGCCTCAAGTCTATCCTTCTTGGCTATGATTAGACAATAAATTCCTATCTTGCTTAGATTGAATTGATTTAGGGGTTTCTATGTGGAACTAAAACTGTCCCGACAAACACTCCCTTCATGTCTCCAGTTATCTAAACATATAATATTAAGTGAGACGCATAAAGAAATATTGCATAGAGGGAATGCTGCTGTTTCTAAGAGATTAAGTAAGGTAAGGTTAAGGTAAGATCCTACTAGAAGAGAAAGAAAAAGTTGCTAAGCCAGGGGGAATTATAGAAGGGATGACAAGGGCCAATATGCATTGTACACATGAATTGATAACCCTTTGTACAATTATTTAAGGTTAATAAAAACAAAATAATATTGTAAGTTGCTTATGTGATTAATACACATGATAAAATATATAATAGAATTTCTCATAAAAGAACAATAGAAAGGGGTTAATCTGACTAAAATATGTGTACATATGAAATATCATGGTGAAACTCCTATGTATAATATACCTTAAAAAGAATACATGGAAAGATTTAAAACAGGTTCTGTTTTGGGATACCAGTGGAAAGAACCAAAAGGATGAATGAAGATGAATATGGTCAAGATATGTACATACATTTGTCACATATGTATATGCATATGTATATGTATGAAGGAAAATAGGACAATGAAGCTGCTTGAAATTGTTTTAACAAGGGAGTGAGAAAAATTAGGAATAGTGGGACAGAGTGCATTGTATGTAAGTATGAAAATGTCACAAATAATAATATGGTAGCAAAAATTTAATGGAAGAATAGCTCATGAAAAAAATTGGTGAGGCAAAGTTTATGGCAGTGAAATAAATATAAAAATCTATAGACTTATTGAAGGATAAAATTCATACTACTCACATTAAGCTGTGACTTCTAAAAGCCTGATAGACTATTCAGTTAGAGAATGTAAGAAAACTACTTAACATCCTCACAATTAAAGAACCAACCAGAAACCAATGTCAGTCTCATCTTCTCTCTTACTAGAGTATGAAAGACCCAAACTGATACATAGACATTAGAGAAACTTTTCTATTTAACTAAAAAGAAGTCAGAAGCTGGGCACCAGTAGCTCACGCCTGAAATCCTAGCTACTCAGGAGGCTGAGATCTGAGGATCAGGGTTCAAAGCCAGCCCGGGCAGGAAAGACCATGAGACTCCTATCTCCAATAAACCACTAGAAAACCAGAAGTGGTACTGTAGCTCAAGTGGTAGAGCGCTCGCCTTGAGCTGAAGAGCTGATGGACAGAGCCCAGGCCCAGAGTTCAAGCCCCATGACTGACAAAAAAAAAAAAAAAAGAAGTCAGAATTTTCACAGACGTATGACTAAAAGAGTTACTTTGAGCTACCTGAGGAGAAAGCTATGATTCTTTTTAAAGAAGATAGAGAGACTGCCCCAATAAGCAGTAACTCCAGTGCTTACTGGAGTACACCATCCATATCTCAGAACATTTTACCTAAGCACTATCAAAGACCCTATAACCCATAAAATGAAAATACAATACCACTGGCAGAACATCTCAAGTTAATGGAATCTTGTAAATTATAAGGCAAAGCCTGAAGCAAAGCAGACTGAAAACAAAAAAAAATACAAATTGAAAATCCTAATCAATCAGGCACTGTACTAGAAGAGCCATATAAACAATAATCAGAGAACGAGTTCCTTTCAGTTAGGCTTCCTTGAAAAATGTATCTGTGGGCCAAAAACAAAAAAGACAAAACAAAAAAATCTGACAATGTTGTCTCTTTATTCTGCTATGAGCCATCCTTTCATTCCTTCCATTCACTCATCCAATGAATGAACAAACACACGAAGTATGCAGTTTGTGCCAGGAATAGGGGGTTGGGGGATAAATGGGGTAGATGGGCTCCAGTCCTCAGGGAACTTAAAATTCACAGGAGAAAGTAAAACAACCTACAAGTAATTGCTCTAGCAAAGAATAAAAAGTAAATAAATAACAATAGCATCTTGCCTAGATTGTAGGCAGTTGAGCTCTGAGGGGACGGAAACTCTGGATGAGTATGCAAAAGAGAATTCTGAACAAAAGGAATACTATTAGCCCAGTCTCAGCACCAACATCAGCTGAGCCTCAGCATAGCACCTTTATGCCAAAGGAAACCTAAGAATGCTTTAGATACCTCTTTTTCTTCCATCATTTTTTCTTTTGTTTTTCATCAAAAAACAGGGCTGGAAAGGTGGTAGAGAGGGCTCAGTGGTAGAGTGCTTGCCTTGCATGAATGAGGCCCTGGGTTCAATTCCTCAGCACCACATAAGCAGAAAAAGACGGAAGCAGCACTGTGGCTCAAATGGTAGAGCGCCTGGAGCTGAAGAGCTGAGGGACAGTGCCCAGGCCCAGAGTTCAGGCCCCATGAGCAACCAAAAAAACAAAACAAAACAAAAAAACCACTGCTTAACCCACATCCATTATGTAGGAAAGGATGTAATACATTCAACACTGTGCCAAACCCACAATTTCTCATACTTAGGCTATCAGGTCAAATTCTGGCCTTTCTGTATTAAGGTTTGGGAGTCAAAGAAGGAAGCCCAGATGTAAGTCTGGATTTTATCACATACAAGTTACATGATTCTAAGTAAGTTACTTAGCCTCTCTCTAATTCTCAGGATCTTCAACTACAAAATAGGTAGAGCAATTCACCTGAGTATGAAAATTGCTTTGAAAAACAAGTCGTTTAAGGATACAGGTGGACCTGTTGCAACAATGAGAAGTACAAGTTGTCATGTCGAAAATGAGCTTTACAATGTTGGTGGGGGGGGGGGCCGGGGGGGGGTGGGGGGGGGGGGGGGGGGGGGGGGGAGGCTGGGAAGGGATGTGAAGGGTAAACAAAGGAGAAATGTACGCATTAACCTGCCCATGTAATTGTAACCCCTCTATACAGTGTGTTCACAAAAAATAAATAAAATAAATAAAAAAAGAAAATTGCTTTGAGGCTAATCTCTTATGCTATCCCTAAAGCACTTGGCATAGTATCTCCTACTGAACAAGCACTTCATAAATGGTAGATATGATTATTATCCACCTGTGGTTCCCAAAGGCCACCAAAAGTAGGAATTATATGGAATTGCGAAACAAACACTGCTGGGAAATTGGTCACCTGGTGAGGAAAGTTTTTTATGCTATAGTAACTAATAATGAAAATAACCTTATCATACACACTCTGAATTACATCCCAAGTGAAGTGTGCTCATATGTACTACTGACAAGAACTGGAAAACTCAGAAGAGCATCACAGTTAACTGAAAAAAATGGCAAGAGGCCAAATATCCACCAAAAGCAGAGTGGAAGACCAAACTATGAGACAATTATATGTTTATATGATAGAATACCAAACCTACTCTGCCAAAAATGCACATCATGGTAGTCTCAACAAAAAGATGAATTTCAAAATGTCAGTGCTAAATAAAATATGCCAGACAATGATGACTCCATTTGTATAAAGTAAAACACAGGCAAATTAACTGTGGTATAGAAGAATGCATACACAGGTGGAAAAGGATAAAGCAAGGATCGTTTACCACAGAGCCAGAGGAATGGTTAGCTTTGGGATCAAAAAGAACACAGGGGCCTCTAGGGTTGTATTTGGACCTGGATTATAACCAAGTCACTATAAAATTGTTTAAGAATGAGACGTTTTTCCCTGTTCTATCTAATCCAGATTAGACTTGCCCTTTCATGAGATTCAGAGAACTGTGTTCCATACAACTGGCTCTGCTTTCTTCATCTGTCTGCCTCAGCCAAAATCTTAGTGGGGATGGGAGGTAGAAAGGATGCAGGAGAGCTAAGGAAATAGACTTGACACCTACAAGTATCATAGAATGGTCGGACATTTCCACCCATTCATTCCCCAGGACTACCCCCCAGGATCAGCTTCTATCTTGTATTCTGTCACTTCTGAAACAGGAAAACAAAAGAAAACAAAGAAAGTGAATAGAGTCCTATAATTAACAAAACAAAGCAGTGAAAGACACAAGGAAAAATGCCACACAAACCAATCAATCATTCAACACACACAAGTGCAAGTACACTACACCCAAGCAGGGCCACAGCTCTTCCCTGAAGCCTATCCAAGGGGAAGATGCCTTTTCTCCCTATGGCTGTGAACTGTGAGTATGACTTCAGAGCTTAAGAGGACACGTTCACTCACCAGCCATCTAGAAGAAGCTGTCCCTGGATAATAGAAAGGCTGACAGAATTGGGTAGGAAGGCTGACAGTTGGAGAGAAAAGACAAAGGGCTAAGATTGCTGCCTCATACCAAGAAGAGCAAAGGCCAATGAAGGCAGAGAGGGGGATTTGGAGGCCTTCAATCTCCAGTTCCACTCTTGATACCCTGTTTTCTGAGGCTTAGCTTCATCAATTCAGTTGTTCCCAGCTGTGGCCAGGCAATATGGGTCAGTTCTTGCACTCAATTCTAATAACGAAGAGGTGAAAAACATGCAAGACTTCCTCTGTCATAGCTTATTCAGGAAACTAGAGTATCAACCAGTCATGGTCCAGTATTACAGGCATATACAGAGGGCACAACTTACTACACTAGAAAATGAAAGAGAAGGTTCGGGAAAGCATTTTGGAGAAGTCTGTGACCTGGGCCCTAGAGAGTGCCTTAAGTTCATCAAGAGGAGAAACAATTGTAAAGGAAACAAGGGCAGCTTGAACTGCAAGGTAGGCAGTCAGGAAAGGAAGCCATACTCAACAGCATGTGGGTATTACTAGAATGAGGTGTCCTGACAGCAGACACCATAGAAGTAAGTCACAAAGGAACATAAATGAGCATGGACATTGTCTTATGTATAAAGGAAGTCTTTGAAAAATTTCAATCAAGGGGCTGGGAAGGTGGCTCCATGGTAGAGCGCTTGCCTTACATGCATGAGGCCCTGGGTTCAATTCTTCTGTACCACATAAGCAGAAAAAGCCGGATGTGGTGCTTTGGCTCAAGTGGTAGAGCACTAGCCTTGAGCTGAAGAGCTGAAGGACAGCACCCAGGCCCAGAGTTCAGGCCCCACAACCAACCAAAAAAATGTTTTTTTAAATCAAGTGAATGACTTATTAGGAGTCCAATTACCCTATTTAAAAAATCAACATGTTTTCTAAGTCTATTGTCTGGCAGCAGAACAAATTTTTTTCCCTCTCCCCTCCTACTCCTCTATCCTTCTTCTGGCACCTCAGGCATCTAGAGCTTCCTCCAGCCCAGCAACACCAGATTCCTGCATTTGTCACCCTCTAGTGAAAAAAACATGAACAGAATAACATGAGCTAATGGCAAGAGCAGTAACCAGCTGCCCTGAAATCTGGGTTCTAATCTTGCTACCAAACCCTGAGCCCAAGACTCGCCTCCAGCCCCATCCTTGCCATGGGAAATTGAACATTATTAGATTGATCAGTGTCCTTTATTCAGAGAATTGTAATTTCTTTACAAGAAAATAATAAGGATTTGACATGCCTGTATATATTTAATGGATAATCTTTTTTTAATCTTTTTTATTACAGTCTCGCACAATAATAGCATTAAATACTACCAGCAAAATGATCTTGATAAATTTCTAATATTTAGCACACAGTTAAATAAAGAAAATGTTACATTGATAACAAAGTCATAAAAGAAATGCAGACACTCAGACAAAATATTCCAGAGGAGATAAAGCACTGGCACCTCAGCAAGGTATCAAAATCCCTAGGGCAAAGTAAACTGCTTCCTGAAAATAGGTAGCAATATTACTTCCAAGATGAAGCTCCATAGATCTAGTGGGAGAAGCACTGAATTTTTTTCTAATATAATTTACAAAGTATAATTTTAGCATTATTAATTGCTTTGGGGTAAGTTTTCTTTTAATAGCATACATAATAGTCTGACAATTGCCCACAAGGTGGCACCAAAATCATACCTAGCAGACAACCAAGGGACTTGATTTTTAATTGCAAAGCTGGAGTTTCAAATGTTAAACAGCTTCTTTTATAGTTTATTATCGGCAATGACCCAGATTTATAGATAGAAGCATTTCCTTCTATGTGGCGAAAGGTTAAAATATTTTGCCAAGAACAAGAGCTTTAAAAGTAATTCTCCCACAATACATCTGTGCTACTTCTGAAATGTTTTCGACAGGAGGGAGGGAAGGAAGGAGTTAGGAAAGAAGGGAGGGAAGGAAGAGAGGAAGAATGAAGGAAGGAGGGAGGAAGAGAAAGAAGGAAATAAAAAAGTAAAAGTCCTAAAATCAATGTTCCACTTGGGGTTGGGGAGTGGGTTAATCCTGAGATTAATTTAGCACACTGCATGTACTGAGGATGATCATTCTTTCCTTGCTTTAAATTTTATTTGATTGAGCCTAGGTGAGCTGATGTAAATCTTAAAAGAAGTGAATGTTATTTAAAAATTGAAACAGATTTGCAATTAATACTTAATGTGACGAGCTGAAGTTATTTTTAAAGGATAAGATCTATTCATGGAGATCTTCTTCCTACCCACTCACCCTTTTCATCTTACAAAGGTTGTTCTGAGGTGAGCCATTCTAGGCTGGTTTAGAACTCTGGGAACTCATAATAAAAGCCATTCTGGGAACAGATACCATGTATCACTGCTGGCTTTGAGGATATCTATGCCAATTAAAAGGTGAGCTCACTGTGCCATAGCTTCTGGGAGCCAAGCCTTCTGTATTGAAAAAGCAGAGGTTATAGAGTATAATACAAGTCCCCAGAGGGTCTTGCTACTTGCTAGCAGGAAAAGAACTACCTGTTAGGATGAGAGGTTTCTCTGTCTTCATTTACAACCATATAAGACTGATCATCTGTGAAGGATTTATGTCATGGGCTCACAAACCTTTTTGGGGGATGGGAGGAAAGGCTAGAAAAGAGCAAAATAGGAATGTTGGGAGGGTGAACAAGATCAAAATACATTGCATCTGTATATGACCATGGCAGAACAAAACTCACTTAAAGCTGTTGAATAATATGGAGTAGTGGATGGGGGAATTACAGTGAGCAAAGGAGTAAGTCTGATTAAAGTATACTATGTGCATTTGTAAAAACCCATAGTGAAACCTCTTTGAACAATTAACATGCTCTTTTTTAATGGGAAACAACCTCTTTGCAGAGGTAAAACAGATCCTGATCAGTGTGTGGTT
This sequence comes from Dipodomys ordii, assembly GCF_000151885.1. Classification (NCBI taxonomy): domain Eukaryota; kingdom Metazoa; phylum Chordata; class Mammalia; order Rodentia; family Heteromyidae; genus Dipodomys; species Dipodomys ordii. The sequence goes on along the minus strand of NW_012267348.1, from coordinate 936,668 downwards.
ACTAGTGGGAAGGGGAAGGCCAACAGAAAAGGTAAAGGAAGGTGAATACGGTCAAAATACTTCACGTATATTTGTGGAAAATGGAACAATGAAACCTGCTATGGTTGTTTGGAAAGGGAGGCTGAGGGCACGTGACCAAGGGGGAGAATCAGACAAGGTACATCCAGGTACACATGGACACATCAAAACAAAAGCCCCTGTACAATTAATTCATGTCATTTTTTTAAATAAAGGACCAAAACAGATATACCCATTCTTCAATCACCAAGCTACTATCATCAAACAATGTCTCATTACACCCAGGACAGTTCTCTAATCCTGTTAGCAACTCCTGAGTCATCTGTGCAGCCTCCAGAACATTGTAACACCAAGGAAACATCCTTAATTGTGACCCCTTTGACTTATTATTTGTGATTCCTCAAGACACAGGGAAAACTTCATGTTCACTGTTTCCTATGCAGTTCACTGTTTCTAGCCTACATCACACGCTGGTAGCTTGAGATCTCAAGGACAAGGCATGCTGGGAGGCTTGTGTAGCCTGTGTGCTGCAGACTGGATAGAGAGGCCCAGTGGCACATGAAAGCATGAATGTGTTCCCATTAAGATCTAAGGACCTCCTCATCTGTCATTCTGTATTGTGCAAACCTGCTGTGCTGACCCAGTCTCTACCTCCACATGGGCACAGAATTGAGCTCCTTAGTTACAACTCTCTTCCAAACAGTCTGAGAGCGATCTGGCAGACATTTTAGCTCAAATGTGCCAGACCATTTTTGAAATGCTATTCAAGCCTTTTCTTACCCTTGTTATAAATTCAACAGTATTACTTATTGCCATCATGAATATAGAATGTATGTAATCAATGTATGTAATAATTCACTGTATGAATTTTTAAGAAAAAACAAACATGCAACACTTGAGTTACTAAGCCATGTGAGAACTTTTAAGATTTTAACAGAGGAATAGCATGATGTAAGCTTTGACTAACACAGGGAGCTACCAACTTCTCTAGCCATAAAAGAAATGCAAATCAAAACAACATTAAGATTTCCCCTCACCCCAGTTAGAATGGCTATAATCAAGAAATCTCATAATAATAACTGATGCTGGAGGGGATGTGGCCAAAAGGGAACACTACTGCATTCTTGGTGGGAGTGTAAACTTTGTTCAACCACTTTGGAAAGCAGGATGGAGGTTCATCAAAAGACTCCACATAGAGCTCCCCTATGACCCATCGATACCACTTTTGGTCATTTACCCAAACGATCACAAACAAGGCCATATTAAAGATATTGGCACAACTATGTTTATTGCAGCATTATTCACCATAGCTAAGATATGGAACCAACCCAGATGCCCCTCAGTAGATGAATGCATCAAGAAAATGTCATTCATACACACACACACACACACACACACACACACACAATGGAATTCTATGACTCCATGAGAAAGATGACATTCTCCTATTTGTTAGGAAATAGAAAGACTTGGAAAAAAATTATATTAAGTGAAGTAAGCCAGGCCCAAAGAAATGTAGGTCCCATGGTTTCTCTTATTTGCAATAACTAGTATATGCCTAGGACAAGCAGAAAAGGTCAAAAGCTATGTACATATGGCCATATAAAATGATGTTAAGCAAAATGAACCCCAAGACAAGGACACAAGTGTTTTTCTTTCTTGCCTTTGTTTTTAACATATTTATAATATAGTATGTGATTTTTTTGTTTCTTTGGTATGTTCTTCCCCCATGGTATAACCCCTGTTTTCACTGTATTTGATTCTGGTGCCCTGCATCTTGTATATGCATTTTTCTAATTTGGGGAGGGAAAGGGAAATAACAAAATGCTGAAACAAGGATACAGGCTGACCCATTGTAACAATGACATATACAAGACACTATGTTGAAAACGAACTTTACAAGCTCGGCAGGAGAGTTGGGGAGGTGGGGAGAGAAGGGATGGTAGAGGAAAAACAAAGTAGGAGGTAACAATGCTCAATAGGAAATGTACTCATACCTTACTCATGTAACTGTAACCCCTCTGTACAGTATTTTTACAATAAAAAACATAAAAACAAAACATAGAGGGCTAAAATTCACTAGGTGCTTGTCATATGCCAGCTACTATGCTAAGCACTTCCCAATTTCCACTTAAGCATTGATTTCCACACTATAGACTTCCAAAGGACCTATGCTAAGTCCCTGAGAGCTCCCAGAAGATTCCACATATACTTATCACCAGATTACATGGAGTTCAGGACCCTTCATCTGGGGGAGAAAACCATCATGGCTCCTGGGAGGTAGGCTTCAGGTACTGTGAGCAGGGGGCAGTGATTAATCACTCATGCATATACTCTAGCTCTTTCCCTGTTTCAGAACTATACTTAAGTAAGAAGGAATACAGAGGAATGTAAAATTGAAGCGAGGAATAGAAAGAAATCATTAAAAATAGTAAATGATCTGTGGGATAAGGAAATCATGTTTCATTAAGAACTGCCTTTTAGCTACGGAGGAAAAATTAGTTCTCCAGGAAAGAAGTGTTTATACTGACAAAGTTTAAGAGCATCAACCTGTCTGTCTGATCTTTCCTCTGCCACTATTCAAGCCAGGCTGATCAAATCCCTTGCTTTTGAATTTCACCACATCTAAGGACTTACCAGGCTATCCTAAGCCTTCTCACCTTCATGCTGAGTGCTCCTCCTCCCTATCCAGTTCACTAGAACTTACCCTCAAGCAACCACCCCCTTTGAACACTACTGTAGTCTGGGTATGGTTTAATCATATCCCCCAAAGATTCATGACGTAGAAGCGTGGTGCCCAGTGTGGTGATGTTAGGCCCCAAAGGTGGGGCCTAATAGAAGGTGACTGGGCCACTGGGAGCACTGCTCTCAGAGAACCAAAGTAGTTTGTATTGGACCACCTGAGTTGCCACAAAGTTGAATTGTTTACATAGTAGGCCTGGCCTGGGCTCTCAATTTCTATTGTTCCCTGTCTCCCATGAAACTGCTATCTCCTTCTCATATGCGATTCCATAGTGACGCTATGCACCATGTCACCAGCATCACCTTGTATAAACTTTCTAGACATCAAACAGACTTCTTGACTATAAAAATTAGCATGTCTCCAGGATTTTGTTGTAGCAATAGAAAACAAACCAATACAGGTAAACTGCTGAGATCCCTCACTCTCCCTCTTATATTGTTCAAAGGTCCCCAGTCAAAATTTCCCTACTAGAATGGAAACTTCAGAAGGGAAGGGACTTTTTCCTGCTAGGCACTGTGCCCTCAATGCCTGTTATACACTAAGCACTTAATACCTATCAAATTTCAGAAGATTCATTCTTAGATAACTTGACCGCCTCCTCCAAAAAGAATCAGAGGGCTCAAAGTGACTAACTTCTACTAGGTACAACAGAAATGTTCACTGAACAAATAAATAGCAAACTTTAAGCTACAAAGAGTTGTCTAAATTAAATTATTGTTTCTAATTGTAAAGTTCGGGCTTTTGTAATGACAAATTTCCTTCCTTTGTTGTCTTCTGTCCTAGTTAGCTTTGCAAAATCTGTTATTTGCATTCAGAAACCATGATATAAGCCAAACTAAAGAATTCAATAACAACAAAGAAAAGATTATTTAGCTCAATAATCCTTTCTGTTGAAATTTAACATTCTTTTTTCCCTTGGAAATCCACTGCATGATCCCTAGCTCCTCACTCAGGTATGCCTGTGTTACCAGGACTTATCAAAGTAAACAGGCAGAGAGACACAGATGGTCTTGCCAAATACCACATTAAATAAAAAATCTTTTCACATTTGTAAAATAAATAGGATTTCATTGTTCATATCTCCTGGATAAAATGGCAAGAAAGGAAAGCAAAGAAAATAAATATGAGGAAAGGGCCCAAAGCCTCTCCAAATGTCTAATAACTGAGCTTAGACTGGCAACTTGAGCCTTTTAGCCCCAGCAAACACCCTTCCTCACAACCCACCTCCTTTTCCTTCTTCTCTACCTTCACAGATTAGTACACTGAGAGAACCTGACAGCAACACACCTTCATTTGGTCTGCTGTGCCACAATTACTGTAATCAAATGTCCTAACACCTGTCTCCAATAACTACCTGCCCCATCACTCAAGAGGAAGAGCCAGAGCATCCCTTCATCCTTTCCTAGCACCAAAACCTCAAGAAAAACATATCATGCTTTAATAAAAAGTGGTCCCTAGCACCAATACACAATGCATTTACTATAGTGCATTTTAGCTTAAGTATCTTCTCTATTGAAATACTGCTTTTTTTCAATTAGCAAGACATCGCTTATACCATTAACCTCAAGAAAATTAGAGATTGAGAACTAGGGGCATGGTTTAAGTTGTAGAGCACAAGCAGAAATCCTGAGTTCAATTCCCAGTTTACAAGGAAAGAGGGACAGGAATTTTTTCACTAGCAGAACATCAGTTTATTCCATTGTACCCTGGTGATAATGGGTCATTCATCCAACAATGACAGTGCCAACTATGTGTCAGAGGCCACAACACTGTCTCTTCTACTTAGCCATTAAATATCTCAAAGACAAGCACCTGTTTCCCTAATTCTGAGCACTTCTGTTATATCAGAAGTAAAAACGTACAAAAATCCTCATTAGCTGTATTGATGAGAAATAAACACTGCACTTACCAACTTGTATATGCTTTCTCTCAAGGCTACTTATAGCACTAAGCCACACAGTGAGACTCTGGCTTTCACTACCTGAACAACAATGAGGTCTGAATACAAAAGTTCAAAACAATAAATACTTATACAAAGAGGAAGAACATGGAGGTGAGGAATGAAATAAAACCATGATAATGTTGAAAAATAAAAACTATCTAGATACCGAGCTCAAGTAGAAGATTCTGCATTAAGCTTATGCATGAGTGTGCTGGAAAGGGCATTAAGAAGTACTGTCTAGGATAACTTGTTCCATACACAAGACAGTTCTTGGAAGTACTATGGGAGAGTTAAGCAAACACTGGCTGATATGAACTCATATATGACCCAAGTGTGGATGATTTATTAGTTGCAAAACTCTGATCACTAACACACACACACACACACACACACACACACACACACACACACACACGCATTGCCTATGGCCAGCAAGGAAGACAAGAAATCAACAAAAAAAACACTTCATATAGCTCTGAAAGTCTCATTGCTTTTGTTTTGGAAACTATCCTTGCCCCACACAGAGGGGTCAAAACCACTCCCAAAGGACCTAGGATTACAAGATCTATTACTGGGTCATAGAATATCAATATTTTAAGGCATTGAATATATTTGGTCCATTTCATTTTGGCTAAAACATTTTATGAAAAATCTCTTCTAAGGAACAGAATTCAATGCAATGCTTTGAATTAAAAAAAATACACTATACATATTAAAAGAGCTGTTCTTTCTGAATTTGCCAACATATATTTCCAGATCAAAATTTGTTCTTCATGATTAACATGTTGACCGATTTGATTATTAAAATATTAACCCTTGTTAGGCACCAGTGGCACACACCTGTAATCCTAGCAACTCAGAAGGCTGAGATATGAGGATCATGGTTAGAAACCAGCACACGCAATAAAGTCCATGAAATTGTTACTTCCAATTAAACAACAACAAAAAAAGCCAGAAGTGGAGCTGTAGCTCAAGTGGTATAGCTCTAGCCTTACACACAAAATCTCAGTGACAGTACCCAGGCCCTGAGTTCAACCCCAAGACTGGAATATGAATAGATAAATAAATAAATAAATAAAACCTCACATTTTTATAACACCATAATCTTTAAAACCATAATTAATTTTCACTATTGACTAAAGAATATTGTAGTCACCTATATCTTTTTGGAACTACAAGGATTTTTTATTCTTTTTTTTGGTAACACTAGGAATTGAAGTTCTTCTGATTCTTAAAATATATGCCATCCTCCTGTCAAAATAAGTAACAACTCAGTTAATAATTTTTGTTAAACTTCAATTTTCATATTTTATTTTATAAGGACATGTATTCATTATTTGTAAAGTAACAGAAAATCAGTCACCTACCAATTATAATTACCTACATGCCATACTTTCTGCTTATTGATCAAAGGACAACAAAATTCAGAACATTCTCTTAAGAAGATAACCAGTCACACAAGCAATTATATGTACTATATTAATGTATATGAAGTGGTTTGTATAAAGAGTAAAGAGAGGGAACATCAAAGTTTATCCAGGAAAATTACAAAGGGCCTCATATAATATACAGCAAATTTCAAAAAAAAGAACAAAAGATTTTGAGTGTTTTCACCACACACACACAAAAAAATCTGTTTGAGGAAAGATACGTTTACTCTGATTTTGTGTGTGTGTGTGTGTGTGTGTGTGTGTGTGTATCTGTGTGTCTGTGAGTGTGTGTGTGTGTGTGTGTGTGTGTGTGTTGGTACCACAGCTTAAACACGGAGCCTTTGGCCTGCTTTCATTTGGTGTTATTACTCACAGCTGGCACTCTATAACTTGAGTCACACTTCTAGTCCAGTATTGTACTAAATTGGAAAGAGAATCTGGAAGAATTTTCTACCCAGGCTCATATCAAGCAACAATCCTCCAGGTCTTAGTCTCCTGAGTAGCTAGGAGTATTAGGAGTATAAGTGTGAACCACTGGCACCCAGCTGTGTACGCTGATTGGAACATAACAATCTATGTAAATCGAATTGTCATGTGGTATCCCATGTATGTATGTGTATGTGTGTATACATATGTACAAGACCTATGTTGATTTAATTTTTTTTCACTTTTTAAAGGAAGGATTCACAGGGAAAGAAGCTGTTCAGCTAAAACATGAAGGCATAAAGAGAAACTAGAAGGCAACAGAAAGAAAGGTTCTTCTAAAGCAGAGGATACAATAGGTAGTTCCATGTGAATAGTGCCCTGAGGGTGTGCTAGGGAGAGTGAGCTGATTATAGAGGCTCTCTCACCATCTTGAGGACTTTTTTTTTGGTCATGGGGCTTGAACTCTGGGCCTGGGAGCTATCCTTCAACTATTCAGCTCAAGGCAAGCACTCTACCACTTGAACCACAGTGCCACTTCTGGTTTTCTGGTAGTTTATTGGAGATAAGAGTCTCATGGACTTTTCCTGCCCGGGCTGGCTTTGAACCAGGATCCTCAGATCTCAGCCTCCTGAGTAGCTAGGATTACAGGCATGAGCCACTGGTGCCCAGCCATCTTGAGAACTTTTGACTCTCTTGGGAAGATCACACAACTCAAGCCTTCTGAGAAATAAAGAGACATAACCAAATTTATAGCCGATCAAGTAGCCGGGGATAAGATTATAAAAGAGCAGACACAAGTTAGATAATAAGAACTAGCATGAGAATTAACAGCTTTAGATGATAAAACCGTAGATAAGTACAATACAAGTGGTATTAGGGTGATAAATGTGAAAGAATCTGGTAATGACTGTATATATTGGGTACAATAAGAGATAGAAAAGTCAAGATACCCCCCAGATTCCTGATAAGTAAATTTATAGTAGTGATATCCTATGGCCTAAGGAACAAAGGATAGCAAACACAAAGAGGAAGATAATAAACTTCATACAGGCATGGCAATGGTCAAGCTAGACCAGAGTAAACTACAACCAACAACCCGAAATCTGAGCGGTTCCAACACTCTGGTGCTTTACAAGTCCTCCCTCTGGAGTCCAAGCTATGAAGGCAAAGGCAAAAGAAAGGAATGCTAAAGAGTCACACACTCTGAGCCAGAAATGGCACATACCACTTACCTACACCATCCACTGCCCGGAAGTAAATAAGGGGGCTGGAATATTCAATTCTAGAAATACTCAGGGATAGCCCAGAAGTGCTGGAAATTGGTACTCGGTGGTAACATTCATCAAAGAACAAAGTACTTGCAGGACTGTTCATCAAAGTCCGAAGTACCTATAAATCTAAAGTACCCATATGACATCCAAAGCATGCCACCTAAAACACCATTTATATACAGGATAGAGCTCAAGAAATGTATTAAAGTGGTAAGTACCTACTAGGGAGTTACAAATGTGAAAATTCTAGTCCTCAGTGCATCTGTGTGGAAAGTGTGTCTCTGATATGCACTGATTTGACCAGTACAGAGTAGCTTGAGTAGTGGGAAGCAAGCTTCCTTCTGTTCTGCTGCCCCATGAAGATGCCTCTGGTACAGGGGACAGAGTCTATTCAGTCTAGACAGCTACTTGTTCAAGGAAACTAGCATTTTCTAGGTCTTATTAGCAAGTCTAAACACTCATCCTACTTTCTTATTCTCTTGGAAAACTAAGGTAAATTTTTGTGGCACTAGAAAGTCAGGGACATTGTCTTTGTGGTTTTCTTTACTTTTTTGTTCAGATAAAGACCTACCATGTATTTGGACCTTGTAAGAGTTACTTTTCAAAATTTGCGAGCCACAGATCTAAATCAGAGCTAAAGAAAAACTAAAAGCAGGTGTAGTGGCATATTCCTGTAAGCATGGCACTAAATTGAGAGTATTATGAGGCTGAGGCCGAACCTGGGCTAAAGAGAGACTTCAAAACTAATCTGGGTTATACAAAAAAAGAGAAAGGAAGAGGAAGAAAGGCAGAAGCAGAGGCAGAGGGAAGTATAAAGGAAAAAAAAACAGAAAGTTACATTGGCAAGGAATCTACAACCCTTTCCTAGTAAATGAATGGATATGGCCACATTCCAATAAAACTTTATTTACAAAAACAGGCTGCCAGCCAGGCCTTTGCCAGCCTATAGGCTCTAGTTTACCAACCCATGAACAAAAGTGATTCATAGCATACTATCTTAGGTACATTATAAAGAGATCAGTAATTAAATCCCAAGTTGGACACTAGTATTACATAAGATGGAAATTTAGAGACCACAGGAACAAACTCTCCCTTGAATTACATTTATAAAATTGGAACCACAAATGTTTTGTGCTCTGTAAAGGCCTCCAAAGTTCAGTCTTAAACCACTACAGTGAATGAAAGGGCAGAGAGCCTGTAATTAAACTACTGTCTCCAGACCCAAACGCAATCTTCCACACTATCTTTGTCATGATGGGGATGGCGTTTTGTTCTCAGGAGCTCTCAGTTAAGCTTTTCCTGGAACGGAACACAGGAGTGAAGCTGCAAGAGTGGAGAAGAAAGGTGTGGTCTATTCCTTCCTGTCTGGTTCTTACTGGCTTCCTGCCCCAGGGGTATGTCTCAGGCAAACTCACTTCCTTCCTGGAATAGCTGCTGAATCCAGTTTTCCATCTTTCTAGAACCAGTGAAATGGTTTCCTGAATGTCCAATTCCTTCCTGCCTCTCCTCAGGTTCACATTCCAGCTCACACTCCTTACCTGAACTCAGACATGGAATACCAGCTAAGCAGTTCCACCCTTCAGAAGTCTGGATATCAAGCCTCTGAGCTTAAGAGACCATGACATCTCTATCATTTTGGAAACATTGAGTTCAATACAGATCAGTTCACTTGACCCTTATTGCAGGAGTACTTACTACGTCCATGTTACCTTGATATTCTCTTATTGCCTTCTCAGTTCTTCCACTTCTATCAATTTTTAGTATTAAATGTTCTCAAAATAATTGCTGTGATCTCTGTTAGCATGCCCTCCATCCCAGGTCCTTAGCCCCTCCCTCAAAACCAGTTGATCTGGCCAGGCCTAACTGGAACTGGCCTTCAGCCCTGGCCTTTCTTCCCACTTCACTCCCCAGAGCCATGTTTTACCCCTAGCTACATCAAGGAATGCTGCCTAACTGTAACTGTTTATATGGTACTGAGGAATCCAATTCAGAGCTTCATGAATGCTAGGTAAACACTCTACCACTAGGCCACATTCCCAGCCCCTAGCCCCTGACTATATATTTGACCCTGAACAAAGAACGGATATCATTTCTCCCTCTCCCATGGGGGAGGTGGCCTTGTCAACCTCCGCTGTCAATAAACTGCTTTTCCTGTATGTGACTGTGTCCTTATGGTCTTCTGGGATGGCTGCTTTCAATTTCTGTCCCCTGACTCAATCCTCGTTACACACTCTAGCAATTTTTCACTACATTTTTATTATGTTTAAGTGGCTGTACAAAGAAGTTACCACTCAACAAATCAATGAGTCTTGACCTGTGTCATCCCCTTGATCATTCTCCTTCATCCCACCCTACCCAACTGTCCAGCAATTTAAAAAAAAAATAGGCCAAATCTTCATCTCTTTGCTTAAACACCTTTAGAGTGGTGTTTAAGCAAATGACTTAAAACCCAGTTGCTGGTCTCAAGTACTACAGCTGTTCCCAAGGCTCCTCAAGACAACATACCTACCCCCTCCTCATCCATTCACGCTTTAGCCTTTCCTCTGATCATTTGGGCTTCCTCAGCTTCCTACACAAAGCCCACAAAGCAGCCTGTCAAAACAGATGAGCCTCAGGAGAGCTTGAGCTCTTATCCTCAGGCCAGAGGTTATTAACCGAAATGTCCACCCAGGAAACATGGTAGGAAAGCTAGCCAGGAGAAGGGCTGTGGGATTCCAGTACAAGTATACTCAGCCTCAGGGCAAGAGAGAAAGAGTGAGGGATGGGGTAGAGGCACAGCACAGTGTCTGCCCTATATGCGTGTACATTACCACTGCCAATATCACCCTGATAGTGAAAATACTGCAATACAGAATATATTCCAAGCAAAGACTTTTTAATCTTATTTGTTTTTAATAATACATTAAAAACACAGAACTCTACATATCTATTGAGTACTATGTTTCAATGATTTATACATTATATATAATGTTTCAATCAGATTAAATATCTTTCTCTATATTTATGGTAAAAACACTCAAATAGTTTTTCTAGCTTTTTTTTTTTTGGATCCGGTCCTGGGGCCTGAACTCTGGGCCTGGGCGCTGTCCCTCAGCTCTTCAGCTCAAGGATAGCACTCTACCACTTGAGCCACAGAGCCACTTCCAGCTTTTTTTATTTTATTTTTTCTGCTTATGTGGTGCTGAGGAATCGAACCCAAGGCCTCATGCATGCAAGGCAAGCGCTCTACCACTGAGCTACCTTCCCAGCCCAGTTTTTCTAGCTTTTTGAAATATGCAGTATTATCATTATCTTTAGTCACCCTACTATTCAACAGCAGCCAGCACTGCTTAACTCTTATCTAACTATAATTGATCATACTTCTTATATAGAATACCTTTACCTTGTGAGTTTAAAAAGATCTTGCAAAAAAAATTCATTTTTACCTAACATCAACCCCAAGATAAGGATTCAAATGTTTTTTCTTTCTTGTGATTGTTTCTAACATATTTATAAGATGATTTTTTTTGTTGCTTTGTATGTCCCTCCCCCACAGTATAACCCCTACTTTCACTGTATTTGATGTTGGAGGGGAAGGGAAAATACAAATCGGTTAAATAGGAATACAGGTGGACCCATTGCAACAATGAAATGTACAAGTCATTATGTCAAAAAATGAACTTTACAACTTTGGGGGGCAGGGGGCGGCAGAGAAGGGATGGGAAGGAATGGGAAAGGGAAACAAAGGAGGAGGCTACAATGCTTGATAAGAAATGTACTCATTATCTTGCCCCTGTAATTGTAACCCCTCTGTATGGTATTTTCACAATAAAAAAATTTTTTTAAAGAAATGTACTCAATACCTTTTCCATGTAATTGTAACCCCTCTGTATGGTATTTTCACAATAAAAAAATTATTTTAAAAATATATAACTTATAATGCCCTTAAGAAAAATTAATAAAAATATCTAAATTATCTGTTGGAATTTATCAAACTTTAATTTGTTCATACTATGTAAGTTTTTTATCCTGTCTGTTAAGTTTATGAGTTGCTTGGCAAAGATTTGATCATTTAAACTATTTATTAAATAGTTACCTACAAGCTAGGCACCGGTGGCTCATGCCTGAAATCCTAGCCACTGGAGAGACTGAGATCTGAGGATTGCAGTTTGAAACTAACCCACGCAGGGAAGTCCATGAGACTCTCATCTCCAATTCACCATCAAAAAGCCAGAAGTAAAGCTATGGCTCAAGTGGTAGAGCATCAGCTTTGAGTGCAAAAGCTATGGGACAGTACACACACACACACACACACACACACACACACACACACGTTACTTATAGAACTCTCAGCAATAACAGAAAGCCAGAAATAAGGACACCAAGTTAACACCAAAATGGCAGAAAGAAAAGGAAAAATAAGGGAAGATGCCATCTGATTTAAACCCTAAGAAAATCTGGGATTCAACTTGTAAAAATTCACTGAAGAAAATAGCTCTCTAAAGCACAGCCTTAAAGTTTATTTTGGAAGAAGGTGGTAGTGCTACATTATTTTTTAAGTAATATTTACAGAACAGTTTGTTCTGGAGTTCTAAATGACACAAATAGAGTAGGCCTGGGGTGCACACACCAAAACAGTGACAATGAAATTAGGGCTTAATTCAGTGGCAAATTACCCTCTGCTCATCTCAGCAACACCTAAGGCTTGAAATAGAGATGGTATCATTTGAATAAGTCCACCACTTGGTATACATAAGGGCATACACCCACTTACCCCCCCCATAACCCTCCTTGTACAATTACCCAATCTTCAAGAAAAAGACAACTGGCTCTATAATTAACAGATGTGAACCAAAAAACTATGCCCTTTTTAAATCTTAACTGTGTTTCCCAGACATATTTTATCAGCCTCAGAACAAACTTTAAAGCAGTAAAGTGCCTGCTGCCTGGAATGTCTAACATCCTGAACAATATGGAATTTACCTGCTGGAGGAGAAAGCCATATCATAGTAATAGTATATGAAGGTAGGCGTGTAACAACATCTACAACTACAAAAATAAAAAAATAAAAATTTCTACAGTGAGCTTTTTTGTTCTACTACAACAACAGTTTATTATAGACTACAATGAGAACTAGACTATCTAAACTACACAACCTAACTCTCCAAAAGTCAGAAAAGAACTCATAAAAAATCTCTACAGAGTCATATGGTTGGCACAAAGGCCATGTCCCTAAAGCCTTTGTGGAGACATACATATCTTCAGTCTGTTGGCCCTTACTTGACACAAAAATCTAGCCTGGTTTATTTTGAAGTCCATAGACCAGATTTCATTATGAAGACAAATGAGAAGCACCTGAAAAAGGAAAGAATGATACAGAATAGCCAATGTTACCTAGCTCTCTGTCCTTTAAATCCATCCTTGTTCTATGAGGACAGGGACCATGTCTCTCCAGCGCAGCACCTGTCACATAATTTAATGTCGATATGGTTACCCCTATGTTAGAAACTGTTTTTTTCCTCTCTCCACCAAATTCATATGCTGAAGTTCTAAAACAGTGGTATTATGCAGTAGTGCCTTTGGGAGTTAGAGTTAGATGAGCTCATGAGGGTGGGGTTACAATGATAGGATTGGTGTCCTTATAGAAAGAAAAGATGTTGACTGTAATTATCAGAGGTGAACTAAAACAAACTAGGAAACTCCTTCTTTCTCTTTTCCCTACCCATTCCTTCATCCATCCACCCATCCATCTATCTCTCAGACTCTCTTTGCCACATGAGAACACCATGAGAAGGTAGTCTTCTACAAGTTAGGAAGAGGGACCTCATCAGAAGCCAAATCTGCTGGCATCCAGATGTTACATTTCCCAGCTCCAGATGTGGGAAGTTGGTTGTTTTTGTTATAGCAGTCTGAGCAAACTACTCTATCCCATTCAATAGATAAGGGAACAAAGCAAGTCTTCAAAACATTCATCCTAAATAGAAGGAAATAACTACTCCAGTGGAAGATAAAACTAGGGGATATTTTGACAGACCAAATGATTGTTCACTTATTTTTCCTGGTGCCAGAGATATCTCTGAGTTTTTTCTTTATTTTTGCTCAAGGCTAGCACTCGACTATTTGACCACAGCTCCACTTCTGACTTTTTTTTTTGGGGGGGGGGAATCCGGTCATGGGCCTGAACTCTGGGGCTGGGCACTGTCCCTCAGCTCTTCAGCTCAAGGCTAGCACTCTACCACTTGAGCCATAGCGCCACTTCCGGTTTTTTTTTCTGGTTATGTGGTGCTGAGGAATGGA
>NW_012267348.1:900546-919792 GCF_000151885.1 Dipodomys ordii | reverse complement strand
TTTTTTCTTTTTCTTTTGTTTTTGTTTTTTGTCAGGCATGGGGCCTGAACTCTGGGCCTGGGTGCTGACCCTCAGCTCTTCAGCTCAAGGCTAGCTCTCTACCACTTGAGCCACAGCACCACTTCCTTTTTCTACTTATGTGGTGCTGAGGAATTGAACCCAGGGCCTCATGCATGCAAGGCAAGCACTCTACCACTAAGCCAACCTTATCAGCCTAAAATATATTTTAATATATTTTATTGTAAAGATACTGTACAGAGAGGTTACAGTTACATGAGTAAGGTAATGAGTACATTTCCTATCAAGCATTTTTACCCCTCCTTTGTTTTTCCCCTACTATCCCTTCTCTCCCCTCAGAGATACTTTTTGAATTAAAATTTATTGCAAAGATACAGTAGGCTTACCTTCAATAAGATCTACTCATTCTGTGGTTAATACCTTCCTTCCAACTTAAGAGCTTCTTTCAGTTTTACTCAAGGCTAATTTTCTTCCAGCATTATTAATTATTAGTGCCCTACCCATCCTGTGGCACTGAATATATGAACTAGAAAATAAATCTGTAGTTTAGAAAAATCAGACAAATGAAACAGTGGATAAAATGGGAACAAACAGAGAAATGTAAAAGCATCATCAAATAAATGCCAAGGACTAGAAAGTGCTTACATTCTTTTGTTAACTAGTCACCCTTGAATATGTGAAAGGCAAGGACATGTAAATAGTTAAGGTTTAAAACTGATCTTTCTTTTCTAAATCATAAACTACTGTACAGAAAAACAGCATTGCTCTAAAACTGGTCAGATATCTGCTGAATGACAAATAAATCACTATCATTTGTTAGCACAAGTAGGAGTTGTGTATATATTAAGATAAGTACATGTTATAATTCTAGGAAGAAGAAGAAGGAGCTATTGTTTAATTTTTCAAGAGAAATTTAAGTTCATACTTCAGAGGAGATGTCAAATGATACTACTATCCCAATGAATTTTTTACCAAGAAGGGAAATGTCATGTTGTATATTCCTTTGTCACCCAATCTCAGGATACAGTCTGCCTCCTCTTCCCCTCTCAGACTAACAAAAAACAAGTCCAATGAATCTCAAAAATAACTTAAAATCTCTGGGCCCCCACCCACAATCTACACAGTGCTGCGAAGGCTCCAAAATTATTCTGTCTGCCTTAGCACTGTATTTGCATTTTCCACAGGGAGTTGATGAATCAGACTGGACAGGACCACATGGTCTCTGAAATTCCTTGGGAGCATCTTGATTATACTCAATTAGTGAGGCCACAAAAGGAAACACAATGAATCAGCCTCACAATCCTACCAAGGCCATTAGTTCCTGCTGTTTCCCACTTCTCAAAGAATCAAGTCCAGACTGGTTATCAAAGACAGTGGTTGCTTTGAACAATCAGCCACAGATTATTGTTAATGGTGGCATGAGAGATTCAAAGCAGTGGGGAAACTCAAAAACCACTAACAGTCACATTTAAAATTCACTGAAGATTGTTTTTTTTAAACAATAGATCTCACTCCTGCAGGTTAGAATTTTCTTAGGCTAATATGAACAATCCCCTTGAGCTCCCGGAGCATATACCAAACAGCCATACAAGAATATACCAGGGCCTGGGGTAAAGTTCATTTGAGCACTTGCCTTGTCCTATAGAGAGGTTGATAAATTTATGTGGGTAGCCAAATCACTGGTTAAGACTTGGCTTGGAGTTTGAGTTGGTGTATAGTTAGCATCTGTGTATTACCTTCATTTATTCATCTACACCTAAGCTTCTCAACGCAGACCTCAACACTAATAGTGGTCTAAGTCAAGCTCTACATCCTCTAAGAAGCCAACCCTGGCCAATTCTAGTCAACATGGTCTCAGATAATTGTTTGCATATCAGGTATCAGCGAAGATGTCCATCGAACTCTTCTGATGTTCCAGGAACCATATCCAAATTATATTTAAATGACCTGATTTAATTGTTCTATGCTGGGTAAATGTCATTACACCAGTTTAGTGACAAGAAAAGTAAACCTCAGAAATGAAAAGTAACTTGCCACAGTACATAACTATGCAACAGAAGAGCCAGAACTACACTGTAATATAGTAGATTTTGGGCATTAAATCAGGGGTCAAAAACTCTTATAAATAAGCAAATAGAAAATGTATTTTATTTAGGTCTCACATTCTGTTAAAAACTCTCAACTCTGCTACTATTATGGTACAAAAACAGCCATGATTCCCATATAAAAAACTGTAAGCTTTTTGCATATAACATTCCCTTACACAGACTGTGGGGTCTAAGGCTCTAGAAATATTCTCCCACTTCAGTGCACACTGCTCTAGACTCACCCATGGTAACAGCAATTTTTCCTGGGGTTCTATTAGAACCCATACATGGTTTCCCAAAGACCTCTCATAAAACTTCCACTCTAGAGCATGTATATGCTAAAATGGCAACCAGCCCCTCTTCAGGATGAACACCCAGAATGGAGTCCTGGATGTTTTGCTGCTCTGCTATGCACCTATATCCACAGATTTCTGTACCACCACAGAGGCTTCTATCCTGCCCAAGCAGGTCTTATATCCTGACTTGCATTTCCGGAGTGTTTTCTCCCACCACTTTAAGCAGGAAGAAAACACTCTAGTCGAGTTCAGAGTCATTTGTGAATGCCTGATTTCATATTCCATTGTTAAACTTTAATGAGCCATTATATTCGGGGGAATGAAAAATGTGCCATATCACACCCTAAATGTAATTTTTAATTTAAATAAATATTACAAACATCAGGGAAATAGTTCCCAGAGCCTCTTTCCATTTATAATTTCTCCTCAAAGTATGCCTGATTCACTTTCAAGACACCAACTTGCCATATCAAGCTACACAGTCCATATAATTCTCCCTCCTCCGTAAGTTTGCAAATAGATCAATAAAGATAAGATCTGTGCTAACTAAGCAGAGAAAAGGAAAAGTGGGTCCTAATAATAACAAAATAAATTCTTGTTCTCTTTGTAGGTCAACTTGTGGTCTAGGACAATACTCAAAAGGTTCTGGAAACCCTGGGACCTATGTTTCTTTGGGCCTGGCTTATTTCACTTAATATAATTTTTTCCAAGTCTTTCCATTTCCTAACAAATGGGGCAATGTCATTCTTTCTGATGGAGGCATATAATTTCATTATATATATATATATATATATATATATATATATATACACACACCACATTTTATTTTCTTGAGCCATTCATCTACTGAGGGGCATCTGGATTGGTTCCATATCTTAGCTATGGTAACTAATTCTGCAATAAAAATAGTGGTGCTGGTAGCTTTAGTATGGTCTGGTTTGTGATCATTTGGGTAAATGCCCAAAAGTGGGATTGCTGGGGCATATGGGAGCTCTATTTGGAGTCTTTTGAGGAACCTCCATACTACTTTCCAAATGGTTGAACAAGTTTACACTCCCACCAACAACAATACAGTAGGGTTCCCTTCTGGCCACATCCCCTCCAGCATCTGCTGTTGTTAGAGTTCTTGATTATACCTATTCTAACTGGTAAGGTGGAGATAACAATGCTTGATAGGAAATGTACTCATTACCTTGCTCATGTAACTGTAATCCCTCTGTACAGTATTTTTAACAATAAAAAACGTATTTTAAAAAATGATGTTAAGTGAAATGAACCCCAAGATAGGGACACAAGTGGCTTTTTTCTTTCTTGCTATTGTTTCTAATGTATTTATAATGTACCATGTGATTTTTTTGTTTCTTTGTATATTTCTCCCCCACAGTATAACCCCTGTTTTCATTGTATTTGATGTTGGTGCCCTGCATCTTCTATATATACTTCTCTAATTTGGGGAAGGGAAGGGGAAAAAAAAACAAAATGCTTATACGGAGATACAGGTTGACCCATTGTAACAATGAGATGTACAATACACTATGTTGAAAAATGAACTTTACAATTTAGGCAGGGGGCGGAGGGACATGGGGGGGTTGTAGAGGTGGGAGGGAAGGGAAGACAGGGAAAAAAACAAGGAGGAGGCAGCAATGCTTGATAGGAAATGTACTCATTACCTTGCTTGTATAACTGTAATCCCCTCTGTACTAGTAGAGGGAAGCTGAATCTTCAAGTTTCTAATCTAGAATAGGACAACAAAATTTATGATGAAACAAGTTCCTGATCAAATGAAACAAGATTTCTAAAGCCACTGAGAATAACACTAATCCTTAAACTTTTCTTTAACTTCTGATATAGTTTGTATTTTATTTTTAAACCATATGAAATAACTGTTGTTTTACTTTTCATACATTTCTTTTAAACTTCCAAATAGTTATTAGAATGTCACATGAGTATACTAGAATTATCTACACTAGTGGCCTTTCTAGAATCTTTTTCATTTCTACAAACAAGCATATCAAATACTTAGCTGAGCAACAATATATTTCAATCTAACTAGCATACTAAGGGTTGTTAACATAATACAATGATCTCAGAATTGACCATGCAAAGTTTAGTTTCCAAAAGGAAACTACTTCCAAAAATGTGCAGTAGATGCTAATTCTGGCTTTTGATTTAGGCTATGGGACCTAGAGTAAGATGCTCGGGTTTGCATCAAAACGTTGCTACTTAGTAAATATGAATAAGAGCAAACCTCTAACCTCTCCAAGTCTTGATATTCTCATCTATAATATGGAATGATGTTTACTCTATGAGCTTACTGTGAGAATGAAATAAAATAATCCATGTAAAATATATACTGTTTGTTTTTGAAAGTTTTTGCTTTATTTGTTTTTATTGTTTTGTATACTTGAGGTAGCATACAGGGCCTTACATATGCTAGGCAACAGCTCTACTATTGAGGTACACCCCCAGCATGTAAAATATAATATGCTACACAACTCTTTGTAAGGACTCAATGTAGGCTGTTATTAGTGCTGCTAAGTTTAATGTTGGCTTGTTGTCCTTGAGGAAATCCTAAAAAAAAAAAAGCTCCTCTGAAAGAGGAACTGAATGAGCATGCTAAGCAATAAAATTAGGAATCATGGATAGTCTAAAGACACTGTGACAAGGGACTAATTTAGTTGGTAGAAATTTATTTCAACATGTGTCATGAATTTGCAAAGGCATGCACATGCACAAAATCTGCCATTCTTGCTAAAAACTCCACCACATCATGACTATGTCTCATGCATCAAGCCAGACTGGAGAGTCTATCACAGAACAACTGTCAAGTTAAAATTAGATATTGCTGTCCAATGCAAGCAGTTTTGTGATTTTTTTTCTCCTTTTTCTACTTCTTGTCACCCTCCCACTATGAACTTGCTTACTCATGCCAAGAATATACAGCTCAGAAATGAGATAAGGAAAAAAGTAAAATTGAAAAAAAAAAGACCTAGAAGAACAAGATTTCAAGGAATGTAATCAAAAAGCAGCACCATTTAATTACTCATACAATATACACTGACTGTGAGATGCTTCTATGCATTAGATATTCAACTGTAACTGTTTGGTGTTTTCATAGTTAATCTTTATAACAAACATGCAAAGTATATATTCATACTTCCATTTCACAGATTAGAAAACCAAGAGTTTTACAAAGTGACTTGTGCAAGTAAAAGTAGCTAGTAAGTAGTGACCTAGGATCTAAATCCAGAAACAAACATATTTCTAAGTAATATGTGCCACTTTCCTAAGCTCTCTGACAGGTCTGGGATACTGTACCCAAAAAAACTAAGGTTCGTTCCTACTTTCAGGGAGCATTTAATTTAATGAAGAAAAGAGAAGAAATTATGATACAGTGTGAAATTATTTCCAGGCTTAAAACAAAGTGTTACAAGAATTTTAAGGAGAAAAGGAATATGGGAGAGAAAGCTTCACTGAAGAAGCAATGTTAAGAGTTGGGTACTGAGCAAAGAAAAGAGGTTATCTATCCTGAAAGAGGAAAATGGGTCCCTCGGGTTTGAGGAAATGATGCAAACTGAAGCACATAGATAGGCAAGATTCTCTCACATTAGAGATAGTTAAGATGGAGGTTTATGATTGAGATGTAAGGGAAATGAAACAAAGCCAGGCACCACTCCTGTAATCCTAGGAGGCTGAGATCTGAGGATTGCGGTTCAAAGACAGCCAGGGGAGGAAAGTCTGTGAGGTTCATCTCCAATAAACCACCAGAAAACTGGAAGTGGTTCTGTGGCTCAAGTGATAGAGCCCTCACCTTGAGCTGAAGAGCTCAGGGACAACTCCCAGTCCCAGAGTTCAAGCCCCATGACTGACAGAGAGCGAGGGAGAGCAAGAAAGATGAAACAAAGCTAAGACCGAAGAACTGGTCTTGAAAAGTCAACCATCCTGTGGAATATGGGGTGGTTCTGTAAATAAATTGCAGACAGAAACTGGAGGCAGCTGCTACACCAGGACAGAGGGAATGGGGGAATAGAGGAGAGGAGAGGAGAAAAAGGAAGAGGAAAGGGGGAAGAAGAAACAGGGAAAGGAGAAAAGGAAGATGAGGAGGAGGAGGACAAAGGGGTAAACTCAAGGTATACTGGGATAGAGATGGATGAGCAGACAAGGACATTAAAGGTTGACATGAAGCATGTGGAAAAGATGAAACCTGCTAAAAAGAGGTCCAATGAGATAAAGACAGCTCATAAGAGAAATAGCAGCTTCTCATCATCAATATTTAAGAGACTGAACTGAGAACTGATATACTATCTGAACTGTAAGAAAAAAGGGAGAGAATAGTTTCAAAAATGAAAGTCTTGGTGATCAGCAGAAGATCTCCAATAAAAACTATCCAAGCCCAAAATGTTTTAAGGGCTTAATATTGTTTCAATAGGAATTTAGTAAAAAGGACAAGAAGGGAAAAGCAACTAGAAATTAAAGACAAATGCAGTAAGTCAGGCTGACAGCTGAGGCTACTGGAGCATGGGATACACAGGACATCATGAGGTAAAAGGCACCATTGCTAAGAGCAGATGATGGCCGTCAAGGCAAGTAGAGAAGGTGTCTCTCACTACAGGGATGGGAGCCACGCAAACAGAGTGGGTTCTCTGCATTTTCCCATAAAGATGCATCATAAATCATGTAGGAAAGAGGCATGGGAGCCAAGCTAACTGCAATAACAGCACAATTCTTTGTTATCCTTGTATTTCTCCATGATGTTGCCTACGAGTTATGACTCATACTCTGCAATCAGAGGTTCTACCCAAAACCCTATTTGTTACACATCATGCCACGTGTACAGAATAGAAGCTGAAGACTGGAAGTGTGGCTTACGTGGTAGAGCAAGCACAAGGCACTGAGCGCTTAACCCACTGCTCCTGAAGAAAAAAAATCAGAATATCAGAAAGGAAGATGGTATCTTCCCACTAACGCAAGCAGAGCTTTAAAGCTCAGCTAATCTTCTGTCTGGATGATTTAGGAAAGTTCCCTGTAAGATAAAATCAAGATTGAACACTTTATTTCCTGCTGAAGGGAAGAAAGGGTGCTGATTAAATAAAGCCAGAGAGAGAAAGGGGAAGAAGGGAAGAAAGGAAAGAGGGAAAGAGCTTAGAAAGGAGGGAAGAAGGGGACTATGGGGGGGAAAAAAAGGAAAGGAGGTCTGACCAGAGTATTTTGAGTGTAAGAATTTCAAGTTTCCTCAGAGACCATCTCATTCACTGTTCTTTTTTGTAAACTAGAAAAAAAAACAGACTAAAACAAGGAAAATATTCTCATCTTTGCACAGAATATTTTGTCAGGGAGAAAGAAAGGGTGGTAACGGAACCAGGGCTCATCCACTCCAAGATGCTACTTTCCCCAAATTCAGTATACTAGTCCTCTTGATAGACAGGTCCCTTCCCCTACCTGTATACTCAGATTTAACCTGAAAGTCACACTTTGGTTCAGGAATGCCATGTTACTGATTTGGGTGGTGGATGGATAGCCCCTATCAATGTGACTCAGGGAGCTAGTTCCTGTTTTTCGTCTATAGATTGACTGTAATCATTTTAAATGTGATGAAAATACAAGGATGATTACATACAAGCTTACTGGAAAGAGAAATTTGCTATTTACAGCTGCAAGGAGGTGACAGTAGGTTCTTCCTGACAGGTGCCATCTTTCTCACATGCTGGTCCCTTCAGAGCAGAGAAAAGCCTGGTTCTGGGAGCTCTGCCCAACACCTGGCAGGAGAACTCCTTTCTTGCAGTTTTGAGCTTGGATTTTCTAGATATCTCAAAAATCTTCCTAGCAATTTATAGACCCATCTAGTTTAAAATCTTTACTTCTGGGTGGCCTGGTATCCCTTAGAAGAGGTGAACAGGATGTCCTTTTTAAGACAACCACATGCAAAAACAAACTATAATAAGGCTACTTAAAGGATAATGAGGACCATTTTTTGTGATACTTTTATGAAAAGTAAAAGAGGAATAAAGAACTTGATCAGTGGATGCAAGAAAGAACACAAAAACAATGGATCAAAATAGAAATGAATATAATAAGAAATAGATTAAATGTATAATCAAACCTTTGGGAAAAGCTCTTGATGAATCAAAATGACCATAATTTTAAGCCAAAAATAGATTTGCTGAATTTCCATTTGAACAGGCCATCCAACCACATAAAAAATGAATACGCACTATTCCAATCTTAGAATTAAAGCTCTGTTTTCAAATGAATTAATCAAGTGCTCCTGCCTTGGGATACTGGCTCCAAACACTGTTGGATACAGGAGGGAAAAGTAAAGCAGCAATCCTATCCAAAGCACCTGAGATACAGCTCAATACAAGCAAGGAACATGACTGAATTAGTGAAAAGGAGAATTTATACAGTGAGAATAAATCACTAGACAGTGACATAGGTCCACTACGTGTTTCCTCCTGTAGCCAAATAAGATGCCAACTGTCAGTTTTCTTTGTGATGAACAAAAATGCAACTGTAGAAGGACTTTTTTTCTGCTTTAAATAACATCATTTTTTTCTTCCTGTGTCAGCAACTGGGGCTTGAACTTGTGGTCTCATGTTCTCACTTGGCTTTTTTCTGCTCAAGGCTTAAGCACTTTGATCCACACCTCCAGTTCTAGCTTTTGGCTACTCTTTTGGAGAGAAGATTCTTACAGACTTTTCTGCTTTGGCTAGCTTTGAACCATGATCCCAGATCTCAGCCTCCTGAGTAACTAGGATAACAGAAATGATCCACCAGCACCTGGCTTAAGTAGCATTATATACTATTTATTGAACCTATTTCAAAAAATAAAATTGAGCAAAACTACAAAGTAAGGTCCCCAACCTTTACTACAGTATTTCTCATAATACTGAACCCATTTCATAAGAACCAACAGGGACAAGGGTTTAAACTGAAAATCCCCTGACCTAATCTATGATCCATGGAGGGGGGGGGGAAGACCAATGCAATGTGGAATTGGCATTTTTATGAGCACTGAGGGAGATGTAATGCTTACTCAAGTCTGAGGACAGGGCTTCCACTCTCCACTGTACCTGCTTCTTCCATACCTATGCCAGAATACTCTTCCTGATATGAAAATTTCATAATGTTTTTCTCGGAACAGAGAAGAAAGAAATGAAGGAAAAGAGGGAGTGAGGAAGGAAGAGATGAAAAGAGGTAGTGAAAAACAAGGAAAGAGGGAGAAAACTTTACTATTCTTTTATTGCCTATAAAACAAAATCTAAGCTCTTCAGTATGGATTCTAAAACTTACAAGTTTCCCTCTACTGCCCAACCAGAAACATTCTCACAGAATACTACTAAATAAAAAATTAGGTTACAAAGCAGTGCATACATCTTATACTACTTGAAAAAGCCAGATATGAATGGACAAATATTGCACGAATACCTTATATGAAATACCCAGAACATGAAAAATTCATAAAGACAGAAAGTCAATAGGCAGTGTTAGATATGGCTTGAAATGTTGGGGTGTCATATAACAATGACACCAACTCAAAAGAACTCGGCAAGGCAAAGTTTACTTTTGTAAAAAGGTGCACCATCAGCCAAAAATCTGGCAAGCAAGTACACAGCAGGCAGGCTGCTCCCTTTTTATCCCTAACCCAGCAGGTCCGCCCCTCTGCTCCAATTGGCTGCGCTCAGGTTCACAATCTGCAAAAGGATATGGCTTTATTAACAGGATACAAGTAAAATCCAATTCGCTTGTAACAGGATATCTTCATTAAAGTATAGCAGGAAAAGGATGTTAACTAAAATATAATCAACAAGGGCAAACCCACCTTGCCAAAGCAGGAGTTTTTCAGAAAAACAATTCTCACAAGATTTACAGAAAGGAAGCAATCTAATTTGATAGAAAAGATGGCTTTTCTCATAGGCAGTTATTAGGGGTGGGCAGTATAAGGGTGTGTGGCTCAACTGGTAGCAGAGTTTGAACTCAGCACTTAGCAAGCTCAGGCCCTGAGTTCAAACTCCAGCACTACAAAAAAGATGGTTAAAATGGCAATCCTGTGAAAATTCAAAATAGCATTGATTGTACATTTTTAATGAATAGATTATATTATACATAAGTTATATCTCAACACACCTGTGAAAATTATGTATTATATGTACATAAAATACCAGTGTGCAGAAAGGAAGGGAAAATATATGCTCTCACCTGATAACCAAGATTAACTCTGCATGGTAAGACATAAGAGATCCTGTTTTCTTTTCTGAGCTTCCCTACATTGCCCCAATTTTTCATAATGAGCTGCTTTCTATGTAGAATTTTCTTCCTTCCTTCCTTCCTTTCTTTCTTCTCTTTTATTTATTTACTTCTATTTTATTTATTTACATACATATATATATATATATGTGTGTGTATATATATATATATATATATATATATATATGTTTTGTCATCATGGGGTTTAACTCAAGGCCTGGTGCTATCCCTGTACTCAAGACTAGTACTATTAGCACTTTGAGCCACAGCACCACTTCTGGTTTTCATGTAGTTAATTGGAGATAAGTGTCTCACAGTCTTTCCTGTCCCAGCTGGCTTCAAACCATGATCCTCAGATCTCAGCCTCCTGAGTAGCGAAGATTACAGGTGTAAGCCACCAGTGCCTAGCTTCATTTTAACTGCTTAAACTTTAGGCAATGTAAGGATGTCAGTTTTGATCCTCTGCTGTTGGAGGCAGAACACATGTAATAGAAGTGCTCCCTGATTTCCTCGCTAAGTAAGTCACTGCTAACTCACTGTGGGTACATATGGTGCTGTCTTGGTGATCCAATTAATGATGTACCCAAGGACTCCAGAGAAGGATTGCTACATTTGCCAAACACCTCTCAGGGCCTGCTTAGACCTCTCATCTAAGCAATCTGCAAAATAGTGGGCCCCGCTTCATAAGGTTATCAAAAAAACAAAGGGAATAATTTATATGAAGTACTTAAAACAATGTCTGGCTAGGTACCGGTAGCTTACACCTATAATCTTAGCTACTCAGGAGGCTGAGATCTGAGGATCAAAGTTCAAAGCCTAGGAAGACAAATCTGAGAGACTCTTATCTACAGTTAATTAGCAAAAAGCCAGGACCAGAAGCACAGCTCAAGTGGTAGAGTGCCAGCCATGAGGGGAAAAGCCAAACAAGACCTCAAGACCGCTAGTTCAAGCTCCACTGCTCATATGCACACACAGGCATGCACACACCCAGTCTCCAATATCCAGTGCCTAGACCAAAGTATTTAGTCAACTATCTGCTGCTATTATTTTTATAGTTGCATCTGCTATACTTCTCTGGTGAGAATGCATTCTCTGACATACATTCCCCTACTAAAAATTTATGAACATGGCCCAAGGGTCATATCCTAGGCACTCCCCAGTTCTGTATGGCTGACAAGCCAAGTATGTTGCTTACATTTTTCAATGGCTGGGGAAAAAAATCAGAGGCTTATATTTCAACCCAAGCCAATCATTTGAGATGCCTCATTTCTAGCAAGCCTGCCTCTGCCTTCCTCTTCACAGTGACTTCCAATCAAAACATATATATGTGAAGTCTTCTTCTAACTGTAAAGCTTTTCCACTCCACTCCCTGCCCTTGAGTCTCTGCCAACACTAGGGATGGTACTGGGCTCCCTCACCTCAGCACACTCTGGATAAATAGCATCTGCTTGTTTTCCTTCAGGTGGTCTTTGTTTAAGACAACAGTTGTTGATTCCAGTTAACCTGGAGGTCCATGGAGATATGGTCTGCAAGGACTGCCATGGATTCTAGTTTGAATCACATGTGGTACCCAGGAAGGCCTCTTGTCCCTTGTTACTCACAAGATGCCAAGTCCATAGTGTTTTGTTCAGCTTAATTCCACTCCCTTTGCTATTGAGTTCCTTGACTATTTATTCTCCCTTTCTTAGGCCCTGGGCTTTGTTATTGGTTCTCATTTGTTTGAAGGAAGCAAGCTTCCTTCCCATTTCATCCCTCTTGGCTCTCTTTTATCCCTCCATTTTTGTGTTCTACTGTCCCAAAGTGTTGCTTCTAATCAAAAGAATCACAGCATATATATACCTGTTGTTTGAGGTATGCAATCTCATAACTAGTCATTCTGTAATTCTCAGATTAGCATCTAAATGGACAAACTGTTTTGTGGGTCATCAAAAAGAAATGGGTAAGATTTTTTTCCATCCCTATGTTTTATCCTGAGATATCTGGTTGAGAGCAATTCTGGTTTATTCTACTACAATTTCCTGTATATGAGGGCAACCAACCAGGAGTTTGAAGGCCAAGCTACTAAACGCATAAACATCACTTTCAACCAATTGTTGCTAACCCTCAGGGGGCCTTCTAAGGATATTTCTACTCTTCACTAGAAAAACATTCTTGTAACTTATATGTACTCTCAGAAATCTTGATTATTGTATCATCTAATTTCACCAAGGCCTTCTTCAGTGGACACTCTAGAGAACATATGACAAACAAAATTGTGATGCCTTAGGTTTAAAAAAAAATGAATAAAATTACTTAGGCACAGTAGTCATCAATTTTATTAGCATGCAGAGGCCTCCAAACAAAATTCTGTTTTTATAACTGCTGAAAGGTTATTTGGCCTATCTGAAGAATGATGCGACAGTTTGAAGTAACAGAATCTAGACTCACTTTCCTAGTAAACCCTTCTCTTGTCTCTAAGATGCCTCCTACATCCACCATTCCTTCTTCCTCCCTAGCCTTTTCATCTCCCTCCTTCTGTACCTCTATCAGCTCCTCTTCCTTCTGTCTAAACCCCTCCTTTACCCAACAGCACACTGACAATTCCAAAGCATTTGTCCACAAGCCAGACTTTTTTTGTCAGTCATGGGCTTGAACTCAGGACCTGGGCATTGTCCCTGAGCTCTTTTGCTCAAGGCTTACACTCTACCACTTTGAGCCACAGCTCCACTACCAGTTTTTGAGTGGGTAATTGGAAAGAAGAGTCTCATGGGAACATTTCTGCCCGCAGTGGCCTAGAACTGCAATCCTCAGATCTCAGCCTCCCAAGTAGCTAGGATTACACAGGTGAGCCACCAGCTCCTGGCAAGCCAGATATTCAGACAGCTATTCTATAGTGTATACGTTGGACTTAAGCAGAACATAAAGTCATAATTAAGGGTTCTCCAAAACCAGACAAGACCAGTAACTATTTATAGAAGAGTGTGCAACTATTTTGAATGCAAATGACCTAGGATTACTACAATCTATTAGTCTATGCTTGTTAGCTGACATGTATGTCTTTTTTGCTTTTTAAAAATATTTTATTGTTATTGTAGAGGTAATATACAGAGGGGTTACAGTTACATGTTACAGAACCATGTCTCCCTTCCCTCGCTCCCTCCCAGTTTATCCCTCTGATCCCACCCACAAGATATACAGTTATTTTCTATATAGTGTCTAATGAGTGCCACTACTATATTTGTTCACCTTTTGCCCTATCTTTTCTGTGTCCCCCTTACCCTCCCAAAGACAAACTAACAAACAGGATAAAAGAAAAACAAAAACAGCAACAATAGCAACTTTAAAAGGTCTCATTTCCTTTCCTTTCCTTGGAGTTTATTTCATATTATTATTTTATATGATCATATGCACATAGCTATTGAACCTTGAATAACAAAATTTATGTACTATTCCAGAAAAAGATCTACAAGATTTCTCTTTCCATAATAAGTATGAGGGTTGAAAGAGAAAATACTTATGTTGGAAAACGTCTTCTAAAATCTGTACCCCAAACATTTTCAATGAAAGTGAATCAGACTATAATTCAATCATGCAAACAGAAAAAGAAAGAAAGAAGAGATTTTTTCCCATGCTAGTTTTTTACTGTCATACCCATCTAAGAGGCATTTTTTTAAAGGAGAGACTAGAAAATAACTTTTAACAACATTCAGGAGCTAAAGGCATTGACCTAACAGTGGCTCTTTCATCTTAGCCAAATGTATTTCCACAAGTCATTATGGCTGTCTTCTTATGAAAGTGTACCTGGAAGGCCCATGTGTTTATGGTATTTCATTTCAAAAGTTACATTCTACTACTATACCCAGGTATGGTAAAATATTTTAAAGAACTCATACCAAACCTAGTCCTATCACTAACAAGTTGAAGCTCCCTTACACACCACCTTCTTAAACAATCTCTTCATTACCTTCATTCAGGATATTTTTAAGTTGTTTTAAAAACAAAATCAGGGTAAAAAAAATCACCAAATGACCATAATAAAGTTCTTTAGGCAATTATAGTCTCAGGAAACAAGGCCATAGGGAATTTTACTCAATGGCATTTCTACTTAGACCTAGACTTGAAACAAATAAACTTCTTCGGTCACCAAAATGTCTGACCCTGTTCCTCAGACTAATACTTCATGTGCTTTAGTAATAATTATCTTAAGAATTGTCCATGCACCTATACTCAATTTCTATACATCACCAAGAATGGATGTGAGTTCCAAAATAATGGTATTCTTGATTATTCAGGTGTTCTACACCTGTGGAAATTGCTGACTCACTCTTTATGTAAACAATCAAGAGTAAAATTCCCATTGGTGAGAAATGTATAAACAAAAATGTCTTTCATGCAAATCAAAACATGAGAGTCCACCTCAGCCCAGTTCGAATAGCCAGTATCAGGAAAACTAACAATAACACAGGCAGATAGGGATGTGGCCAAAAGGGAACTTTATTGCACTGTTTGTGGCAATGCAAACTTGTTCAACCACTCTGGAAAGCAGTATAGAGGTTCCTAAAAGACTTACAGCTGCACCTTCCTCCGGAAAGCAGTATAGAGGTTCCTAAAAGACTTACAGCTGCATCTTCCTGCTAGGATCAAAACTAAACTAAAAGTCCCCTTCTTTAAATCTAATATCTACCTCTGAGAGTTTCTATCAAACATAAGTGATGCTTGCGGCCTCTCTTACTGTATAAAGATCAGAATAAATGACCTCAGTTCTCATTTAATAATATTCACTTATTTCCACACTACCCATAAATACACACACATAAATAAATAAATAAATAAGTAGAAGTAAGAATAGCAACTTACATCACCCTGTGCAAGACATTAAGAAGGGCATCTCTCAAGTGAGGTAGCACATTTTCACCTCTGCCCCATCTTCCAAGGGCTGATTTGGTTGCTCACATCTACAGATATCGCTTTTCCTTCATACACCAATCTGTTGTCCTCGGATGGCCCATCATCACACTGCTTCACTAAGACTCTACTCAAGACTCAGAGGTTCCCAACCATATGCCAGGGCGGAAACACAATGAGTCATCAGAGAAGTCAATGATTCCCTTGCCATCACCCCCAGCCAGGCATCTCCAGCCCACCCTAGATTGACATATAAGTATTACTACTTTCTGTGCATGTCATGGCTTAAAAAGGTGGGAGGGTACTAGAAGCCTCTATGTGTCCCAGGCTAGATTCTCTATGACATATGGCAGCCTCTGTCTTCAGAAGGAAGTTGTCTGGGCTTTGGGTCTCAAACAAGATATCCAATTGAGAGGCACATGAATATGATGCGTTCAATGGGTAAGAGTCCCATTGAAATGAGTTTGAGTGCTCTGTGATACAATGTACTTTACACTTTCAAGTTCTAGAAGCTGTAAAATCTACAGACTACTCCACAGCTCCTAACAAAAACATCCAGAATAGTTAAACATCCCCATGGGTGATGGTATATCTAGTGTTGATGTTAACAACATGAAATAATACTGCTAAGCCTAATTAGAATAATAGTAATAAAATATCATCCAATATTCTATGAGCTTGCAACAATTCCAAGCAAGTATTTCACATGTTTTCTCTTAAACCTAATAAGAGCATTACAATGCAAGTTCTATTAATGAACTTACTGTACAGATAAGGAAATTGAAGCTAATAAAGGACACCCAGATCAGAAACTAGAGCCCAGTATTTCATTCTCTAAGCTACTTAATTTCAAATTTAGTGCTACATATAACCTATACTTAGCTGGTCACATGCTAATAATTCAAGCATAGTAGCTTAATTTGAAGATGAACAATTATATACAGGAGATAAAATTCATCATTATTTAAGAACTAAGAATTATATTTTTATTAATATAAACTCAGTTATTAATATTGTTGTCAGTTTAATAAGAGATCTGAATTGCACTTTGACAGATACAGAATGAGTCCTTAGTGTTTCAATTTACTGAGTTTAAAATTAACTTTGCATTAGCAATTGTCTTCTAAATTACTTAAAATAAGCAGCAATTTCATATTTTATTTTATTTTTTTATTTTTTGTCCATCGTGGGGCTTGAACTCTGGGCTTGGGCACTGTCCCTGCGCTCTTCAGCTCAAGGCGAGCACTCTACCACTTGAACTACAGCACCACTTCCGGTTTCCTGGTGGTTTATTGGAGATAAAGAGTTTCACGGACTTTCCTGCCCATGCTGGCTTTGAACTGCAATCCTCAGACCTCAGCCTCCTCAGTAGCTAGGATTACAGACATGAGCGACCGGCACCCAGCTAATTTCATTTTTTTTTTGGGGGGGGGGGTCTGGGCCTGGGCGCTGTCCCTCAGCTCTTCAGCTCAAGGCTAGCACTCTACCACTTGAGCCACAGCGCCACTTCTGGCTTTTTTTCATATTTTATAATAGTCTCATTTCATACCAAACCAGCATTTCATCAGCACATTAAGGGGATTTTTAACTACTATATTTTAGTTATAATGAACTCACAAAATTACACAAAAGATGAAAGTAGCAACATAGCTAGAAATTATCCTAATATATGTGTGTTTTCCAAAGTAGGTTCAATAACTTGAACTTTTTTTTTTTTTTGGTCAGTTGTGGGCCTGGGCACTGTCTCTGATCTCGTCAGCTCAAGGTGAGTGCTATACTACTTGAGCCACAGCACAACTTCCAACTTGAACTTTCATATATAATCAATCTGTATAAACTTATATGAGAAAGAAATTTGAAAGTCACTTCTACTCAACCATATGATATGTAACATTTTAAATCTGAATATAGGATATGAATAATGTAGATGCTATTATATAATAAAAGCATATTTAAGTCTCAATAGGGATTAGCTGGAGAACTTTTTAATCTCTCAATCTCTCCACTCCTAACTTAATACTTAAAACATGTAATATCACAATATACAAGAATTGGCATATTTTTCTATTTTTCAATAAAGGCTCATATAACAGAATACTTCAGTCTGTTAATATTACTTAATTCTGTCATTATGACATAAAAACAGTAAAATAAATGTGACTACAGTATAAACTTTTTCATTTTATTTATCCATTAACTTTGGATTATTTTTAAAACTTGATTTATAAACATAGACATCTATATTTCATGTAAATTTCAGTTGCTCTGAAGTACCTGAGTTCTTCCAACCATATGAAAATGTAAAATCCATTTTGCTTGTGAGTTATAAAAATAACACAGGAGGGGCTGGGAATCTGGCTTAGTGGTAGAGTGCTTACCTAGCATGCATGAGGCCTTGGATTCAATTCTTTGGTATATTTAAAAAAATGAAGTTCAGATTTTTAAAAATACAGGAGGTGGAACTAACTTCTAATTTGATCTTTGGGTTCTAGTTTTCTCACCCCCCTGATCTGTAAGTTGCCACTCCGTTTTTGTTTTTGATTTTATACTTAATTTCTCAGTTAAGATCATTTAAGATCATTCCACTCCCTCCCAACCCCCCATGTAGAAAGAACATACAGTATTTCTTTCCACATAACATACACAAACTAACATATATTAGATGCTTACTGGCCATATGGAAAGTAGTTTGTGTATATCAGTTCATTTTCTCCCCTCATCTCTAAAGATGGGTTCCATCACTGTCTAAGAAAACTGAAGCTTAGAGAAGTTAAGTAACTTTCCCAAGATCATGAAAAAAATACTCTAAGCAGTCTGATACTAATACCACAATCTCTGCTACTAGCACCCACTATTATATCCCTACTTTCAAAGGCTTCTGTAAGATAGGAGGCAAAAAAGAAGAGTAAAATTAACCAAGAAACTTAATATGACAAATATTCAACAGGTGACATTGGAAAGCAGAAGTCACAACACTAACACAATAAGCAAAGTTCCTATTTTCACATTTCTTTAGAAAATGACAAGACTCAGATAGTTGTCTCTTATTTAATAAGAGACCTCAACCTTCACTTCCTGGAATGAGACCAGGACTTTAGAACAAGGTATAAATAAAGCTAAGGAAAGGGCGGGTAGAGCAACAGGACAAAGGTGATCCCAAAATATTAGACTTTAAAGCATGGGTAAGAACAGAGGTTCAGAACAAATACTTTCTTTAATAAGTTTTTTTATTGTGAAAATACCATACAGAGGGGTTACAATAACATGAGCAAGGTAATGAATACATTTCTTATCAAGCATTGTTGCCTCCTCCTCTGTTTTTCCCCTACCATCCCTGCCTCCCATCTCCACGACTACACTCCCCCCACCACTCCCGTCTAGACTGTAAAGTTCGTTTTCAACATAGCATCTTGTACATATCATTGTCGCAATGGGTCTACTTATATCCCTATTTAAACAATTTCTTTTTTCCCTTCCCCTACCCAAATTATACCAATATCAAATAGAGTGAAAACAGGGGATATACCGTGGGTAAGGGACATACAAAGCAACAAAAAAAAATCACCTTATAAATATGTTAGAAACAATAGCAAGAAAGAAAAAGCCATTGCCCCATTTGTTAGGAAATGGAAAGACTTGGAAAAAATTATATTAAGTGAAGTAAGCCAGGCCCAAAGAAACATAGGTCCCATGGTTTCCCTTATTTGCAGTAACTAA
>NW_012267348.1:873378-899211 GCF_000151885.1 Dipodomys ordii | reverse complement strand
AGGCTGCAATGCTTGATAAGAAATGTACTCATTATCTTGCCCATGTAATTGTAACCCCTCTGTACAGTATGTTCACAAAAAAATAAAAATTAAAAAATAAAAATAAAAAAGATAAAACAAATAAATAAAACAGACAGCAGAGATATAATCTACAGATCTAATTTGCATATAATGTCAATTTCAGTTAACAGTGAAATTTTTCTAGTATATTTTGTGCTGCTAATACAATGGTGCCACCCAGTAAGAACTCAATACATAGACAAATCACTAATATATCTCAATTCTAAAAGAAATATGCATAGAAAAAGGAATAAATGTAATATAAACAATAATGACCAATAGTTGGAGTTATGTCTCATTTTTCTTTGATATCTACACATAGATTTGTCTCCACAATATCTTCAATATACAGAAATACTAGAGACCACTACAAAACAAATATTGGGGTTCCTACAGTTTATTTTTATAACTTTATAATCTTGACATTGATGGCCTAAATTTCCAAGCTCAGTCTTCTTTACAAAATAGATTATCCTCTCAACTGTCAATTTGTAAAAATGAAACTGAATTCTAATATATACCCATGGGAAAACTCTGTAACATGAAGTAAGAGAACAACACCTGCAGAGCAATATTATACAAACAGTTACTATTGATTTTTAATCTCTAAATAGAATTCATCACTTCACACCTCAGGTCCCACAAAAGGTATCAAAGGGAAGAATACATTGTATTAAAAATAGCCACATGAGGTCTTTGGAGTGTGCAGTAGGGTTACCTCTACCTGGTCTTCAAAATACATCAGAGCATCTGTCTAAGAAAACAAGTCTGCTCCAAAATATGGTCAATTAACTAGAAGGTAATTTTGCATGCCTGTGTAAGAATATCACATTTTCATTAAGTCATTGGGCTAGATCACAAAAGTAAGAGACAAGAAAAATTATGCCTGAAACTCAATACTTCTCATTTTGAACAAAGGCAGCAACCTAAATGAGTTCTCCAGAGGTACACTAGAATAATGCAGATGTTCCTTCCATAGAATTCTAAGTTCTCAAGAAAGCTCAAAGTCATCATGAGATCATCTCTCCTGGATTTAAACCCAAACCTAACTATACAGAAAGGAAAATAGGTGCAAATTCTTTTTTTTTCTTGTCATGGGGCTTGAAATCTTTGCCTGGGCACTGTCCCTGCGCTCTTCAGCTCAAGGCAAAGCGTGACTTCTGGTTTTCTAGTGGTTTATTGGAGATGAGTCTCACGGAGTTGCCTGCCTGGGCTGGCTTGGAACCGCGATCCTCAGATCTCAGCTTCCTGAGTAGCTAGGATTACAGGCATGAGCCACCGGCACCTGGCTGCAAATTCTATTTTCTCAGGTTGGTTTTGACTTCTGCATTGAGTACCTTTTTGTTTGCCATTCTGACTCTACTAAAATTCCCTTATCTACACCACTCAGCCCATTGCCAAAAAGTGACTTTCTTCTGTTACCTCATTTTTTTCTAGATATAAATAAGATATCCTTTGGGGACCAGTAAAGCCTCATTTGAGAGGGGAAGTTTCCATCTAGAATATCAATGTCACTGATGTCAGAGCATCTAGGCCTTATTAGTAAGAGCCCTATTAGAATATCATCAAGAAAAAGTCATGTTAAGTTGGGCTCTGAGACAGACTCCCATTCCTACCTTGTCAGGACTGCACCCACAGTATGTTAGAAACAATTAAAGAACACTGATTCTAGCAGATGGGCATCTTAGGTTAGTCCTGCACAGTCCAATAAAATATAGCACAAGGCATATGTATAATTTGACAGGTTATAGCAGCTACATTTGAAATATACTAAAACAAATAGGTAAAATTAATTTCAACAATGTATTTATTTAATACATAAAAATAATATGATCTCAGTTAGGCACTAGTAGCTCATGCCTGGAATTCTACCAACTCAAGGAGGCCGAGATCTGAGGATCACAGTACAAAACTAGCCTGGGTAAGAAAGTCCGCAACACTCTTATCTCCAATTCAGCACCAAAATTGCCAGAAATAGAGCTGTGGCACAAGTAATGAAATGCTAGCCTTGAGCAAAAAAAAAAACAAAACAAAACGCAATGACACCACTCAAGCCCTGAGTTCAGGCCTCAGGACTGGCATCAAATATTACAAATATCGAACAATTCTAAGGCAGTTTATAATCCTTATTTATTAAAGCACATACCAAGTCACACAGACCACAGCTCTGATGTCTAACAGTCATCTGTGGCTTGTGACTAGTTATTGACAGTGCAGTGTTAATTCACTTTTGCTCAGGAAAGAACTTTTGCATTATTACATATCAAAATAGCTCATTTTTCATAGATTTAAGTCAAAGCCCAATTGCTAGAGGTATAAAAGGAAAATAACCTGGTACAGCTTCTATTTACACATGAAATAGTACTTATTTCATACCTCCGTTGTGCTAGCCAGTGAGTCAAGATCTTTGCCTAGCTAATTGCATTTAATGTACACAACTCTATAGCAGAGTACATGTGTAATCTCCATTTCACACATAAGAAAGCTAAGGTGTGGAAAATGAATTAAGATGTATCAGATCATACTGCAAGAAGGTAATGGTGTTTGTATTTCAACCCAAGAAATTTGACTCCAGAAAGTGCACTCTAATTCAATAAAAGAAATGAAAGAAGAGCTGAGTGAGGTGGCTCAAACCTGTAATCCTAGCTAATTGGGACATGGAGATCAGTTCAAGGCCAGTTCAAGCAAAAAAGAAAAAAAAAATCAGATTCAATCTCAACTAATGGCCAGGCATCGTGGTGTGGCCTGTTATCTTAGCCACAGGGGAAGTGCAGTAACTGAATGTAATGGTAGACTCGGAAAGCACAAGTAGGAATATCAAAGCTCAGAAGAGTCCAGGCATGAAGTGAGACCTCACCTTGCAAAAAAAAAAAAAAAGAGGAGGGATGGAGATGTGGTTCAAGTAGTAGTCTACCTAGCAAATATAAGGCTTGAGTTCAATCCCCAGTACCATATGGAGGAGGAGGAAGAGGAGAATAGGAAAGAGATGGTTAAGAAATTTTGGTTTCGGGCTGGAAAGGTGGCTCAGTGGTAGAGCGCTTGTCTTGCAAGCTCAAGGCCCTGGGTTCGATTCCTCAGCACCACATAAGCAAAAAGAAAAAAAGCCGGAAGTGGCGCTGTGCCTCAAGTGGTAGAGCGCTAGCCTTGAGCTGAAGAGCTGAGGGACAGCGCCCAGGCTCAGAGTTCAATCCCCACGACCGGACCCAAAAAAACAAAAAAAAAAAAGAAATCTTGGTTTCACATGAGTGTGAATATAAGAGAAAATTCAGATAACTATTTGAAAGGCAGGGACAGAAGTCTAGGCTTTAGGTGTATAGATAAAACTCACCTACAACGTAAGGAAGAGAAGGGAGTAATGAATTGAACAGTTTATGTCAACAATTGATGATGATGATGATGATGATGATGATGATAACTAACATTTTCAGAGCCTTTGCTCCCAGCCAGACATTGTGCTAAAGTCAAAGTTTCTCAAACTCAACACAATGGACATTTGTGTTCAAATAATGGTCATGACCACCCCTCAAGAAGTACAGCAACCAAAAATGTCTCAATCCATCATCAAATGTCCCAGTCAAAAATGAATGCCCCAGTGGAGAAGCCCTATCCTAGATGATTCGCTTACATCCTCTAATTCATTCTTGGCAGCACCACAAGGCAGCAGTATAATGGTCCTGAAGTTTGGTTGGGCAGACAAACCAAGGCCACACTGATAATAAATAAATGAGTTAGAACTGCAATCCAGGTTTCTGTGATTGTAGAATATATGTCTTGGTCCTCAACCTAAGTTCTTACTTAATTTTAATTCATATAGGAATCTCTGTGTTTTCCCAATCTATCTGTGGTACCCAGCTAAATGACCCTCTCACTACCATTACATTTATCTTGCCTTTCTGCCTTTATACTCTTTTAGCTTGATAGCCACATTTCATGGTTAGTTACCTCTTTGAAAATAGGTATGGTATGGTCAAAGCCAGAATCTGGAGAACGAGTGCTCATACTCTTTAATATAAGTGATTCCAGGTAAAGTTCATATTTTTTAAGAAAATTAAGTTATTAAAACATAACCTTTGATACAAAATCAATGTGGCTAAAAATATAAACTTTACAAATGGAGTTAAATTTATGTGTTTCTTAAATATTAAGCACATGGGAAACAGAAGCTAATTATTATGTCCTATTTTAGTATGTGAAAATTACTTATAATCTGCCTGTTAAACAATTCAAAATTATCTTAAATGATAATTGACTATCAAACTAGGCCAATTTACACCTACAATTCCTCTGAAACCAGCCAGGAACTGGGACAACCAGGGAAGAAAAATATTTCCATTTGTATCACTGTCTTCCATTTCCCATTAGTCTCTGAGGCCAAAACCAGGGAAGATAAGTTTAATTGAACACAATTGAATGTTATAAATTGAATAATAGCACTGAATATTATGCACCATTTGATTTGAGTATGTGAAAGAAAGTACTAGAAGCCTCACACATAAAATAAGCCTTTAGATGTTGGCCATCTTTGCTCCTATAATCCCAGAATTCAGTAGGCTGAGGCAAGAGGATCAAACCCCTATAATCCTTGCTATTCAGAAGGCTAAGATCTGTGAACCAAGATTCAAAGCCATCCTAGACAAATCTGAGAGACTCATTATCTCCAATTAACCAACAAAATGCTGGAAGTGGCATGGTTGTGTGTGTGTGTGTGTGTGTGTGTGTGTGTGACATTTTCTTGATCCATTCATCTACTGAGAGACATCTGGGTTGGTTCCATATCTTAGCTATGCTGAATAATGCTGCGATAAACATAGTTGTGCTGGTAGCTTTCTTTTTTCAACTTGGAAAGAATTTAATTAACAAAATACAGCAGAGAGAAATTGTCCAGGTGGGCAAGGGGACCGCTGTCCAGGCCGGCCCCCAGCAGGTGGCCCCTGCATGTCCCCATGGAAGCCCCCCGGCCCATTCTCCTCCTTCCTTTGTGGCCTCCCAAGGATGGCCTCTTGAGGCTGACCACGGCAATAGCTAGTGGGAGGTGGAGCATTCCATACTGGCTTGGGAAGGCATGCACACAAAGCCAGGAGACTCCAAGGAATTCATCAATCCATTCATTTTGGCAAAAAATGAATAATAGGAAAGAGAGAGGAGAGAGAGACAGAGAGAGGGGGGGACTAAAATCCATAAGCAGGATGAGAAGCCACTGAAGTGAAACGTGTTTTCTCCAAAGTGGAGGTGGACTATTGTTAGGAGCCCCTGATTGGGTGTGTCCCAGTGTGTGATTGTGCCGTCCTCTCCCTGGCCCCAGGTTCATAGCAGCAGTGTGTGGCCCTCTGCAGGCACTGTGGCCAGTTCAGTCCCTGAAGTGGACCATAGAGGGATGCTCACTGTCCTCATCCAGGTTCAGGGCACTGGTTTCCTCCTCCAGGCATGCACTGCCCAGAATGACACCACCCCATTGGTTAGGAAATGGAAAAAAATTATATTAAGTGAAATAAGCCGGGCCCAAAGAAAGATAGGTCCCATGGTTTCCCCTATTTGCAATAACTACCATATGTCTAGGACAAGCAGAAAAGGTCAAAAGCTATGTACATATAAGACCATATAAGATGATGCTAGGCAAAATGAACAGCAAGATAGGGACACAAGAGGCTTTATCTTCACTGCTGTTGTTTTTAATGTACTTATAATGTACTATGTGAGGGTTTTTTTTGTTTCTTTTGTATGTTCTTCCCACATGGTATAACCTCTGTTTACATTGTATTTGATTCCGGTGCCCTGCATCTTGTATGTACATTCTTCTAATTTGAGGAGGGAAAGAGAAATAACAAAATGATGAAACAAGGATACAGATTGACCCATTGTAACAATGAGATGTACAAGACACTATATTGAAAATGAACTTTACAACTGCGGGGGGGAGAGGGGCATGGAGGGAAGAGTTGGGGAAGTGGGGAGGGAAAGGATAGTAGGGGAAAAACAAAGAAGGAGGTAACAATGCTCGATAGGAAATGTACTCATTACTCATGTAACTGTAACCCCTCTGTACCTCAATTCTCACTCAAGAGAAACAGGCAACAGAGCAATTAATGAAAAATCCAAAGGAGAGTTCTCAAAATGCTCTACAAACATTATTGGTAAACATGCTGAATGAAAATATTGAAAACCTGGGCAGGACTCTGTTTGAGCATGATAGGGCTATGTGTGAGCATGATGAGGCTAACCAAAGATTAATAGAGGAATTCATGGAATCCACAACAGAGAGCTGGATAAATTCCAACAGGAAAGGGAGTCCAGTGAGTCCTTAGTTAGTCCACTAACCAAGGGATTTGAGAGTGAAAACTGAAAAATCAAGGAGGTAAAGAAGTCCATACAAGATCTAAAATCTTCAACAAAGAAATTGAAGCCATCAAAACTGACCAATTAGAAGAAAGGAAATAAACAAAGTAGAAAGTCTTGACAGTAGGCTAGACAATACAGAAGAGAATGGAAACATCACCACAGAAACAACCAAGACTCAGACATTATAAGGGAATACTTCTCAAACCGTTATGCTAACAAATTTCAGAATCTGGAAGAAATGGAAGAACTTCTAGCATATATTGATATGCCCAAACTAAACCAAGAAGATTTAAACCAACTAAACAGACCCATATCAAGCATTGAAATAGAAACAGCAATAAGATACCTCCCATCCAAGAAAACAGCAGGACCAGATGGATTCACAGCTAAGTTCTTCAAGCACATCAAAGCAGAATTCACACTAATACTCCTCGAACTCTTCAATTTAATTGAAAGGGAAACTTCACTGCCAAACTCATTCTACAAAACCAGCATAACCATCATCCCAGAACCAGACAGGGTCTCATCAAAGAAAGAGAACCATTTCTTTGATGAACATTGGTGCAAAATTTCTCAACAAAATCCTGGCCAATCTACTTCAACAATTCATCAAAAAAAATCATACACTATGATCAAACAGGATTCATTTCAGGGACACAAAGTTAGTTCAATATACCTAAGTCAATTAATATAATTCATCACATTAACAAGTGAAAGATAAGAATCAGATGATTATCTCAATAGATGCAGAAAAAGCATTTGACAAGATACAACACCACTTTACGATGAAAGCTCTGGAGAAACTAGGAATCCATGGAATATTCCTCAATATAAAAAAAGGCTGAGCCTTTGACTCATGCCTGTAATCTGA
Organism: Dipodomys ordii; assembly: GCF_000151885.1. Taxonomy (NCBI): domain Eukaryota; kingdom Metazoa; phylum Chordata; class Mammalia; order Rodentia; family Heteromyidae; genus Dipodomys; species Dipodomys ordii. Next base: position 891,944 of record NW_012267348.1, on the reverse strand, counting down.
GCTACTCAGGAGGCTGATATCTGAGGATCATGGTTCAAAGCCAGCCTGGGCAGGAAAGACCGTGAGACTCCTATCTCCAATAAACCACCAGAAAACTGGAAGTGGCGTTGTAGCTCAAGTGGTAGAGCACTGGCCTTGAGCTGACGAGCTGAGGGACAACACCCAAGCCCAGAGTTCAAGCCCCACAACTGACCAAATATAAATAAATAAATAAATAAATGAAAAGTAAAGGCTGTATATGACAAACCTACAGCTAACATTGTACTTAGTGGTAAGAAGCTACAGCCAGTTCCTCTAAATTCAGGAATGACACAAGGATGTTCGCTCTCTCCACTCCTCTTCAATACAGTATTAGAATGCCTAGCTAGAGCAGTAAGGCAAGATGCAAACATAAATAGGAAAAGATGAAGTAAAACTCTCCCTATTTGCAGAAGACATGATCCTGTATTTAAAGAATCCCACGGACTCCACTCACAAGTTACTCAAGCTGATACCAAACTTTGGCAAAGCAGCAAGGTGTAAAATTAACCTTCAAAAATCAATGGCTTTTCTGTATGCCAATAATGAGAAGAGTGTGGCTGAAATCAGGAAAGCAACTCCTTTTGTAATAGCCCCCCCCCAAAATAAAATACCTAGGAATTAACTAAAGAAGTGAAGGACCTCTATGATGAAAACTTTAAAAACCTGAAAATGGAAATTAAAGCAGAACTAAGAAAGTGGAAAAACGTCCCATGCTCCTGGATTGGGAGGATTAACATTGTGAAAATGGCAATACTGTCAAAGGCTATCTATAAATTCAATGCAATACCCATTAATATCCCAATCTCATTCTTTAATGAGATAGCAGCAATCCAAAAATTCATATAGAACAATAAAAGAATAGTAAAAAAAACAATCCTGAGCAGAAAGAACCATGCTAGAAGAATATCAATACCAAATTTCAAACTCTATTACAAAGCCATAATAATCAAAACAGGTTGGTATTGGCACAAGAACAGACCTGAGGACCAATGGAATAGAACTGAAGACCCAGAAATGAACCCACAGACCTAAAGCCACCTGATCTTCAATAAGGGAGCAGAAAAAAAATAGAATGGAAGAAAGACAGCCTTTTCATTAAATGGTGCTGGCAAAATTGGCTAAACACCTGTAGAAAACTAAAGTTAGATCCTTATATATCACACTGCACCAGAATCAACTCCAAATGCATCAAAGACCTCAAAGTAAAAGCAGATACCCTGAAAACATTACAGTAAGAAATAGGAGAAACTCTAGGGCTCCTTCGCACAGGTCGAAATTTTCTTAATAAAGACCCAGAAACACAACAAATCAAAGAAAGGTTGGACAAATGGGATTGCATGAAACTGCAGAGCTTCTGCATGGCAAAGGACATAGCTAGCAAGATCAATAGAAAGGCCACAGATTGGGAGAAGAATTACACAGCCATCTAAAATATACTTAGAATTCAAAAAATTAAATCTGGGCGGGGAGGACAGAGGAGTTGTGTAGATGGGAAGGGAAGGGATAGTAGGAGAAAAACAAAGGAGGGATGACAATGCTCAATAGGAAATGTACTCATTACCTTACTTGTTTAACTGAAACCCCTCTGTACAGTATCTTTTTTGGGGGGGTCCGGTCATGGGGCCTGAACTCTGGGCCTGGACGCTGTCCCTCAGCTCTTCAGCTCAAGGCTAGCACTCTACCACTTGAGCCACAGCGCCACTTCCAGCTTTTTTCTTTTTGCTTATGTGGTGCTCAGGAATCGAACCCAGGGCTTCATGCATGCAAGGCAAGCGCTCTACCACTGAGCCACCTTCCCAGCCCCTCTGTACAGTATCTTTATGATAAAGAAATAAATAAAATTAAATCCCCAAAGAAACAACCACCCCATTAATAAGTGGGCTAGAGACTTAAAGACAGACTTCCCTGAAGAGGAAATAAGAATGGCCAATAGACACATGAAGACATGTTCAACTTCTCTAACCATAAAAGAAATGTAAATCAAAACAACATAGAGATTCCACCTCACCCCAGGAAGAATGGCTATAATCAAGAAATCTAATAACAACACATGCTGGAGGGATGTGGCCAAAATGGAACACTATAACACTGTTGGTGGGACTGTAAACTTATTCAACCACTCTGGAAAGCAGTGTGGAGGTTCCTCAAAACACTAAACATAGAGCTCCCCTATGATCCAGCAATCCCACTTCTGGGCATTTACCCAAATGACCACCAACAAAGCCATACTAAAGCTACCAGCACAACTATGTTTATCTCAGCATTATTCACCATAGCTAAGATATGGAACCAACCCAGATGCCTCTCAGTAGATGAATGGACCAATAAAATGTGATACACACACACACACACACAGAGTGATATATGTAATGGAATTCTATTCTATCAGAAAGAATGACATTGGCCCATTTGTAAGGAAATGGAAAGACATGGGGAAAAAATCATATTAAGTGAAATTTGCCAGATCTAAAGAAACATAGGCCCCATGGTTTCCCTATTTGCAATAAATAATATTCCTCTAGGATAATCTTAGCAAACGAGCAGAATAGCTCGATAGCTATGTACATATGACCATATAAGATGATGCTAAGCAAAATGAACCCCAAGACATGGACACAAGAGGTTTTTCTTTTTGTTGTTGTTTTAATGTTCTATATGATTTCTTGTTTTCTTGCTATGTACTTCCACCTATGGTATAACCCCTGTTGTCACTGTATTTGATTCTGGTACCCTGGTATGTGTTTATCTGAATTAGGGAAGGGAAGGGGAACAACAGAATGGTGAGACAAAGGACAAGGGGAAACCAATGCAACAGCGATACTCATAAGACAATATATAGGAAATAATCTGTACAACTTGGGGAGAGTTGGGGGGAGGGAAAGTAGGATAAAAATGTACTTATTACCTTACTTATATAACTGTAACCCCTCTGTACCTCACCTTGACAATAAAATAAACTTTTAACAAAAGTTTTTAAAAAATAGAAGTGATTAGATCAAAGGATGAGAGCTCTCATAATTGAGATTAGGGCCCTTAGAAAAGACATTCCAGAGAGCTGCCAAAACCTCTTCACCATATGAGGACACAGCAAAAAAAAAAAAAAAACCATTTGACAACCCCCAACCCCCAACATGTTCCACTAATCAATCACAGCACTCTTTCCAATAAGCATGGTTATGTTATCAGACTCCTCAACAAAGAAGTTCAGGTAGCCCTATCTGCAACAACAAAAACGGCCTTAAGTCATGATTAGCAAAGAATAACTTCTCCATCCCAAGCTCATAAATGCACTAGATTCGAACAACCAGCAGGTACAAACTAAATGTCATGTGGACTTTTCAAAAAGCTTTAAAGATTATACAGCCCAACTGTTTCTGTAATATTGAAATTTCTACCAAAAACCTTTATGTGTTCATTTGATCTATGTGTGAACATTTCTTCCACTGATGGGAAGTACTTCAGAGGAATCTCATTATATTTTTTTCAAACCTTTGCTTATTAGAATGACCTGTAAACATAAATACATGCTTTTTAAATGGTATGCTTTCTTCACTAGGTTTATTACATTTGGATCATATATTGTGCTTGAACTCAATATATATGAGGCTTGAATTTAAGACCTAGACATTGTCCTTGAAGGTTTGGTGAACAAAGACAAGACTCTACCACTTGAACCATGGCTCTCCTTCTAGATTTTTGATGTTTAACTAGAGATAACAGTCTTAAAGACTTTCCTGTCCTGGCTGGTGTTTGAACCATAATCTTCAGATCTTATGCTCATGAATAGTTAGGATTACAGGCATGAGCTACCAATGCCCAGACCATTGGATTCCTCTAAGAAAACTTAGTAAAGTTTCAGGGGCCAGTGTAATACTATGAATGAGACAGCTGTATATCAAATAAAAACTATTTGCAGCTAAATGGCCATGAGATCAAGAAAGAATATGAGACATGCCTGGTTCCTGGAGGACCTTCTATAAATTTGTATTTTTTCCAAAGGGAAAACATCATGAACTCATGACACACAACTGCTAATTTATCTCTGTTCTAGACTGGCAAAGAGGATGAAAAGGGTTATCTTATGCAAACAAATGACCCCAAAATACTTGTCAAAAATCAACTCAGCTCTCTACAAATGATTAGAAAAACACTTAAAGGTTTTATAGCTACACTGAGAAGCCCCAGATCACTTGGTAGGACAAAGTCAAAAAAGAGGCAAAATTCAACAAAGGCAAAAAAAAGATGTCAAATTCATCATGTTATACATGAAATTAAATATTAGTGACAGTTAAGCCAAAGTGAAATACCCAAACATTTAAAATTAGATTCTTATTTTAACATAATGATGATAGAGTTTGGCTCCAATTGTACTTTTCTCAGTTTGTTTTGATAGAAGGATTATGAAATTATCTCTGGAGCTTCCCAGTGCTGATAACTCATCAAATCCCCTAGAGAAGCCTGAAACTATGGGCTGGCTTCCTTCTGGACAGTGTAAATTATTAGCTCTGTAGTGGGGTTTTGCTTTCTGAGTATTTTTGTTTCTGATTTGGTGTGTGTTTTGTCCTTTAACTTTTTCCAGGCAATTCTAGTGATTAACTAAGCTTGAGATTTGCTGGTCTAGATTCTTACACTATTGGTTGTCCATGCTGGAAAAATATTGGAGTTGCCTCTGCAAATTAATAAAGACACCACTGACACTGGAAGTCAGGCTCTATTTTTTACACTGCTAGAACACAAACAGCATAGAGAAATGTGTACAATAAAATACCAATTACAGCACAAATGCCAAATAGAATACTAGATGTAAAATTTTAGCCATGTTACAAAAACAATGTTACAACAGCAGTTCTTTTCTCCAACATTAGAAGCATATAAAAACAGTCCCAACAAAACCTGAAGTCTTTGGTTGGAAAATAGCAAACACCCTGTGAAAGTATCTCACATGATTTTGTGATAGTGTGTATCAAACCTCATCATCTTGGAGTTTACTCTCAGCTTCTAGAACTCCATTTTCCTTTGGGACTTCATCTTAAAGATAGGACTACATCCCCACCCATGAGACTAGTTCCTTATGGTTTAATATTTAAAGACATATGTACCCATTGATCAGTTTTTGTTACTAAGTAACAAGTCATGCTGCCCTTGCTCAGTTATGCGCTTGGCTTCTGTAACTTCCTGTTTGGTTTTCACCTGTAGGAAAGAACTGAGAGGGTCTTTCCACCCCTGAGCAAACAAGGAGATGGGTTTTCTGCTTTAAAAGGAGCCCTAAGAACAAGCTTGACACTGTACTCTGGGCACCCAACTGCCCAGTGTAGTCCCTGGTGGTAATAAAGACTTCCTTTTGGCTTTATTTTGTGTCTGTGTGGTCCTCTCTAGTAGTCACCTTAAAACAATTTTTCAGGTGTTCTCCTGTCACAGAGCTCTCTCAGATGATGAGAGTATCTGCTAAAGACATTTTCCCCTCCATATCCCATCTCTATTTTGATTCAATAGCAAAAGAAACCTACCTACAGTGGCTACAGATATTGCTGATCCTCATAACATCAAGTTCTATTATCAAGAAAGAAGATGGGTAATAGACCATCCCCCAGAAAACAATGTCTCCCACAACTTTCCTGAGAAATGTCACAATGATGAAAGAAATAATGTTCCTTTTTTATTCAATTACATAAGTTTCTGAAGAACTAAAATAAGTCAAGCATAATATGCTAGTCATATCAGGGACTAGAGAAGGAGTAGAGAGAGATTCTACATGGTCAAGACAATTTGATAAGTCTTGACCAAAGATAATGAGATTTAAGTCATACTAAGATATATGAATATATACTAATCCAAAGTTACCAAATCTAGGACAGAGTAAAATAGAAATCACAGAAAATCCAGGCACCAGTGGCTCACTCCTGTAATTCTAGCTACTCAGGAGGCTGAGATATGAGGATCACGGTTCAAAGCCACCCTGGCCAAGAAGGTCTGTGAGACTCTTATCTCCAATTAACCACCAGAAAATCAAAAGTGGTGCTATGGCTCAAGTGGTAGAGTGCTCACCTTGAGCTGAAGAACTCAGGGGTAGGGCCCAGGCCTAGAGTTCACAACCACCACCACCAACAACAAAACCACAGAAAAGTCATTAATTCATAAATACTTATGCATAGATAGATAGATAGATAGATATAGATATATATGCTCAGTCATGAGGCTTGAATTTGGGTCTTGGGCACTGTCCCTAAGCTTTTTTGGTCAAGGCTAGTGCTCTACCACTTTGAGCCACACCACCACTTCCAGTTTGGGAGTGGTTAATTAGAGATAAGAGTCACACGGACTTTCCTGCCCAGGCTGGCTTCAAACCTCAATCTTCATATCTTAGCCTCCTCAGTAGCTAGGATTACAGGTATGAGTCACCAGTGCCCAGCTAATGTTAATATATATTAAAATCAAAGTTATATTCAAATTTTAGCTGTAGTAAAATAGAGACATTAGAAATGCTAGAATAACTTTGAGATGCAAAAAAATAACATGATCAGAAATCATTTATAATTACTATGGAAGGGCTGAACCAATATTTATATTACTATTAAAGAGCCCCATATATATACAGAGAACCTCTGTTAAAAGATTCAGCTGTTTGGCTCATGTCTAATTCTGCATAATCCTCAAGAATTCCTATCATATTGTGAGTGGTCTCTATTTCTTTGCTATGCAAAGTGATTTTTTTTAATCCTCTAACATGAATATAGCCAAGGGACTAAAGACTACTCCTCCCTCATCTATTTGACTATTCAGAGTCTCTGCTGTTTTTGTCTGTGAAACCTGGGATGAGGTCAGGCAGGTGCAAGACAATATTTTTCACCATGACAACATTGTCACCTTTCGTAATGCATCCAAGCCCTTAAACTATCTTCGAAATGATGAGATTTTATATCCTCATTAGTTGAGCTCCCTTGCCACCTTAACAGTGGTGAGGGTAATCAAATTCCATCTCAAAGAAAAATAGCATTGCTCTTCTGTTACCTCTTTCTTTCCAAGAATGTCCTTGCAAGAAGTACATGACCCACCCATCAATGCTAAAGAGACATGATTGGCTAAAGGTTCAGAAAAAGTGCAACATTACCATCTCTAAACCCTTCAATGAAGAGTCACTGCCTGTGACTAGAATAATCTGATCAATAGGGAAACTTGCAATTAACTTATGCATACGCATTTGTAAAGAGATTCAATTCTTATAGGTGATTACTATGTTCACCTTCAGCTATATTCCCCCATAATTACTCTATTACTTAGTATTATTTTTTGCATGTATAGATCCTAACCCATTTTTATTATGAATATTTATGGAGTACCATGTGGGCTAAGGAGTGTGTTCACATTGTACATACAGTGGTATCCATAAAGCCTAGACTTCCCAATTGCTCCTCCAGGAGACCTTCTATAATTTCTTCCTTATTCCACAAGCTCTCAGCACTCTACCCACAATGTCCTTTTCTCCTATATCATTTCTTGTTTGGTATGGCAATCACATACATATTTAATCTCGCATCCACACACCAAAAACTTAAGCCCTCAAGAATTCAAACAGCACCTCACCAATACTTTGCCTACTGGTGGGTAACTCACCTCTGAAAAATTTACCAACTGAATAAAATACAAAGGGGAGCAGAAATGTATCAACCTCTAAAATCAAATACTAATTACATTTCCAGAATCTATAAAGGAAATATACAAATAGGAAAATAAATTTATGAAACTTACAGACCATTAGAGCATCCAGAGTATTAGGAGACACAGTACAAAAAGTATAACCCAAAGACCTAAGAGAGACCTCTCTTAGAGGAAATACAAATAGCCAAGAGACACATGAAGAACTGCTCAACATTTCTGGCTATAAAAGAAATCCAAATCAAACAACACTGAGACTCCACATTATACCAGTTAGAATGTCCATAATCAAGAAATCTAACAACAACAGATGCTGGCAGGGATATGACCAAAGGGGAACACTACTACACTGTTGGTGGGAGTGCAAACTTGTCCAACCACTCTGGAAAGTAGTGTGGAGGTTCCTCAAAACACTACACATAGAGTCTCCCTATGACCCAGCAATCCTACTTCTGGGAATCTACCCAAATGTCCACAAACAAGGCCACACTAAACTCAGCAGTACAATGATGTTCATCACAGTATTATTTACCATAGCCAATATATGGAACCAACCCAAATACCCCTTGGTAGATGAATGGATCAAGAACATGTGGCATATATACAAAATGGAATTCTATGCTTCCATCAGAAAGAGTAACTTTGTTCTATTCATAAGGAAATGGAAAGACTTGGAAAAAATTATATTAAGTAAAGTAAGCCAGACCCAAAGAAAAACAGGTTGCATGATTTCCCTCATTTATAAGAACTAGAATATGTAGAAGATAATCTTAACAGGAGAACTCAACAATCCAAATGCTTAGTACAAAGGACTAGATATAATGAAGCATATTAACATGAACTCCAACTTACGGAAATAAGAGCCTCTCATTAGACTCTGTATATAGTTCATTCTCTATTGTTGTTTCTTTCTTCATATCTCTTTGCTTTTTGAACCTTGTGTTTTGCAGACAATGCAATATGTGAAAGGGAATCACAGAACTGGCAGAAAAATGGGTGAACCACAACAACACTGACACTCCCTTGACACTTTGTGGGATATATGTACATTACAAGTTATGGGGGGAATAGGAAGAATAAGTAGGAGATAAAGAGGGATGGAGAAATGTGATTAAAAACAAATGTACAGCTGGGTGCTGATGGCTCACGCCTGTAATCCTAGCTACTCAGGAGGCTAGGATCTGAGGATCACGGTTCAAAGCCAGCCCAGGCAGGAAAGTCTGTGAAACTCTTATCTCCAATAACCCACCAGAAAACTGGAAGTGGCACTGTAGTTCAAGTGGTAGAGTGCTTACCTTGAGCTGAAGAGCTGAGGGACAGCACTCAGGCCCAAAGTTCAAGCCCCACAACCACCAAAACAAACAAACAAAAACAAATGTACTTATTGTCTTACCTATAGGAAACCCCAGCTCATCGCCTTTTCAATTAATAAATAAATAAAATATATACATGTTTTCAATTAATACACTGAAATGTATTAATTGTATGTATATATGTTGCAATTAATACAATTGAAACATATACATGTTTCAATAAATAAATAAAACATATACATGTATATAAGAGAACTCATCTTGCAAGAACTCATTCTTGTAAAGATGAACAAAGAATAGCTCACTTTCTGACTGACCAAATGGGAAAAAGCCATGAGTAAAAGGACAAGTAGAAAGAATTGCTTAAGTAGAAAGCATCAATGACAGCAGGAATCTATTAGATGGGAAGAGGGCAATATATTAAAGGAAGGCAATATAACAAGGGAGAACAATATAACAAATCTAGGGGAAACTATGCCCATCAGAAAGACCAAGAGTTAGACTTCACAAAGAAAGATAAAAATGCAGAAACAAATCAGTTCTTACTGTGGAATGATCTGCAATCTTTCACACACAAGATTTAGGAGCATAGAAGAAACCTACCTGAACAGAGCCCACTATCTTCACCTATAATAATCATTATCAGGCCAAGGGTATCCCAATTGATGGTAATGGCCTAAGAATGTAAGCAGCAACCTACAAATGAAACAGCAGTGAGGTCCTCATGTGGTCAAGTGTCTTGTCACAGAAAAGATATTGTCTAAGAAGCCCAGACATTAGGTCAAGCATGTGTTCTCAGGGGAACTCATCTGTTCCTTCTTCAACTAACTTCAGCTGGAGGTGGCAGAGGTAATAAATCACCTCACTGAATTGCAGAGCTTCTGCATGGCAAAGGACTTATCTAGCAAGATCAACAGAAAAGCCCACAGATTGGGAGAAGATCTTCACTAGCCATACAACAGACAAGGGTCTCATATCTAAAATATACCTGGAACTCAAAAAATTAAATCCCCCAACAACAAATCCTCAAAGAAACAACAGCCCAATAAACAAGTGGGCTAAAGGCTTAAGGAGAAATTTCTCTGAAGAGGAAAGAAGGATGGCCAATAGACACATGAAGAAATGCTCAACCTCTCTAGCCATAAAAAAAATGCAAATCAAAACAACATTGAGATACCACCTCACCCCAGTTAGAATGGCTACAATCAAGAACTCTAATAACAACAGATGCTGGAGGGAATGTGGACAGAAGGGAACCTTACTACATTGTTGGTGGGAGTGTAAACTTGTTCAACCACTTTGGAAAGTAGCATGGAGGTTCCTCAAAAGACTCCACATAGAGCTCCCCTATGGCCCAGCAATCCCACTTTTGGGCATTCACCCAAATGATCACAAACAAGACCACACTAAAGCTACCAGCACAACTATGTTTACTGCAGCATTATTTACCATAGCTAAGATATGGAACCAACCCAGATGCCCCTCAGTAGATGAATGGATCAAGAAAATGTGGTATATATACACAATGGAATTCTATGCCTCCATCAGAAAGAATGACATTGCCCCATTTGTTAGGAAATGGAAAGACTTGGAAAATATTATATTAAGTGAAGTAAGCCAGGCCCAAAGAAACATAGGTCCCATGGTTTCCCTTATATGTCTGAGACAAGCAGAAATGGTCAGATAAGTTGTTAGGTGAAATGAACCCCAAAATAAGTATTCAAATGTTTTTGCTTTCATGCAATTGTTTCTAACATAAGATGATTTCTTTGTTGCTTTGTATGTCCCTCCCACATGGTATAACCCCTGCTTTCACTGTATTTGATGTTGGTATAATTTGTGGAGGGGAAGAGAAAAAACAAATAGTTTAAATAGGGATACAGGTGGACCCATTGCAACAATGAGATGTACAAGTCGTTATGTCGAAAAATGAACTTTACAACTTGGTTGGGGGAAACAGAGGAGGAGGCAACAATGCTTGATAAGAAATGTACTCACTATCTTGCCCATGTAATTGTAACCCCTCTGTATGGTATTTTCACAATAAAAAAATCACCTTATTGTCTGATCCCATTATGTCACTTCATCTGTACTCTCACTTTGTACTTTGAAAAGAATCCCCAGAATCAACAAACTAAGGCTGAAACCTGTAGGTGTATAAGTATCATTTTCTGAAAAAAGAAAAACACAGAACCCTTCAGGAATCTATCTTGCTTTAATCAAGGAAGGGTAGGCCCATTTTGATGGGGCCAAGAACAGGAAGTTAACCATAGCAACTAGCAACAACTATATAAATCCAACTTCATGATGATTGCTTAATTTTTAGTGGCTAAATCTAAAGCTGACTCTAAAACGGAGCCCAAAATAGGGCTGAATTTTAACAATAAAAATCATTTTCAGTTAACAATTCTTTTTCAATTCTAAACCTATGACAGACAACAAAATAAATAACCATGGTGAATTCAGGAATGGAATAATATTATCTTCTTACAATGAAAACATAATCCTTTTCTCACAAGCTCTCTCAACAGGATGAGTAACCATTCTTAATTGCTTTTCCATCAAGTATATTTTACACTGCACAAAAGGCCTATCACTCAACTTTGTGGAAATCCTCCCACTGAGTTTGGGAGGGAGGGTTTGCACTCAACTGAACATCAGGTTTCTAATAATGTTATTTCTATACCCATGATAGAACATCATGACTTTCTTTTCTTAGCTTATTTCTTTTTTTTGGGGGGGGGGTTCCTGTTGTGGGGCCTGAACTCTGGGCCTGGGCACTGTCCCTCAGCTCTTCAGCTCAAGGCTAGCACTCTACCACTTGAGCCACAGCGCCACTTCTGGCTTTTTTTTCTTTTTGCTTATGTGGTACTGAGGAATTGAACCCAGGGCCTCATGCATGCAAGGCAAGCGCTCTACCACTGAGCCACCTTCCCAACCCTCTTAGCTTATGCTAATTCTAGGTCATTCTTCCCCACCCTCCACTTAAGTGACTTAGTGGGAAGAATGTATGAGCTACATTAATAGTGACAAGGAATAAAGCAGAGCAAATGATTGTGACTACACTCTTGGCATTTTGAGCTATGAAGAATTGTAAAACTAGGTTTAGTAAGAAAGTCTTAACTGACTAATAACATCATAACCAAAAAGAAAATATCTATGCTATTTGTCATTGAAATGATCTATAAACAAATTAGAAGGGAGTAAGAATTTCAATATAATTGAGAGACCTTTTCTGTAACATGAAAATTCTTATTTTTTTTGCTAAGAATAAGTAAGGTAATTCCTATGCCATATAACCAAGAACTCGCCTGGCTTAATGAGAGTGTCGTATTATTATGCCAAGGAATAAACTGAAGGTGTAGGCCCAGGTCATATCCAAGACTAGCAGGCAGCACTAACAAAAACCCACTTAAGGTTAAAGGAGATTACCCACTTAATGGTGGACTACAGCAGCATAAGAGAGCTGTGAGCAGTATGCTGTGCAGAAAATGCACGGAAGAGCAAGCATCTGCTTCAATTTACAAATGTGACTCATACTATGTCAGCCTGACCACACAGTTTAGTTTCTTCATCAGTCAAGTAAGAATAATGGCTCTTGGATTCATCAAAAAGAATGTTTGGAGGATTAAAATGAGAACCCAGGTAAAGCATCAGAGTATAATATATCTTGAACAATATCAATCTCACAGATGGGAGGTGTTCCAAAAATAAATGCTGAGAGAGATTCCTTATACTATCATTGCAAACTATTCTCTACTGAAAGACTTCCATAAGGAGCCAGAGGATAGGTTTCCTGAAGTGCCTTGGCTTGAAGCTACAATGTCACTTACTATGGTCATAATTTCAGTATGCACCATTAGACATTAGTGACAAAACAAAAATAATGGCACTGATTTTGTCTACAACTTTATAGTTTATCAATCATTCACCAAGTAAAAATGTTCCCACTACATATAAGGTAGTACCACCATTTCTACTGGAGGAATTAGGAAAATGAGAAGAACAGTCATAAGAGTAGAAACTGGAAAACAGGAAGGAGGCTGAAGTTTGATTCCAAATTCCATGTCCTATCTACACTGAAGTTATTAACAACTCAAACAACTGCATGATGATCCAGTGATCTATCATCACTTAGGAAGGAATCACAGAAAATGTGTTTCAATTAATTATAGGGATAGAAAGGAGGGTTTCATACAAGAGAAGTATACTAATAATGCAGCCAGACATGAGAGTAGGTTACCCATTAGATTATGAAGACATCTCTTGGGGGAGGGAGGAGAATATGTGCCTATAATAAGGTAATTTTTATTTGTGAAATTAATTAAAATCTGTTGCCTCTGTATTCTATATCCCAGATTCCATTTGATGGGAGATTAATTTTCCACTCCACATATGATACTCAACTTTAAGTTAGTTCAAATACCTTCTGCCTACCGTGCACAAAGCATAGTATAGTATTGTGCAGAGTATTCAAGTAAACATATTAGAATCCTATAGTACAAATGATAGCAAAGATGTTATTCTCTGCTAGGTGGAGGTGAAGAGGTACTTCAAAGAGATAGTTATTGTAAAGAAATAGTTTTAATGAAATGTCTGAAATATTAAAATTATGGAGATACAAGTGCCTTTATTCAGGTAAATATGTATGTACATATATGAATGCTCTTGGAAACTTTTTTCCTTTACAATGTTTTCTGGCCCTAAGCTATAAAATTATCTTACTTATATCACTGGCTCTCCATCTTAGTCAGCTTCATAGAATTATTTTAGTATTATATTTTCTCCCAACAAAAGTATTCTCTATCATTTTGTAATACTGGACCTGAACCCAGGGCCTAACACATTCAAGGCAAGAGCTCCACCACTTGAGTTATACCCAACAGCCCCATTTCAGAGAAAACTTTATAGGACATTTCAGAAGAAGTGCTAGGCTCATGCCCAGTGACTGAAATATTCCTGCTTCTATTGGGAGATTAAAAAATAAAAGATTAAGACTGACTTCCAAACTGAGGATTAGGACTCACTAACTTTATTCTACGCCTTCCTACATCCACGGTAATAGAATTTGCCACATGAGTCCTTTTTCAGAATCAATCTTCAGAAGTGGGAATAGTTACATAGCTATCTCTGTATCAGGTAAATAAATACATACTTGAATAGTTAAAGTGCCATTTTGAAACATGACTTTTATACAAATTCAGTGAAACATGGCTTCCAGTAAATACAATATTGTTCTGTGAAAGGATGTCAGTAAACAAGGGCCCCATAATTCCAATGCTTTTCTCCATTGTCCTCACTGGCTTTTGAAAGACTATGACAAGTGAATAAAATCCAAACTCTCTATGACATAGAAAGTCCCACTTGATTTAGCCACCTCCATGTTCTGAACCAAAACTACTTCTCCCCAGCTTTGTCTGGTCCACAATTCTTTTTTAGAATGCCTACTCATATTTCTACCCTCAGAAAGTTCATATCAACTATTTGCTTTGCTTACAATGCTCATCCACCTTCCCAACCTACAACTTTTGATAGCCTTTTTTATCACAGCTAAATGTTATCCCCTTGGGATAACATTCACAATATCTCTTCACAAATATCTCTTTCCACAGCACTTAAAATAATTTTAATTCCTTCTATGTAACTAATTTAGAACTATAATGCCAAGTTATTCACTCTTAAAAGCAAGGATTAAATATGTCATATTTACTCCAGACCCCTTTGATTAAGGAAGTTTCTGGCAGATAGTAGGAGATTACAATGGATGGAATGAATGTACAAGAATGAACAAACAAACTGAATTAAATAACTACAAAGTTCTCTAACCAACAAGACTTTACAAATGTGATAAATGAAGTGGAAAATGTGAAATGAGTCTAAGCGGGGACAGTAGATGGGATGGAGAGAATGATGGAAGAAGCAACTTTGATAATGAAGCACTGGACACTTACATGGACATGTTAACTTGCAATTACCTAATACAACCTGTTGAAGCTCAGAAAGGAAAACAGTTAACTATATAATCTTAACACATAATGCAGACAGATCCATTTTCACTATGCTAATATGTATGGAAGCATTATTTATAATAGACAAAAAGTAAAAATAATAGAAATATCAATTGATAAATGAGTAAACAAAACCTTGTGTATCTCTTAAATGGACTATCAGGCAATAAAAGAAATGAATAAGGTATGTATACACGAAAACAACATGCTAAATGAAAGAAATGATTTACCGAAAAACTACAATATTTATGCCCCAATCTATATGAAATGTCTATATGAGACAAGTCTATAGATACAGAAAGCAGTGGTTGCCTAGGCCAGAAAATTTCAGGGCAAATAGAGTGTCTATTAATGAGTAATAGTCTTTGTTTTGTGTATGTGTGCATGCATAAGCACCAATTCTGTGGCTTGAACTCAGGGCCTTGCACTCTTGCTTATTAGCTTTTATTTTTTTATTTTTTTTGGGGGGGTCCGGTCGTGGGCCTGAACTCTGGGTCTGAGTGCTGTCCCTCAGCTCTTTAGCTCAAGGCTAGCGCTCTACCACTTGAGCCACAGCGCTACTTCCAGCTTTTTTCTTTTTGCTTATGGGTGCTGAGGAATTGAACCCAGGGCCTCAGGCATGCAAGGCACTGATCCAACTTCCCAGCCCTCTTATTAGCCTTTAAACTCAAGTTTGGTGCTCTTCCACTTGAGCCACACCTCCACTTCCAGAGTTTTTACATAGTAACTGAAGACAAGAATCTCAAACGTTCCTGCTCTGGCTGGCTTCAAACTAAAATCATTATATCTCAGCCAACTGAGTAGCTGGATTATGGCATCAACAACCAGAATCAAGCTGAGTTTCTCTTTCAAGTGATTAAATGCTTTTAAATTAATTATGGTAAAGACCAATCATCTTCTTAATAAAAATTATTGATTTATTCACTATAAAATTAGTACATTGTTTGGTATTGAATTATTTCTCATAAAACTATTAACCAAATTGTAGACTCTTAAACTATAAAAATCAAAGTGCCAGGCATTGTATTAAATGTCTGTAATCCCAGTGCTTGAGAAGCTGTGGCAAAAAAAAATCATGAATTCAAGGCCAACCGAGGTTACATAGTAGCAGGTTCTAGGCAGCCTCGAATATATAGCAAAACCCCATCTCAACAACAAGCAACCAAATACACACAAACAAAAATGTATCTAAATACTTTATTTATAATCTGAAGTCCTTTAGCATTGCCTTTGGATTCACTTTTCAATTGTTAAAAGACAAACTGAAAATTCTGTGGTGGAAAAAAATTATTCAATTGAAAACAGCTTTACCTTGAATAAGGTACTTAAGAAAAGTGCTCTGCAACAGTGGGGTTAAATTTTATATAAACAGTTCACCAAAGAAGCAATTCAAAAAGATGCTAAACAAGAAGCTTGCAAGAATTAAACAAAAATTAAAGTGAGATTTCATTTTGCTTTAACACTGATTAAAAGCCCAAGATTGGAAAATCCATCATTAAGGAAGAATTTACCATCACTTCTGTTGGAACTAGAAACTTGAAGGGCAATTTGTCAATAGCTATTAAAATTTTACAAGTTCATATCCTTTTACCTAGAAATTCTCTCCTATTAGC
This sequence comes from Dipodomys ordii, assembly GCF_000151885.1. Taxonomy (NCBI): domain Eukaryota; kingdom Metazoa; phylum Chordata; class Mammalia; order Rodentia; family Heteromyidae; genus Dipodomys; species Dipodomys ordii. The sequence goes on along the minus strand of NW_012267348.1, from coordinate 875,336 downwards.
TTCTTCTTCAGAATGCATGCTCAGCTGGGTAATTATTTATAATACTGAAAAACTAGAAACAAACCATATGTCCACAGTAAGGGACTAAAATATACCTGCCTACTCAATAGAATACTTGTTAAAAAGGAAGATGGTTTGACATGTAGTCTCATAGAAAAGTGTTCAAAATATGTTGTTAAACAAAAAAAACAAATCGCCATACATTTACAATGTTTTTAATACATTCATCAGAAAAAAGTGAAGGAATATATTACAAATTTAATGATAGTTAGGTTAGTGGATTAAGATTCCCATTTTCTAGATTAAATATTTCCTTCAATGTTAAAGTTCTTATACACATTATTATTCTTTTTTTTAGGATAGAAGGCTTATTTATTAAAACAGACAGTATTACTTGTGTGTGTGTGTGTGTGTGTGTGTGTGTGTGTGTGTCAGCTGCGGGTCTTGAACTCTGGGCTTGGGCACTGCCCCTGAGCTCTTCAGTTCAAGGCAAGTACTCTAGCACTTGAGCCACAATGCCACTTTCAGTTTTCTGGTGGTTAATTGGAGATAAGAGTCCCATGGACGTTGCTGCCCAAGCTGGCTTTGAACAATCCTCAGATTGGTTTACAGGCGTGAGTAGCTAGGATTTACAGGCATGAGCCACCAGTGCCCAGCTAACTCTTAATAAAGATTTTTAAAAGATATACATTGCCCTTTGGCTCATTGAAGAAAGGGAAGGGAGACAGACAAAAAAAGAGAGGTAGAAATCATAACTCACATCATCTCTTGTAGTATTTCCGTTCTCTCTTATCTAACTTGGCCACTTCCTACTGCAAACTAGTGAATGGTGATTCATTCTGTCTTTATTCTCTTCTCAGAGCAAAGTATTCTGCTGTTATCTCTACAACATAAAGGACAATGACTAAATGGGACAAGTGCTCTGAAGAGCTCTGGTCAAGTTTTTTAAAAAAGATTTTATTTTTGATTTTATAGTTCAAACAGTTCAAAATAAACAACACTTTAAAAAGGGGTGATGGGGGGCTGGGAGGGTGGCACAGTGGTAGAGTGCTTGCCTCGAATGCAAGAGGCCCTGGGTTCGATTCCAGAAAAGGCTGGAAGGGGCACTATGGCTCAAGTGGTAGAGTGGAAGAAGCTCAGGAACAGTGCCCAGGCCTAGAGTTCAAGCCCCACAACCAACAACCAACAAACAAACAAACAAACAAATAAGGGGTGAATGGAATTTTGAATGAAATTATGAATGGAATTCCAGCTCCTCCAGAGGCTGAGTAGGGAAGATCATTGGAACCCAGGAGTTCAAGGCTAGGCTGAGTAATATAGCAAGATCCTGTCTCAAAATATAAAGTTAAAAATAAAAATTTAATTCAATGCATGTATATATTACTATTAGTGTCATATCCTATCTCCAGTGGGTGGCTTAAACTGGATAGTCTGAACCTTGTATATTACACTGATAACCAAGATTACTACAAGGTAATTACCATAAACCATCAGAATATACCATGTGGACACGTTGAAAAAAGTAATGATTTACAGTTCAGGTAGTAGAAGACAGGGCAGGGAGATATTTTATCCTGCTACTGAGAATGGCGTACAATTTTAAAACATGAATTTTTTATTTCTGCAATTTTTGGTTAAATATTTTTGTACCATGGCTGACCAAGTACAAATGAAACTGTAGAAACTGAAATCACAGTTTAGGAAGACTAGCATGCACATACTGAAAGCCTTTACCTTATTTATCTGAAATTCAAATCCAACTAAAATTTCCATACTTTGATTTTCTAAATCTAGCAGTATCGCAGAAAAGCTAGGTTTGGAATTTAAAACTTTAAAACTTTGTTTTGTCTTTTTTTTTTAATTGTGAAAATACTGTACAGAGGGGTTACAATTACATGGGCAAGATAATGAGTACATTTCTTATCAAGCATTGTAGCCTCCTCCTTTGTTTCCCCTTC
>NW_012267348.1:859791-871948 GCF_000151885.1 Dipodomys ordii | reverse complement strand
TGAGGTCTGTTCTTGTGCCAGTACCAAGCTGTTTTGATTACTATGGCTTTGTAGTAGAGTTTGAAATTTGGTATTGATATTCCTCCAGCACTATTAAAACTTTTAACTTTTGATTTTTGTGCCAGTCCTAGGGCATGAACTTAAGAGACCGGACACTGTCCCCTGAGCTTTTTGCTCAAGGCTAGTGCTCTACCGCTTGAGTCACAAGTCCACTTCTTGCTTTTGGTAGTCAATTAGAGATAAGACTCTCATGAACTTTGCTGCCTAGGCCATCTTCATCAAATCTCAGCCTCCTAGTAGCTAGGATTACAGGTATGAGCCACTGGTGCCCAGTGGCTCTTAACTTTTAATCCCAGTTTTTACAATGTACAATACGGCCATGTCAAGTGGACCTTCAATTAATATACAAAGTAGAGCCATAATGCTTATCATTAATCCATAGAAAAACAAAATGCCTTCCCACATCAGATTCACATTTACAAAGTTTCAAACATCATAGTATTCATATCAGATGCTTAACTGTTTATGTCATAGATATACAAGTGGCAAAACAATCATTCCACAGAGGTTACTGTAAATGCTTCAATCCAAAAACATTAGAGCCAGTAGTGCAAATGTACTCCTATTCAGATTAACATTAGCTTTAAAACAATGAAAGATCACTGGACTAAAGTAGACAAATCTTGCAAGTATTCTGGTTTATTACATATGTAGAGAAGAATGCAAGCATAGGACATATAGTAGAAAACAAAAGCTTTCAGAACACCTTTGAAATTCATAGTCATTCCATAGGAGTGGCAATGTCTGGGGATGGGAACCCAAATTGAAAATCTGAATTACACCAATAATTATATTCTCTACATATGGCTTAAAAAATGTAAACCTCACTGACAAATTAGCACATTCTCATAAACCTCTTCCTGACTATGAATATACCTACAAATAGATAAGGAATTGCATGATGTTTCACATAAAATTATTTCACATTCATAACAAAGAAATCAAGAACTTTAGCTATAAACCAATCTTTCATTCTAAATAATGTACATTATTCTAAAAGAGAACTATCTGAAGAACTTTTCAAAATTTAGCACACTCTCTATCCCAATCCATCCTCTCCCCCCCAAAAAAAACAAGACAAAACAAACAAACAAACAAAAAATGTGATTCTTATCCAGCAGCCAATTCAACTACCAATTCCAGAAACACAAAGAACACAGATATTCTAAGTTCTCTGCAGGGATGCAATCAATGAAATCCAGGCTTCAGAAAACTCTTCAGGACAAACAACCTGGCTACTTCAATAACTTTAAAAAATGCAAATGAAATTTAAAATACAAACCAATCACAACATGTGGTCCTTAGTTGAATCCTCATTTACCCAAACTGTTTTTAAAAAGCATAGCACTTAGGAGACATTTGGAAGTCTAAACACTACCTGAATGTTTGGTGCTATGAAAATATTACTGCTAAATATATATATCCATATATATTACTGCTAATTTTTCAGTACATGTGGTAATTGTATGATATGTAGAACTTAAAGTTCCTCATCTTTCAGACAGAGAAAATATTTATGGACAAATTGCTAGGATACCTGGGATTTGCTTCAAAGTAATAGAGGAAAAGGAAGAAGTGGGTAGGATATGTGGGATAGGACTAACCACAGGTGACTGGATGGAAAAGGTGATGGGTACACATGGGAGAGTGATAATCATTTTATTTTTTGGTTTACATTCATGCATGTTCAAAATTCTCCATAAAATTTTTTACACCACCTACCAAAATTAAACTAAATGGCATTGTTATAGATATTTAAAGTACAGAAATATTCCATTATTAAAACAATCAAGCAAATGCAGATTCTACTGTGAATAATACACTAATTTAGATAAAAACTCTGATCTTCAATTTCCAAAAGGAAAGGGGTCTGACTTGCCTGCTATGAGTTAAAATGAGGAGAACTACTTACTACATGCTAAACACATTTATTCTCCTATAAACCAGTTCTATGAAGTCTCTCTTCTGAGAACAAATTATTGTTTCCTGTTAATAAACTGTAAACAAAATTTTAATGAATAACTTTACTAATACCTGCTTTTACTATGTTCATTATCCTGTGGCCCAACTTTTAGCCTGATATATAACTGGAACATCAATCAACTGTAAAAAGAAAATAATAATTTAGTCTCATTTTAATAGAAGCTAAGAAAATTATGTTCCAAAGCCTTTTTCTAAATGGCTGCTACTGAGAGACCTTAAGACCATACTATAAAACCATTTTTAACATCGTTATTAGCCATAATCTGACAGAAAAGCTGTTCCACTCTTGTAGCCTCCTTTGACTTTTCTCCCTCTAGGAACTACATGAAAAGAGAGAAGTAACCAATTCCAAAGGTTATAGAAACTACATCGTGCTTTGGGAAACTAGATTAGTTCACAGTCTGTTCCCCATATATCACAGATACTCAAATAATTTTAAATTAGAAGTATGACAACCTGGAGATATAAAATGCACAGTGCCTTTTGAGCAGCAAACTATGATTTGGTCGAGGCATCTTGTGAAATGAGCTATTGTGCAAGAGTTACCCTCACTCTACAAATACAGGTCCTTTGTCTAGATTAACAGATTTGCCAAATGTGAAACTAAGTCAAGAAATAGCTAATCTACACCCAAATCCTTTAAGTTCTAGTTCCAACATTCACCTATCATCCCTTCCAAAAGTAAGCGCATGGGAATGGTCCAATCTTTTTAAACATGTTACTGTTCAATAACCTGATCAACACTTATCTCTATCTTCAACATCTTTCCATATAGAACGTTCTCCTCATACAAATCACCCAAGTGGACTGAGCTGTTCTGGAGCCTTCCCATTTACTGTGTGGTCCATGGGCCAGCAGCAGCAGAAGCATCACCTAAAAGAGTGCTAGAAATACAGAATCATGACAAACACACGAAACTGGGCTGTTTCTTTTTATTAAGACCGTAGGTGATTCATACATACTTTGAAGTTTGCAAAGCACTGCACTGAAAATAGGAAGATAATTGATGTCAGTTGTCAAACTGCACTCACTCCACAAGTTTGTTCTTCTCCACACTAATGTCCTCAATCTTTCATCATGATCTGATTTCTGACTGTCCACTTAATCAATTCTTCACTGACTTCCACTGTTCTCCAGTTTACAAGGGAATGGGAAGTTGAAGCTTTAGATGAGGTCTGAAATATGAGGCCATTATCTTCTTTGAGCTAACTGCCCATACCCCTTTCAACATAATTTCTGTGTGAATTAGCTTTGTAATTGTTTTATAATTTCCTATCTATGACATCACACTAGAGGCATATAATAAACTTATGATCAGCAGGCTCCTTAAGCATTCTTCATAGTTTTGTAATTAAGTCACATGTACCATAGACTTGTGGGTGATTATTTGAACAGACTTCCAGAAATGTACAATTACCAGTAGAGCATCCTTAAAACCCCAAATTCAAGGCTTCTAAAGTGTCATGGCAGCACTCAAAAAAATTCAGACTTTGGAGCATTTTAGATCTGGCATTTTCAGATTTAGGATCTCAACTGGGTAAAGTCTAACACAAATATTTTAAATTCTAAAATATATGAAATCTGAAGCACTTTCAGTCTTGAGCATTTTAGATAAGGAATATTTAACCTAAAGCTGGTTTATTCAATTTGCCTGTTGCGGGATTCTATGTTTCACTTTCATCCAACAACTTCTCAGTGCATCCGGGTTCTTCCAACCAACACTGACAACTTTTACAATTATGCCAATGTCTTCCTTCAAATAAACAAAAATGTTAAACATAAGAAATTCCAGGATAGAGACCTAAAGCCCCACAGAGTCCACTTCCTTTTGCCTGACATGAATCCACTCAGATTCAAGAGTGCGGTTCTAATTGGTTATTAACCACCTGATAACACATCTCCTTGCTCCTAAATGCACTGTTACAGAAATAGAATGTTTTCAGCAAAAACCTGGAATATATATTTATATCCCTGTTTTCACTGTATTTGATGTTGGTATAATTTATGGAGGGGAAGGGAAAAAACAAATTGTTTAAATAGGGATACAGGTGGACTTATTGCAACAATGAATGTACAAGATGTTATGTCAAAAAATGAACTTTACAACTTTGGTGTGGAGGGGGAGGGATGGAGGGGGAGATGGGAAGGTATGGTAAGGGGAAACAAAGGAGGAGGCAACAATGCTTGATAAGAAATGTACTCATTACCTTGCCCATGTAAATGTAACCCCTCTATACAGTATTTTCACAATAAAAGAAAAAAAAAGATACTTAAGGGGGGGATGGGATGGGAAGGGGAAACAAAGGAGGAGGCTACCAACGCTTGATAAGAAATGTACTCATTGTTTTGCCCATATAATTGTAACTCCTCTGTACAGTATTTTCACAAAAAAAAAAAACAAAAAATAAAAATAACTTTAAAAAAAGATACTTATATCTACATTAAAACACACACCCACTAGGTGCAGGTGGCTCATATCTGTAATCATAGCAATTTGGAGACTGAGATGTGAGGATGACAGTTCAAAGTCAGCCTAGGCAGGAAGGTCCATTGAAACATGTATCTCCCATTAACCGCCAGAAAACCAGAAGTGGCACTATGGCTCAAAGTGGTAGAGTGCTAGCTTGCATAAAAAGAACTCAGGGACGGCACCCAGGCTCTGAGTTCAAGCCCCACAACTGGCATACATACACATGCACACACACACACACACACACACACACACACACACACACACACAGACCACTCTATGTATACCTGGAGAATATGACATAACAGCATCAATGTACTATAAAAACTTTGAAGAAAAATGTATACAATTTGGGATAATCAGAATGGGGGAAATATATCAATTGAGTCAGCATTTGTACTCATTTAATAGACTGACCAAATTTCAACATATGTATAAGGAAATTAGGAGGTTACTCCTGGCAGACCAGTAAAAGTTCAAAGCATGGGAGGTACAAATACAAATGGGTCTAGTTCAGCCAAAGTAAAAATATATGACGGGAAACTAAACAGAAATGGCTAGGAAACAAGAGGGAACACGTCTGAAGATGGTGAGAATGGATGAACCTCACCAGACAGCAAAGTCAGTGTCCACACAATCTCAGCCTCTATGAGAGTTGACCAAAAGAATCAATGGTTAATTTTTCATAAGAATATAGATGATGAATTCCAATGTCACTAAATAGTCTTCAAAATCTAGATTCCTGGGTAGTATTTCATAATGTAATATGAACATGTTTTATTAGTAGATATTTAGGTTACTTCTCATGTTTTGGCAAATGTTTCTTTATGTACATATAACCTCTAGAAGAGTAATAACTAGTTCATGAAACAGTAAACATTGCCAGGCACCAGTGGCTCACACTTGTAATCCTGGCTACCCAGGAAGCCAAGATCTGAGGATTACAGTTTGAAGCCAATCTGTACAATCAAATCTGAGATGCTTATCTCCAATTAAACAGCAATGAGCAAAAAATACAGACAAGAGTGCAAGGTCCTCAAGCACAAAAAAGAATGAAGGAAGGAAGGAGAAAAAGGAGAAAAGGAAGGAAATAACCATGAACATTTTTAAGACTCTTAAAACCTATTTGTCAATTTTAGTAGAAGAAGGTTCCCTTTTATAACCTTCAACAATGATATGTGAATTGATCCTGTATGGCTAGGTCTATCTCCCCAAATGAATATGGGCTTCTAGACACTTCACCCCTCTTCTAATGGGTGAGGAACTATAAAGAGAGGAGTTATAGATCAAGGAAGATGCAGAAAAACATCCAAGATAAAGTAAACTTTGCCCTCTTACATTAACCATCAGAAATCTTACACCCAGACGGTTTACAAGAATATAACCTACAGAGCCACACAGATAATACAAGAGCCTTGTGCCCTACGATCACCATCTTGAAATTCTTGGTAATTTTTAACAGGATCTACATTTCCATGTTGCAATGAGCTCTAAAATTAGGTAGCCAAGCCTGCTTACATTCCAAAGTGGCTAACAAGATTATGATGCACACTAGGGTCACTCAAAACTTCCACTGACTAGAAACATATGATGTGTTTATAGGAAAAAGGGAGGAGAAAAATCAAAGCACTTCTTAAGTGCATGTTTAAAGGGTATGTCATTTTTCCAAAGCCATTATCAAACTACCTTTTAATTTCATTACACAGATCAAAGGAACAAATAAATCAAATGGAAGTCATGATGATGTAGAGGAGTCATCGGAAAAAAAAAGTAAACCAAGTTGTAAGAACCTAGAGAGCTAATAATTTAGAAAAACACTAAGTTCAAAGTCAATAAAAACTTGGCTTTTTCTATGACTATATCATCTTCCCAGTGGGTTCTTGAACCGAATAAATGTAATTTCGGCTTGGAAATTTTCCTGGAGGCCATCTGGAGAACTAAGACAGACAAGATGTCTCTTTATTATTCTGCTACATAAAACAATTGGGTCTCAGAAGCTGATACACTAGTCCAGAGAAATCTACAACAGTGGATTGCTACTTAACTTGCTACTTACAACTTTCACCAACTCCAAAATTTCAAAGTTGTAAGTATATAGTATTACAAGTGTAGCCACTGTCCTTTCTCCAAGTTTTATTTAAAGATGAAAGGATCAAGAAGTATTGGAATTCTGCAATGGATTCACAGAAAAGAAGTCCAGATCTCAGTAGGCCAGGTTTAACTTCCAAGTCCACATCCTCCTCACAACCTCTCTAATTCCTACCCCCACACTTTGAAGGATATTCTCTTAAGTCTGGTCACAAACCAACTACTTTAGACGCAGAAGACTGATTTCTAGGACCATGCTGAACTTTCCAAATCAGTATTTCTGAGGATAGAACTCAGAAATCTTCTCTTTAGAGACTTACGATGAGTAGCTCAAACTAGAACTTCCCTGCACATGTACACATGTGGGGATCTTGTTAAAATGCAGGCTCTGATTCCCTAAGTTAGGGGGAGAAATCAGAGTTGCATGTCTAAGAAGCTTAACAAACACAATACACAGGAATGGCATGGAAAAAACTGCGCTGGAAGGTCAGTGCTAGAAAGTTCAGACAGAGGCAGGAGAGCAAGCCAAGGCCCGAAGCCTTGTCAGTCCACCTGGAGGGTAGCCATGTTAAGAAGCCAGCCTGTGCAAAGACCCCAGAGCTCGAATCCACTCACAAATGAGTGTCTTGCCTCAAAACCACACCTCCATGTCCAGGGGTAGGGGGGGTGTTCTCATGCTTCACCAATTCCATGAACACAAATACTTTCCACCTCTAGAAGAATCCTTGCTTCTACTGCATCAGAGAAAAGTGGCTTGGCCTCTGTTGCTCAGTGAAACCCCTTCCCCCTCACCCATTGGCCCAGAGGTGGGACGTGATGTTGGATCAGCCTGCCCCTCAGCCTGCGGCATCGCCTTGGATAAGGACCCCTGCCTATACTGCCCTGTAACTCCTTCATGCGAACTCAGCAGAGTGTGTTCATTAATTAGATGCAAACTACCTTACTAAAGCCAGGGGTAAAAGAAATCTGCTCACAAAAGGCTGTACTTGTTAGTTAGAGGCCTAATTTCGGGAATTTAAACCCCAATATAAAAAAAAAAATAGTAACTTCAAAGACAAGGAGAAAAATGGAGAGAAGCCAATTGTAGATAAGAGGTATAACAGCTAAAGATGCCATGGATCCTCAACTCCTGACCTCCACTCAGCTACACCAGTTAGTGGCATCTACTGAGCATTTACTGTCTTAGGGCTTTTGTGCTGAGAGTTTTTTTCGGTGTTATCTCAAAAATCTGCTTCACTGAAGTGTTGAGACAAGAATCATCCCCCTTTTTATAGCTGAAGAAGTACCTCCAAGACATCATAATGCTACAGTGAGCGGGCTAGGAAACCATAAAGTTCTGTATGGTTAACTATCATTATTTGCTGTTTATTCTCTTAAAACCTAGCTTTACTAATGGAGTTGGCTTGAGTGAGTTTGTTTCTGGTGTTTAAGCATTAGCGCCTGAAATTATGGAGACCAGCTTTTTTCTAAAAATTATATGCAAAGCTCTATCAAAAATGTCAAGTTTTAGAATATATATAGAACAAATGAATCTTAATGTACACTGCTATAATATAGGAAATAAATCTACTAAGTGAACTTTGGTGAGAGATTTGAATATAAGGAATAAGGCATGCGCTGTTTAAATGTCTCACACAATGTGGTACATAAATACCAAGCTATAAGAATAATTTAACAAGATCACTCTGCCAAGAACTCATTTCATAGTACTTAATTCCTATGCTAATAAGCACTTACTATGTGTTTGGTGCTTGTAGCACCACTACAGGGGAAACAGTAAAGTAATCCCAGTTTACAGATGTATGTTCAGAAATTTGAGAAGCCAATAATTTGTAAAGGATGTAAAAGATAATTTGTTTTGTTTGCTTTGGTTCCAGAGGCAAACTTTAAATGCAGTTATGTCTGCCTCCAGAAGAAATGCTTAAAAAATATTTTTATTAGCATACATTCATTGTACAGGGAGGGGTTTCTTAATCTTAACCTCTCCAGGTATCTTGTTTAAAAGCAATAATCACACTATGTTTATGATGGCTTATTTGAAGGTCTACCTTCCATTATTTTTCCTTTTTCAAAGAATTTATGGTCTCTTCTGTTCACTTCTTTATCCTCCTTGCCCATGATAGAGTAGGCATACAACATTAATACACATCAACTGGCTGGTCTATTTATAGCACTAGACCTAAGTCAGTAATCAGTTCTGCTGAGTCTAGGCTGTTGAGTAAATTTTGTAGGCTGGTGAATTACCTCAAAAAAAAAAAAGATTAAAATCCAGAAAGCTAAAACTTACTTTTGTTATCAAACTTGAACTCAATTTCTAAACAGTTTTTCAGCTTCTTAATAACACATTGATTTGTGACAATTCTGTGCCACTCAGAAGAAAGGGGAAAAAACTGAGCAGCTCTGAAAATCTCTGCTAAAAATTATCTGTAAATAACAAGATGTTGAAATATTAACGCCTCCTCCATGAGCACATCAAAATGCTCCCTCTAACACCTTCCATCTGTTCGTCTGCCTCCTCCAACATGAGCACAGATCCACTCTACATTCAGCTTATTCTCATGCTTAAAAAGATGGAGCCAAAAAATTATTTCAGCATCCCGGAAAGTAAAATCCTCACATTTTAGACACATTTGGACATCCCAATTTAAAATATAGTTGAAAAAATAGCATCCTTGTGGGCTGTTTATTGCTGTGTTTAAAATGTGTGCCTCAATGAAGTCATTTCTCCATTACAATCATCTACATGAACTTCATTTCTAAATGGAAATAATAGCAGTATAGTATTAACCTCTACACAGCATTGTTCTAAGCAATTTACATAGTGGTGTTACTACTATTAGTCCCATTTTAAAAAGTAGGCAACTGAGGCCCAGAAGTACTCACTGACTTTCACAAAGTCATGGGGCTAGGTAAGTAACAGTCAGAGCTAGAAACCAGGACTCAGAATTCCAATTTTATCTTCTTAACCATTATGCCAAACTGCCTAGAAGACTTGAGCCACTACCTGACTGTAATCCTTTCTTCTCAAGGATCCATGATCATACATTGCCACAGCAAAAGAAGAAAGAAAGTGTAGTTTGTTGAACACTAATCTCAAAGATACATCAAGTCCATTCCCCTGCATCCTAGCCTCATAAGACAGGAAACTGGCCCTCTTTGTTAACCTTTCATTTCTGGAAATCCATGTGGTAAAATATCAAAGCCTCCTTTTCTTGTTAACATTATTTCTGGATGTGGTGTTTACTACATGGATTCAGATTCAATTTGGCCAGATTGGAAGTTGGTCAGAGGAAACAGAAAGCTCTCCTACCTAACCAAAGAATACCTGCATGGAGAGATACTGAGCCTATCCTCCAGGATTAATAAAACTATGTCCCTCCCTTTTGACTCTTGATCTTCAAATGTATAACCTCCAATGTCAGACCTTAGGGAGACAGTGAAGACCTGTAACATTCAAATACCCCACATAAAGTTCTAACAAACATACTACTTTCTGATGGAAAATGTACATAATAAGCTATATTGTTTCAAAGAACAGTGTTTAAAGTATCCTGTGATGCATTTACTTTCCTTACTGATATCGGAATGATACTTCAGAGAGTACAAAGAAAATGCAAAACTTGGTGAAATTTCTCTCTCAAGTTGAATAATCATCAATCCAGGGCAGTGGTTATTCTTCTGTAACTGGGTCTACATATAAACACACCTGAATACACATTACATCCTTATTCAATCACATCTACCCCAATATAAAACTGAAGGCAGCTGAAGGAATAAGCTAAATCCTTTTGAAATTGATAGTCATTGGGAAAGGCATGACTGAGGTGTTGATGTCACCACAATTTTATCTGTCTATACTTTTCCCCCGGAAAGCTTAAGAACCATGAGCAGTTATTAGCAATCCAAGTCTTCAGAAAAACAACCAAAGGCAACACCTTTTGCAAAGGATTCTCTAGAAGGGCTTCTGCATCTGCCTTCTTAGCATAAGAGAGTATATCTTCATTACAGGGAACTTTAAATAGTTCTCCTTTTCTATTGTTACTTTCATCTGGGAAATGTGTTCCCTGAAAGGGAACTCCAGGCCAGGCTCCAGACTACCTCCTTTATCCATAATCATGCCAAATTGTCCTCCAACTATTCCAGAAAATGAACACAGAAGGAATACTGCCAAACTAATTCTACGAAGCCAGTATTAATTACCCTAACATCCAAGCAGGTAAAGACAATTTCCTAAATAAACACAGATGCAAAAATTCTCAATAAAATACTTGCAACACAAATTCAACAACACATTAAAAAAGATCATACAACACCATAATCAAGTGGTTTTCATTTCAGGGATGCAAAGATGGTTTGATATATACAAATCATTTACATAATGTAGCATATAAACAGAATCAGGGACTAAAAATCATATTATCATTTCAACAGACACAAAAGTTTTTGACAAAATTCAACTTCCTTTCATAATAAAAGCTCTGAAAAAACTAGGAATCAAAGAAACATATCTCAACATACTAAAGGCTGCACATGTGCAGAGAAAAACTAAAACCATTTCCTCTAAAATCAAAACAGTGCTTAAATGCTTATCTAGAGCAATAATGCAACAGGAAGAAATAAAAGAGATTCAAATAAAGAAGAAGTCAAATGATCGCTATTTGCAAATAAAATGTTATACCTAAAAGACTCCAAAAATGCCACCAAAAAAAACCTTCACTCTGATAACACTTTCAGCAAAGTGACAAACTATGAAATCAATATTCAAAAATTAGTTTTTCTATATACTAACAATAAGCAGATTGGAAGATAAATCAAACATATGATCCCATTCACCAGAGCTTTAAAAAAAAACACCTAGGAATTAATTTAACCAAGGAAGTGAAAGACCTCTTCAATGAAAATTATAAAGCTCTGAGGAAAGAAATCTTCAAAGAAATCAAGATAGAATGACCTCCCATGCTCATGGATCAGCAGAATCAGTACTGTGAAATGGCCATATAACCAAAAGCAATCTATATATTTAATGCAATTCCCATCAAAATTCTACTAAAAAAAAATTCTACTGCCATTCTTCACAGAAGTAAAAAAAAAATCTTAAATCTCATATGGGAACATAAAAAGACCTCAAATAGAGTAATCATGAGCAAAAAGAGCAATGGTAGAGGCATCATAATATCTGTCTTTGACTTTTAAGAATTAACCAATGCCTTGACTCTCTATATACTTGTACATTTCATTTTTTTAAAGAAACTATTTACTAACCAAGTACGTTACATGAACAGATGGATGGGTGGACAGATGAATGGATGGACAGATGAATGGATGGACAACAGATAGATAGGAAGTGGCGCTGTGGCTCAAGCGGTAGAGTACTCGCCTTGAGCTGAAGAGTGCAGGGACAGCGCCCAAGCCCAGAGTTCAAACCCCACAACCGACCAAAAAAACAAAAAATAAAGAAAGGCAAAATTGGATTTGGGGCTGGGAAGGTGGCTCAGTGGTAAAGCGCTTGCCTTACATGCATGAGGCCCTGGGTTCGATTCCTCAGCACCACATAAG
>NW_012267348.1:844084-856310 GCF_000151885.1 Dipodomys ordii | reverse complement strand
AGTGGTAGAGCGCTTGCCTTGCATGCATGAGGCCCTGGGTTCGATTCCTCAGCACCACATAAGCAAAAAGAAAAAAGCCGGAAGTGGCATTGTGGCTCAAGTGGTAGAGCACTAGCCCTGAGCTGAAGAGCTAAGGGACAGCGCCCAGGCCCAGAGTTCAGGCCCCACGACCAGATCCAAAAAAAACCCAAAACTTTCAATGATGTGTTCTGCAAACCTATTTCCCAACAACAGGTATCATTTTCTCTCTAGCATCTTACCCATACACTCCCCAATCTACCTATTGTGCCCCCACCAGAGACTATTGCAAAGCTCTGCCAAGTATTGTAGATCTTCTCTCTTAGCCACAGCTAACTGGACCCAGAATAGATGCTGGATACAAGGTCTCTGGAATTGCAACAGAACAACTCCAGGCAGCTCCTGTTGAGCACTTATTTGGATAAGACATATATGCTTTTCTTTTTTTTTTTTTTTTTGGTTAGTCATGGGGCTTGAACTCTGGACCTGAGAACTGTCCCTCAGCTCTTCAGCTCAAGGAGAGCGCTCTACCTATATATGCTTTTCTTGAATGATAATTTTTCAGAGGGACATATAAAAACAGTATTGAGAGGCGAAGGAATAACAGGAAGAGGGGAGAACACAGTGGGGGGAGGAAGTGGGGGAGATAGGGGAGAGGAAGAGTACAGGAGATACAGAACCATCCAAAGGACAAAGCCTGCGTAGAGTGATCACCTCAATAAGATAAATTACCAACTGAAGAGTGTTGGCTAAACATCTTCTAGGCTAAGAGACAAGTTACATTCAAGATCCTGAAGATGGAGGCAAACTCTAAAAGAGTTCCAACCAGACTAATGAGATCATCTTCAGTGGCCCAAAATGAAGAACTGCTTCTTCCCTGAAGCTCTAGTATTGGATAGGGAGATATCAAAGTGATAAACACCTGAAAGGACCTTCCAGTTCATAAGTAAATCTCAAGAGAGATAAACTCTTTCTTCTGACCCCTGTGTTTTTCATTTTTCATCATCCTGGAGTTGATTTCTCTCATCGTTCTGGACAGATTTCCAATACAGGAAATCTGTGCTCATTTACTAGACAGGAAATCATTGGCTACTTACCTTCTGCTTGCCCTGTCTCTTCTGCTGCCTCCATCTACTAACTCCTTTCCCATTCTTGCTTCCCATCTTTTCTATATAGTGCACACTGCTACTCCTACTCTTCATCAGAACTCTCATTTCAACACAGTAATCTTCAAGTGGTTAAGCAAACCTGTTGAATTCCTCTTCATAACAGTGGGAAGAGTACAATTCTACAGTTAAACCTATCTTAGATCATCAATTCCTAGCTCTATCTCATGGTTAGGCCTCAAGCAGACCACTTAATCTCCTTGCTTTGTTTCTTGTCTATAAAATGCAGGCCATACACCTCTCGCAAGACCGTTCACATCACACACGGTAAGAAAACAGCAAATTCCTGGTGCTCAAAAATTCTTGTTCCACCTCCCTCTCAACATCAGTGTAAGAAAACATCAAAATGTCCAGAGACTGTAGTTTTCAAGAAGCTTCATTTTCTTAATGAACTTCACAACTGTTCTACCAATCTGACAAATACCAGTTTTTAAAAGAATTCAAAAGAAAAAAAGAATTCAAGATATGTAAAGATTCCTTATTACCAATCCATACCAACATAGGAAATCAGGGAATAGAGTGAGAAAAAGACATTGCAATCAATTCTTTCCCACACAATAATGAATCAATCATTTTTGACTTTTATGTATCTCCATCATTACTGCACTAAGTGAAGGAAAAGCACTGAGTAAGGCATCAGGTAAAGTAACCATTTTGTAAGCTCAGTTTCTCAACCTTGTATCTATTGACATTATGGGTCAGTTAATGATGGCACCTTCTCTATGCACTGAAGGATGTTTAACATTATTCTTGGCCTTGACCCCACTGGATGCCAGTGCCAAACTTCCATCCCCCATACACATGTAACAGCTAAAACTGTCTCCAAGCATTTCTAAACTACTGCCAGTTGAGAACCATCCAATTAGCTTGATGACTGTATATAGATAAACCCAGCAATTTGAGCCCAGGCATGGGTTATAAATTGAGAAGAAGCTACCTCAGTCTTCTTCTCTAGACCTACAGAAAAATGGCTACAGTCACTTCCAAAATACAATCAAGTGCTGGCTTCCAAGAGACACAGAAGAAAAGTGCACATGCCAGAATTGTTTGTCAGGCTGTACACCCATATTCAGCAGTAAACGTACTTCCCTAACTTTTGAAATGCTTTCCACAGCTTGCAAAACCTGACCTTTAGAGCTGCAGCTTTATCTGGGATATGTGTGTGAGAGAGATTTATAATTTTCCATATTCCTGCAAAGTCACACCACTTACTGAGTCCAAATGCCAAGTGGGAGTGGTAGGAGTTTGCACACAGATGTCAATGAACCCCAACAACAGCACAAGAGCTCCACCTGAAACTAATTATAGAAACTGGACTTGAACTCTAGCCAGAGGAGAGCCCACCCCATCTGTGTTGGCCGATAAAAATTACCATTACATTTCTCCAGTCAACACAGACTTGCCTCTCAAAATTCTGAAAATGTTGTCTATGAGGAATTTTATTAAGCAGCGCATGTTTTGAAACTTGTTATTGAAACTTGGTCTCAATAGGTATCTTTGGCACAGGTAAAACTAATCTTTTGATATAAATGATTTTAAATGTTTTCTCTGGTTGCTTGTGTGTTGTTGTGATCCCAATGTCCAAATAACATGATCCAGGAAAAATGGAAGAAGGAAATCATTTACATCTCCCAAGATCCAGCATATAAGAATGGTTTCTCTTCTCCCAGGAGCCAGGTCTTTCAGAAGAAACTCAGAACAAAAATATGTGAGAAAAACAAGGCAGGGAGGAACAATGTTCGACAAGAAATGCACTCATTGCCTTACGTATGTAACTGTGACCCCTCTGTACATCACCTTGACAATAAAATTAAATTTAAAAAGTACGTGAGACTGCTAATATGGAACACATGGCTGATTCTAGGCTTGACTACAAGAGACTAAGGCAAAACCCGCTGACATCTGTGACAAAGATGTATAGCTCATTTCAAATCATTCTCCATTCTAGCAAATAAAGAAAACTATTGGCACTGTGCCATCTCATAGATCTTCAGAGCCAAAGAAGTTCTCACCTGTCTATGGAAGACATTTAAAAATGTACTTCTAAGTAGGTCATCAACTAAATCTGGACCAAAGTTTTTCCATCTTTCTGAAAAGGCAGGGAAAAAGAAAACACCAGGTGCAGGTGGTGCAGGTCGCTCACGTCTATAATCCTAGCTGCTCAGAAGGCTGCTATATGAGGACTGCAGTTCAAGGCCAGCCTGGGCAAGGAAGTCTGTGAGACTCTTATCTTCAATTAACCACCAAAAAATCCAGGAGTGGAACTTTGGCTCAAGTAGTAGAGTGCTAGCCTTTAGCAGAAAAGCTCAGAGACAGTATCCAGGCCATGAGTTCAAAGCAGCACGCACATACGCATGCACGCGCACACACACACACACACACACACACACACACACACACACACACACACACACACACACACACACACACACACAAGCTACCCTTCAAGAGTTAAGGAAGATTGCTTCCAGATAAAGAAAATGAACATTTTTGTCCTCGTAAGACTTAGATTCCAAGTTATGTCCTAGTGTCAAACTACTTCTAAATCCATATGCCTATGTAAGATCAGGGGAAACACACACAATCACACTGCAACTCAGAGTTAAAATGAAAAACTGACACACAGGTCCAACATTTGTTTGAAAAGAATGCTGATCCAAAGTAACTTAGTGAATTATTTTCTCACATATCTGTAGGCTGTTTCCAATACTGGTTCCAACTGCTCAAAGATGGAAGGGCAGATGCCTCTGTGAATTTCATGGCTACAATATGGCTAGCACAGCCCTAGTACTCACATCAATATTCAAGACAAGAAGAGGGGAAGTTATAATAATAGTGATTTGGTAATAATGCAGCAATAGCTTCCTAATACATTGATGTTTGGCTTAAAACAAAGTTTTTCATGGCTAAATAAAATTGACAAATTGCTGAGTTAAGTAAACTTAACAAATAGCATATAACAAGTGTTTGACCATTTCACATGGTGATACGGTAGAATTCTTTTGTTGGTGGTGATGGTGGTTGTGGGGCTTGAACTTGAGGCCTAGGCACTGTCCCTGAGCTTTCTCACTGAAGGATAGTTTTCTACCACTTTGAACCACAGGACCACTTCTGGCTTTCTGGTGGTTAATTGGAGATGAGTCTCACAGACTTTCCTACTTGCACTGGCCTTGAACCAGGATCCTCAGATCTCAGACTCCTGAGTAGCTAGGATTATAGGTGTGAGCCACCTGTGCCTGGCTGGTATAGTTCTTTGTTAGGTCTGCTATAGCAAAGTACTACCGCTGTTGGTTTAAACAATAGACTTGTTGCCTCACACTTGGGAGGCTAGAAGTCTGAAAAGCTGTCAGGTAAGGTGTGTCCCAGGACTTTCTCCTCTGTTTGATTACAGGTCACCTTTTTGTGGCTTCATTCCATCTTCTCAATGTTTGTCTACATCTGCATCCAAATTTCCCCTTTTTTGTAAAGAAACCAAACTCAATTAGGGCTCATGCTAAAGAAATCATTTTAACTTGATTACCCCTATAAAAAAAAACCTCAATGTAAGTTCACATTCTGAGATGTTAGGAGTTAGGAATCTGACATGTTTTCTGGAGGGGAGATAATTCAATCCAGAATACATGCATCATGAATTTCCAGGATACACATTTCCAGTATGTGTGTCCATTTATTTGAACAGAAAACCCCCTTTGGAAAGTTTCATTTTCCTGAATGCCCTTGAAAAATGGACCCATAGTTTCTCTGACCTGTAGTAATAGGAAGAAAGGATCCTAGTAGATGGTGGATCTGAGTAGTGAGGATAGCTGTCTTAGTTAGCCCATTTGCCACTGCTATTATAAAATACTGGAAGTGGGTGTGCCTTAAAAAAATTGTTTATTTACTCGCCAGTTCTCCCTCTACCGCCATCTTGGCTCTGCATCCTTTGCGCAAAATGCCCAGTGAAGCCACAGAAACCATCCCTGCTACAGAGCAGGAATTGCCACAGCCCCAGGCTGAGACAGGGTCTGGAACAGAATCTCACAGTGATGAATCAGTACCAGAGCTCGAGGAACAAGACTCCACACAAGCAGCCACACAACAAGCCCAACTGGCAGCAGCAGCAGAAATTGATGAAGAACCAGTCAGTAAAGCAAATAGCCCCATAAAAAATAAAATACTTAGGAGTTAACTAAAGAAGTGAAGGAGGGCTGGGAAGATGGCTCAGTGGTAGAGCACTTGCCTTGCATGCTCGAGGCCCTGGGTTCGATTCCTCAGCACCACATAAGAAAAAAGCCAGAAGTGGCACTGTGTGGCTCAAGTGGTAGAGCGCTAGCCTTGAGCTGAAGAGCTGAGGGACAGTATCCAGGCCCAGAGTTCAGGCCTCACGACCGGACTCCCCCCCACCAGAAAAAAAAAGAAGTGAAGGACCTGTGTGATAAAAACTTTAAAAACCTGAAAAAGAAAATTAAAGCAGAACTAAAGAAGTGGAAAAACCATCCATGCTCCTGGACTGGGAGGATTAACATCATGGAAATAGGCAATACTGCCAAAGGCTATCTACAAATTCAATGCAATACCCTTCAATATCCCAACTTCATTCTTCAATGAAATAGAAGAAACAATCCAAAAATTCATGTAGAAAAATAAAAGATCCAGAATAGCAAAAACAATCCTTAGCAGAAAGAATAATCAAAACAGCTTGGTACTGGCACAAGAACAGACCTGAGGACCAATGGAATAGAACTGAAAACCCAGAAATGAACCCGCAGACCTATAGCCACCTAATCTTCGATAAGGGAGCTCAAAAAAAAATAGAATGGAAGAAAGACAGCCTCTTCAGTAAATGGTGCTGGCAAAAATGGGTAAACCACCTGTAGAAAACTGAAGTTAGATACTTATATATCACTCTGCACCAGAATCAACTCCAAATGGATCAATAACCTCGAAGTCAAAGCAGACACCCTGAAAACATTACAGGAAGGAACTGGAGAAACTCTAGGGCTCCTTCGCACAGGCCAAAAATTTCTTAATAAAGACCCAGAAACACAACAAATCAAAGAAAGATTGGACAAGTGGGATTGCATGAAACTGCAGAGCTTCTGCATGGTAAAGGACATAACTAGCAAGATCAACAGAAAGCCCATGGATTGGGAGATCTTCATTATCTATACAATGGACAAGGGCCTCATATCTAAAAGATACTTAGAACTCAAAAAATTAAATCCCCCAAAAACAAATCCTCAAAAAAACAACACAAAGTGGGCTAGAGACTTAAAGAGAGACTTCCCTGAAGAGGAAATAAGAATGGCCAATAGACACATGAAGAAGACATGCTTAACTTCTCTGGCCGTAAAAGAAATGTAAATCAAAACAACATGGAGATTCTACCCCACCCCAGTTAGAATGGCTATAATCAAGAAATCTAATAACAACAGATGCTGGAGGGGATGTGGCCAAAAAGGAACCCTATTGCACTGTTGGTGGGATTGTAAACTTTTTCAACCACTCTGGAAAGCAGTGTGGAGGTTCCTCAAAACACTAAACATAGAGCTCCCCTATGATCCAGCAATCCCACTTCTGGGCATTTACCCAAATGACCACAAACAAGGACATACCAAAGATACCAGCACAATTATGTTTATCACAGCACTATTTGTCATAGATAAGATATGGAATCAATCAAGATGCCCATCAGTAGATGAATGAATCAATTCAGCTTCCATCTAGGCTTCCATCAGAAAGAATGACACCTCCCCATTTGTTAGGAAATGGAAAGACTTGGAAAAAATCATATTAAGTTATTCAGAACCAAAGAAATATAGGTCCCACGGTTTCCTTTATTTGCAATAATTAGTATACATCTGGGCTACCTTACCTGATGAGCAGAAAAGCTCAAAAGCTTTGTACACATGACAATATAAGATGATGCTAAGCGAAATGAACCCCAAGATATGGGCATAAGAGGTTTCTCTTTGTTCTTGTTTCTAATGTACATGACTTTCTTGTTTCTTTTGTATATTCTTCCCCATATGATGTATCCCCAGTTGTCACCGTATTTGATTTTGGTACCCTACATCTTGTACTTACATTTATCTAATTTTGAGAGGGGAAGGGGAATTACAGAATGCTGAAACAAAGACACAAGATGACCCATTGCAACAATGATATCATAAGACACTACGTTGGAAATGAACTATACAAATTTGAGAGGAGGGGGAGGGAAGGGATAGTGGAAGAACAACAAAGAAGGGGGTAACAATGCTCGACAAGAAATGTACTCATTACTCATGTAACTGGAACCACACTGTAGAGCATCTTAACAATAAAATTAAATATTTTAAATATATGAATACATTCATGAGGGTAGAGCCCCCATTACCTAATTACCTCTTAAGGATTCCACCACCTCTAACACAGTTGCACTACAGATAAAATTTCCAACATATAAAACTTTAGACAAGAAATCAATCTACTGAGTAAAAAAAAAAAAAAAAAGAAGTAAGTCTAAAATGTAACAAGGCCCACCCAAAAACATGATAAGACTGAGAACTCCTGGGCTCATCACAAAGGGATAGGCAGATGCATCTCGCTGTTAGCAGACAACCTACTGTGATACAGTGGCATCACAGACACCTCAATGGGATGCAATAAACCCTAACACTCACCTCCAATTGGTATAACTCAGCAAATCGTACAAACACAACTCAACACCAAATAAGTATCTCAGAACACAGTTGAACAACCCTGCTAAAATGGTCCTGCAGACTTGATGTGAATGGTTTGGGAACAAGAAGGAAGGATGAGAGATGGTTTATTATGACCAAGAAGCACTGTATATATAAATGCACTTCTTAAGATGAAACCCCCTTGTACAGCTAGTCAATTTCTTTAAAAAAGAAAAGCCCTGAATTATACAAATAAATAATTTTTGAAAAGGTAATGCCTAAGTGAGCTCTTTCTCAACTTTTTCACGTTCTGTGTTCAAAAGGAGAATAAATCATATGTTGAGATATGAAAACATATACAGGATCATATGCATGTATACATAAACATACTGTTTGAAGTATGGTATTCCCACAGAAGGATTGCAATGGTCTAACTCTTTTGAACAACTAACGAAGTTTAACAAAATGAATACCAGGAAGCTGGAACATGTCTTGTTAGGAGGGAGAAGATCAAGAGAAGAGGGGGCAAGATGAATGGAGAGGAGGCTGGCCAAATACAACTACAGCATTTTTTAAATTTTATTTTCTTGTAAAGATGCCATCCAGAGAGGTTACAGTTACATCAGTAAGGTGATGAGTCCGTTTTGTGCTGGGCATTGTTTACAATATTTAATGTACATATGTGAAAGAAACTACGCAACTTGGGGGGGGGATGGATGGGGTTGAGCAAAATGCATCCAGATGAATTGTACTCATAAAGTGATATGTGAAACTCCTTTGTACAACTACTTAAAAGATAATAAAAAAATAAAAAATAAAAATATTTTCTCATTATAAAAAATAAATTGCCCGTTGAAACATATTTAGAGTAGATTTTTTCCTATTGTGTTAAGCCACAAATAGAAATGATCCTATAACCATTGCTTAAAAGCTGTAACATTCCTCCAGACAAGTTTACTTACATTTCTTGGGTTACATTTCTCCATGACCTTGTCCCACTTCTGCACGAGATGAGTAAATATTAGATCTAGTACAGTCTCCTAGTGTGTGATGCTATTTATATTCATGCAGAGCTTTGGCTAGATACGTACACCTGGGGAAATGTCTAAAAATTGCTTTGTGTATAACTAACTTGGAAAAAAGGCCATTAGAAATACAAAGATAATAATAGCAAAACATGTCTAGGAATATGAAAACACAGTAACTGCTATAAACCAAACTGTATGATATAAATCCTTAAGAATTTTCTATTTATTTTGGAGAGGTTTGTAGTATTGGGTTTAACTCAGGGCCTTTTACTTTTTAGGCCAGTACTCAACCACCTGAGCCACACTTCTAGCCTCTTTTCAGATATGGTCTTCCTTGTCCCTCAAGCCAGCTTGAGCCTTAGTCACCTACATTCACCTCTAGTATAGCTGTGATGACAGGCATGGACCACCATGCCCAAGTTTTTTATTGAGATTAGGTCTCATTAACATTTTGCATGGGCTGGCACCAAACTGATCCTCTTGATCTCTGTCTCCCAGACACCTAAAGTTAGACACATGAGCCATCACACCTGGTTTATTTGCTTTTTTGAGGCAGAGTCTTTGTAGATTTCCCAGCCTGGTCTCAAACGCATCAGTTAAAATAATCCTCACACTTCAGCCTCCAAAGTAGCTAGGAATTGTGTTTCCTTACCTCCTCCCTATAGTGGGTCTGCTCCCCATTTTACCTCATCCAGTACAGTTCAAATTGTTTCAGATCATCTGAATTTATGTTAGTGAAATTCTAATTATTTAATTATACCCAGAAGAATTATATTTGTAGTTCTAGTCTCTGGTTATTATGCATTAAAAGATAATTTGTTAAAGCCTGTCACCAATGGTCCACGTCTATGATCCTAGATACTAAAGAAGCTGAGAGCTGAGGACTGAGCTTCAAACCCCAAGAAGACAAATCCTCAAGACACTAACCTCCAATTAACTAGCAAAATTCTGGAACTTGAAGACATGGCCCAAGAGGTATAAGCACCAGCTGTGAGCAAAAATGCCAAGCAAGAGCTTGAAGCCATGAGTTCAAGCACAATACTACAACAAATCACTCACACACACACACACACACACACACACAATCAAATATTCTTTAAATATTTTATGTTCTTTTCTTTCATATAGAAAAAGGGGTTATGATATTCTTCTCTTTAAAAAGTTATGAAAAGCCAGGCGCCGATGGCTCACGCCTGTAATCTTAGCTACTCAGGAGGCTGAGATCTGAGGATAGAGGTTCAAAGCCAGCCCGGGCAGGAAAGTCCGTGAAACTCATCTCCAATAAACCACTAGAAAACTGGAAGTGGTGCTGTAGCTCAAGTGGTAGACCACTTGCCTTGACCTGAAGAGCACAGGGACAGCCCTCAGGCCCAGAGTTCAAGCCCCACAACCAAAAAAAAAAAAAAAAGTCATGAAAAATAATTATACTATAATTTAGGCAAGTGTCCCCCCAAAGATCCACATGTTAAAGACTTTATCCATGAGGTGATGCTTCTGGGAAAAAATGGAAGCCTTAGCAGGAGGGCCCTTAGTGGAGGTCCTGAGGTCACTGGAGATATTTCCTTAAAGGAGACTGTGGACCCTGGAATCATCACTTTTGCTTCCTGGTCACAGGTAAGAAGTTTTCTCCTTTATGCAACTAACTATCCACTATTGCCATCTGGCATGCCCATCAGAGCCCGAAATCAATGGGTCCATACAATCTTGAACTGGACCCTCCAAAACTGGGAGCCAAAATAAAACTTTTCTCTTCAAAACCTATTACCTTGGGCATTTTATTTTAGTGATAGAAAGCTGGCTAAAACAAGTGGAAATCTTATATTGCACAAAAACTATTAATATTTAGAAAAATAGTTCCTAATTAAGAATAAGAATTCTAGTTATACTAAGTGACATTCTTAATCATTCCATCAAAACTTTTTTTGTGTGGTATTGGGGTTTGAACACAGGGCCCCATGCTTAGTAGGCATGTGCTTTACCACTTGAAACATGCCCCAGCCCCAAACTTGTCATTCTTTTAATCTAACATTTAGGAAGTATGATCTTCCAATAATACCAAGATTCTATTGACAGTTCAGTCAGCATAAAAACCCAGCTCCATCACTGATTAAGTTGTGTAAACTTGGATAAGTTATTTTTCTCTACATTTACATTTTATCTATAAATTGAGGACATTTCTAATACTTACCTCAGATGATTGTTGCAAACACAAAACAATGTAATATAGCACATAACAAAGCCTCAACATGTGTCTGCTGGTAGCAGTAGCCATAACAGAGGAAGTCTAAATTGTTTCTCTAACTTTATTTCAACTACACATTTTTGACAAACCTAAGAACTGCACAGATAGGGGTAGTTATCCCCCATTCCTGTCTCTTCTCAATTTGTCAAACAGAGAAGACTACACAACCCAGTTCCTTTAACATGTCACTTCTGATCCAAAGAACAAAAGAACCAATGTGCCATCTCCAGGCATGCTCTTCTCTTGGTGTAGCCACCTTTAAAGCCAGGCATACAGGTGTCAAACCCTGGATCCTGTGTCACTACATGGAAAAGACCTGCACAGAAAATCACTTGGCCAGCTCCATACTTTAGATGAGAATTGTAGAGGAGTAGCCATAACCAGAAGCATTGTGTACATACATTAACTCTTTTTCTCATATAATGTGATTTATTCTCCCATAATTGTATATTATTTAATAATGTGTATTTTGGGGAGTTTTCCTCTTTCCAAACTCACTTCTCCAACTTCTTATCAGTGATGCACATGGTTATATCCCAAACAAATTACTTGCATTCTTATTTTTAAATGTAATCCCATTGTACAACTAATTGATGTCAATAAAAAAGATAAAAATATATGTAGTAAAAAATATTAAAAGAAAAAATATCTGATGGAGTAAGCCACTGAGATTTGAAGCTTGTTGTATACCACAAAAGAATCTATCCTATCCTGAGCAATAGGCATGCACTCACCTCTCTGAAAGGAACCCTTAATATTGAGAAGGAAAGCATTTCAATTTAAAAAAATACTTGCTTTTAATCAATCTTTTATTTTTGTATATGGTATCACATCATATTGCAAATAAACTGACTTTTTGAGCTCTCCATGCTGCTTTCTTTTCAATATTAACCTAAAAAAGAAAATAATAATTATATTTTACCTATATGCAGTACACGGATTAAGAATGCAGGGTTTTACTTGTCTAAATGTCACGATCACTTGTCACCCACAAGACCCAAGCTTTTTGTGATCACAGTACTGGTGGGAACAAAAGGATCATATGAGGGGCTGGGAAGGTGGCTCAGTGGTAGAGCGCTTGCCTTGCATGCTCGAGGCCCTGGGTTCAATTCCTCAGCACCACATAAG
>NW_012267348.1:843581-844034 GCF_000151885.1 Dipodomys ordii | reverse complement strand
CCCTGCTACTTTGCCAAAGTTTTGAATCAGCTTGAGTAATTTGGGAGTGGAGTCTGTGGGATTCTTTAAATACAAGATCATGTCATCTGCAAAGATCCCCTTTATGTTTGCATCTTATTGCTGTAGCTAGGCTACAGCAATAATACTAGATTGAAGAGCAGTGGAGAGAGTGGGCATCCTTGTCTTGTTCCTGAGTTTAGAGAAAATGGCTTTAATTTTTCACTATTGAATATAATGCTGGCTGTAGGTTTGTCATACACAGCCTTTATTGTATTGAGGAATGTTCCATGGATTCCTAATTTTTCCAGAACCTTCATCATAAAGTAGTGTTGGATCTTGTCAAATGCTTTTTCTGCGCCTATTGAGATAACCATGTGGTTCTTATCCTTGCTCTTGTTGATGTGATGAATTATGTTAATTGATTTGCATATATTGAACCAGCTTTGCATCCCT
>NW_012267348.1:835746-843531 GCF_000151885.1 Dipodomys ordii | reverse complement strand
TGGCTCAAGTGGTAGAGCACTAGCCTTGAGCTGAAGAGCTGAGGGACGGTGCCCAGGCCCAGAGTTCAGGCCCCACGACCGGACCCCCCCATCAAAAAAAAAAACAAACAAACAGATCATATGAGACTATTAGGGCAACTGTGGCTATTACCCAATTCTCATGAATGAAATAAAAACAGAGGTTTGAAATATTATTACTAAGGGCATAAAAGAGTTTGGGTGTGGTGGCTCATACTTGTACTCTTAGCTACTTGAGAGGCAGAGATTAAGATTACAGTTTGAGGCCAAAGAGTTAACAAAAAGGAGTCAAGGATGGTGCACGTGCCTGTGGTCCCAGCTACCTGGGAAGCATGTAAGAGAGCCACAATCACAGGCAAAACACCAATTCAAGACCCCATCCAGAGCATAACTAAAGCAAACAAAAAGGATGAAGGTCATGACTCAAGTGGCAGCGCACCTGCCCAGCAAAAACAGGATCCCAAGTTCAAATTCCCTTACTATCACAAAAAAAGCAAAAAAGTAAAAAAAAAAAAAGTTATATACATCATTAAAATTTACTTACTTCAATGTAATACTTACTTCATTGTGTCCATATTTTTGTGACTGCAATAGAAGACACTACAGCACATCATATATTTTTTAAATAAATATACATTTAAAATTGGGGCTCTATGCTCAAAAACAAATTCATATAGGGCTGGGAAGGTGGCTCAGTGGTAGAGTGTTTGCCTTGCATGCATGAGGCCCTGGGTTCAATTCCTCAGCACCACATAAGCAGAAAGAGCTAGAAGTGGTGATATGGCTCAAGTGGTAGAGCATTAGTCTTGAACTGAAGAGCTAAAAAACAGCACCCAGGTCCAGAGTTCAGGCCCCATGACTGACAAAAAAAAACTCAATAATAAATGCATGAGAAAAAATGTCGTCTTGGAAGCTGAGCACTGGTGGCTCACACCTCTAATCATAGCTATTCAGGAGGCTGAGATCTGAGTATAATGGTTTGAAGCCAGCTATCTCCAATTAACCACCAGAAAACCTGAAGTGGAGCTGTGGCTCAAAGTAGTAGAGCCTTGAGCCAAGGACACTGCCCAGACTCTGAGTTCAAGCCACACAACCAACAAAAAAAAAAGGCATTTTGGAGTTGATAGCTCAAAGAATAGCTCTCAAACGTTTTTATTACTAGTTTCATGTTTGCTAAACTGCTTTATTCCCAACATGAAACTAGTAAGAGGAAAAGAATATAGAACAGAGGGGAAAGCAACTCATAATGACAGAGTCACAAAGAGTGCATGAACCAGAAATATCAGGAAACTATAGAAATAGTGGCAAAGAATGTTAATTTTATTTATGCGTAAAAAACAAAACTTTGTGCTCCAACTTAAAAAAAAATACATTTCCACATTTGAAAACCAGAAACTGATTTTCAGATCATCAAAAGGATATAGAGATTGCTCTTCATGCACACAAAGGGAATATTTTCGTACAAGTTGCCAATGTTTCCACAGCTATGTGGTTCCCAAGAAGTGATAACCAGGGGATAACAACCCCAAAAAGAGCAGAGATCATCATTAGGCAATGGCTAGGTAAGTCATGCTGGAGTCATCTAAAAATGTCTATAGGAAATAAATTGCTACCTGAGGAAATAAAATGCTACCTGAGGATTCTTGAGCCAAATGACGTAGCTCCCTCTTCTTTTAGCCCTTCTCTCACCACTAGTAAGAGGTGAAGATGAAACTTAAAACCAGGCATGTCAGACTCAAAAGCCCTTATAAAAATAGCAACCTAGAAGATAGGCCTTACATAATAGCTAGAACTTGAAAATGGAGGCTAAGCTGGAAGGGAAGTGAAGGAGTGCTGAGGTAGCTAATTGTGAAATAGATCAGCATGAACCAAGGCATTGGGGTGGAAAACCCTGTTCAGGAACTGCCAACCTGTGGTACAGGTAGTTCAGATGAAGGAGGGGATACAATGTTAGGCTGGCAAAGCTGGGCCAGGCCTTCCAGTAGAAGATGCTGTGAGCTAAGTCAAGACCATAGACTTTACTCTGGAGAAAATGAGTAATACTTACGACTTTAAAGAAGGGAGAAGCCTAAGTACAGGAAGACTTTGGGAAAGTAATCTCACTAATCTTGCAGCAACATAAAAGATGGATCAAAGAAGAGAAAGAAGGCCTCTTGCATATGGCAGATCATTAATATTGAATAGGTAAAGAAAGACTAAGTTCAAGTTGATTGTGTACCAGGTATCAAACCCATTCTAGTGAATCCCATCTCCTATTGTTTAGTTTGATACTTCGAGAAGTAACGCCATTCATTTTAGGAATAACACTGTGGGTACTTCAGGAGAAACAAATTCTGCAGTCAAATGTGGCCCTTTAATGTGAAGTATTTACTCTTGTGGTTAGCATTTTCTTTTTGTATTCAGTGGGAGTAACATCTGAATTGCTACTGCAACTGAAAAAGACAACATAATTAACCAAGTATAAAAGTTAGCAAGGAGAGGTACTCCTCCCCCACTTCTGTAATTATGTGAAAAAGTTATTGGAAAACAAAGAGGTCACAAGGTATGATATCATATTCCTTGTGTTCTCCCCAAGCATCTAAGATATATATATCTATACATACATATATATGTATAGATATATATGTATAGATATACATATATATAGTTACTGCCTTTCTTGGTGGCACCAGACTTTCCTTTGTGCAGGTCCTGGAAGCACCTGCAAAGCATCAACTACTCAGTAAGACATCAAGGCTGAAAATCACTGTGGGGAGTCATAACCTACCTGGTTTTCTTCATGAGAAACCCTCATCTGCTCCTTGAGGACAGACATCCGGGCTGCCTCTTCTTTCCTCAAGACTCTCTCCTTCTTTAGCTCAGGACTCCAGAAAGTCTTGATGCTGTTCATGGAGGATCCCAGCTTGCTGTCCTTGATGTCTAGCTCTTTCCGGAGGAGGTCATTCTCTCTCTGCAGTTCCTTAAGCTGGGCTTGAAGATCTAACATGGTGCTATCTCTTACTTGCCTCAACATAGAAGGGACCTGGTGATGGTGATGATGGGCTGAGCTGCTCAGACCACCATGTTGATCTGCATATGAAAGGACATCTGTGTGGGAAAGTCCAGCTGAGGCAATATTGGGACTACTTCCCATGGCTGTGACTCGACCTCCATAAACAGCTCGATTTGTGGCCCTGCCCAGAGTCATAGTGCCCTTTGGGTAAGTTGTTGAAGCTACTCCTTCATGATCACTCAGGTACATGGGGCCAGATGTAGCATAGGCTGCATTAAGGGATTGGATATTTTCCATAGACAGAGTCTTGCCTGTTCCTCCCCCACCTCCACTACTCGTTCTTCGATGGCCCAGACGAGGAGACCTTGGCAAACGAGGTGATCTGGAAGGGCTCCCCTCCAAATTAGTGATTGTTCTTGCACTTCCATACATTTTTCTTCTTTTTTGAAGTGATGCTGAAGAGAAGAATGCTATTTTAAGCTGGAGTTTAAGCCACTAATTTCACTCTAGGCCAGAACTGTCACTACATTCTTTTTAGGCTGTACCAGGTGATGATTCCAATCAGAGATCTGTAAAATGAGAAAGAAAAAAAGGAGGATAATTATGAACAAACTTCTTTAGGACTCTAACTGCATTATATTTAAGATAGATAAGTGAAGAAATGATAAATGACTATAAATAGCCAGATTGTTATTGCCATCAATAATGTTCATTTAATAAGGAAAGTAACCCCCAAACACTACTTACAACATGTAAACTTTTCAAATGAATTCTCTTGCCCCAAGCCAGGTCAAAAGTTCTCAAAGCAAAAACGAAACTGTTTCATCCTTCAGAAAACAATTTTGTGCTATCAGAATTGGGGAAATTCTAACCATGGAATTTCTCCTTCATAAAGACACTTTAGCAATAACATAATCCAAACTTAAGGGTGTGACTATCATACACATGTGGCTGCTGCTTCCTGGGATTTCAAACATCTAATAAGCATATTGTTACTTTCCCCTATGCTACTTATTCCAGATATCCCTATCCATCCTTCTCTCTAATAGGTTGGGAATTCTTCTTAACACAGCCTTCTGGATGGCTTACCTGCCAGTCACTACCGCTGACACTTGAGTTGGGAGCCTATTGGTCAGTCTTAGAGCTAGAAGAAAAAGAGGTAGTTCAACTGAAGATATCTACATATCTCACCCGATTTGTAATGCTCTATCACCAGGGGAAACAACAACCCTTTCCCCTTTCACATGCATCTCCTAGGCTGGTCATTGAGAATTTCTTTTCTTTTGTTTTGTTTTAATTTGTTTTAATTTGTTTTTGTTTTGGTAGGTGGGGAGGCTGTGTATGTAGGTCATAATGCTCAACTCAGCATAAAGCTGTCCCTTAGATTTTTGTTCTTAAGGGTTTTTGGTTTTTTTTCTGCTCAGGAATAGTACTCTACTACTTCAGCCACAATTCTACTGCTGGTGTTTTACTATTTGTGGACTTGCCTGCCCAGGCTGGCTTCATACTATGATCCTCAGATCTCAGTCTCCTGAGTAGCTAGGATTACAGGTATGAGCAACCAGCACTCAGCCATTTGAGAATTCTCTTCCATGTTAATCTTTTCACAATAACCTCTGCCCACCAATACAGGTGTTAAGAGTTCTTGGTCCCATAACCTCTAAAGAAAAAAAATAGAAGTTTCCTGTCATGGTGACTCACATATAATCAGTACTGATTTTATGTAGCTAGTTGTAATTATCCTTTCAATATGAACACCCAAATAGCCTTAATGAAGTGCACTATGGTCTTTTACTCTTGTTCTTAAAGAGTCTTTAATGTACTTTTTGCCTCAACTTTACAATATGAAAGTATATCCTGAAGACAGGCAAACTGAAGTTCAAATATCCATTCTACATGGACTTGTTGAGTGAGCAAAGATTTATTTAATTTCTACTCTTCAATTGATAAAGTCCAAGTAACACCATCTAACTCATGGTTAGCAATAATATTAAACTAGACACTCAATTTGATTCCTAGCATAGAATACTCAATAGTTCAGATTGTTATTGCCATCATGAGATCAATATATTAAAGACAATATACAGGGCATCTTTTATTTATTTGCCTATCAAATTCATCTCTTCTCCCTACCTCCACAAAAACTTTCTAGTAATACAATCCTCATTTTCTAAAGAAAAAAAAGCATTGCCTCCAAACCTTTACTCACAGTTCATAAAATTTAGGTAAGGCTAATTCCCTCACTCCATCCTGGATGGAGAACAAGATTCAAGTCTGCCCAATATTATTCCATTCCAGACATAGCAGCTAGTTCAGGGATAGGCATGAGACTCATATGGATCTAAAAAGATTGCATATCATAACTTTAGATAGAACAACTGGGAAAGATAAGCCCTTTTTCAGCTAGTTTTATTTACTATCAAGATGAAGTTCTGAGTACACCCATATGGAAAAAGTATGAGATTAACTCAGTTTTCTCTTTAAAAAAATGAAAATCATTTTATATCTAAGATTTTTTCATAAATAATCTAGTCTTTAAAAAAGAGGAATCATGACACATTTCTCTATAACAGCCCCAAATATTAATGAGCTCAATTTTCCAATCAAAAGAAATATAGCAGATTGGATCATAAAAAAGATCCATCCATTGTTTGCATTCTGGTTTGGGTTATTTTTTAATTGATTAAACTTTCACTAATTATGATATATTCTATTTCACATTTATTAAATAAATAAATTATATCAATCTCTGATCTTAGATAAAAGAATTCAGATACAGACATTTGCACAAAATATCAAGAATGTCATAAAAGCCATCAAGCTAACTTATAATAGAAAATAACCCTATTGCAAAAAAAAAAAAAAAGAAAGAAAGAAGTCCCAAGCATAGAGTCTTTCTTTCCTCCACCAAAAAAAAAAAGGATCAACAATCCTAAGAATTTGATTGCACAAATCATGAGAAAGCCAAATGATGGAATAGTAAGAGTTTAACATAAGTATTTGATTATATAGAAAGATGCTCATAACATACTATTAGGAAAGGATAAAAGTAGAAAAAATTGTGATTTACTGTAGATACACACATACACACACACAATTACTAGCTTTGGAGACTGAATGATACACATTAAAATATTATTAGTGATAGGACTCTAAGATGTTTTCATTTTCTCCCTTTGTTTTTTTTGCATGTTCTAAGTTTTTACTAATAAAGATATGTAAGAATGGGATGGTATATAATTTCTAAAATAAATTTGTTATTTTACTATCCTTAGAATCCAGGTATCTGAGTCCTTCCTATATTATTTTATCCTCTTGTTTATGGAAACAGATATTTCTGATTTTGGGGGCTAGGTTTGAGATCCCTCTCACAAATTTTCACATACACATATTTAATCCTCAGTGATTTTCCCAGATCAGCTGGTCATAACCAACAAACAAAAAGTAAATTTGTTCCTTTTTTAATAATATACAGAACACAAACACATAACATATGAAATGCATAGATATATTATCTTGTTTGAGATAATGTTTATTTTTAAATAAATGTGCAAAAACAAACATGTTACTACAAGCCTGTAACCCCAGCACTTGCAAGGCAGAGGTAAACGATCTCTAGTACACCTATATTTATTTTTTTTAAAGTTCAAAGCTAGCCTGGACTACATAGCAAGACCATGTTTCAAAATATTATATAATCTAAGCAACTGGCATTGGGCCACAGTTTGCCTTCCTTGTCTATATTTAGCATTATGATAGTAACATAGAATGTATTTTTTATGTTTTCTAGAATGACCAACATAAATCCTTACTATTCCTGAAGCATTTGATAAAATAGAACCCATAAAATTGAGAAGGCTCTGTTGCAAATTCGCTTTTCAGTTTTTTACTATGTTCACTGACACCTTTGGTTTCTTATTTATTTTATATCAATTATCAAAACAATATTTCTTCAAACTCAGTCTGCTCCAACTAGAATTATCTAGCTTATTGATATCATCATATATACCTTACCCTTAGATTTTTATAAGTCATCTCCTCCACTTAGATTCCCATTTCCTTCCTACTGGAAACAAAATGGCAAATGTTTGTCTCTTTGTGTTTCAAAGGTACACAGCTTTTAGGTTCATTGATATATATTATTATATCCTATTTTCCATCTTAACTATATGGTTATCTTCATTTCTACTTCATTTGTGTTAATTTTATTTTTATTTTTTCTTCCTTTTTTTATTGTGAGAATACCGTACAGAGGAGTTACAATTACATGGGCAAGATAACGAGTACATTTCTTATCAAGCATTGTTGCCTCCTCTTTGTTTCTCCTTCCCAACCTTCCCATACTCCCCCACCTCCCCGCACCCAATCCTCCCTCCCTCTACCAAAGTTGTAAAGTTTGTTTTTTGACATAATGAATTGTACATCTCATTGTTGCAATGGGTCCACCTATATCCCTAGTTAAACTATTTGTTTTTGCCCTTCCCCTCAATAAATTATACCAACATCAAATACAGTGAAAGCAGGGGTTATACCGTGGGGGAGGGACACACAAAGCAACAAAGAAATAATCTTATAAATATGTTAGAAACAATTGCATGAAAGAAAAAAATTTGAATACTTATCTTGGGGTTCATTTCACCTAACATCAACTTATCTGACCATTTCTTTGCTTGACTCAGACATATACTAGTTGTTGCAAATAAGGGAAACCATGGGACCTATGCTTCTTTGGGCCTGGCTTACTTCACTTAATATAATTTTTTCCAAGTCTTTCC
>NW_012267348.1:804996-833491 GCF_000151885.1 Dipodomys ordii | reverse complement strand
TGGGAGGTCTCTTATTGCTGTTTCTATTTCAATGCTTGATATGGGCCTGTTAAGATGGTTTAACTCATCTTGGTTTAGTTTCGGCATGTCCATATTCGCTAGGTAAAGGTCCATTTCTGCCAAGTTCTCAAACTTATTAGCATAAAATTTTGAGAAGTATTCCTTATAATGTTCTGAATCTTGGTTGTTTCTGTGGTGATGTTTCCATTCTCATCTCTGAGTTTATTTATTTGTGTGTGTTCTCTTCTTTTTCTGATAAGATTTGCTAAGGGTCTGTCTATTTTGTTAATTTTTTCAAAGAACCAACTCTTTGTTTTGTTGATTCTATGGTTTTTTTTGGATTCTAATTCATTTAATTCTGATTTAATTTTGATTATTTCTTTCCATCTACTGGATTGGGGTTTATCTTGCTGCTCTTTTTCAAGGAGGCTCAGCTGTCTCATTAAATTGTAGGTTTCAGATCTCTCCAATTTGTTGATGTAGGAACTCAGAGCTATAAACTTGCCTCTGAGTACTACCTTTGCTGTATCCCAGAGGAGCTGGTAGTTTGTGTATTCATTTTTGTTGAATATCATAAACACTTGAATTTCTTCTCTAATCTCTTCCATGACCCACTGGTGGTTCAACTGTGTGTTGTTCAGCCTCCATGTGTTACAGGACTTTCTTTGGTGGATTTTGGTGTTGAGTTCTAATTTTATTCCTTTGTGGTCTGAGAGAATGCAAGGTATAACTTCAATGTTTCTGAATTTGGACAAGTTTCCTTTGTGACCTAAAATGTGATCTATTTTGGAAAATGTTCCATGTGCTGCTGAGAAGAACGTGTATGCTGATGCTGCTGGGTGAAATATTCAGTAGATGTCTGTTAAATCTACTTGATCTATGCAGCTGTTTAGATCTGCAGTTTCTCTGTTGAGATTTTGCAGAGTTGATCTATCTAGTGGGGATAGTGGTGTGTTAAAGTCCCCAACAATTAATGTTTGTGTTAATTTTTGTCTTTTTACATTAAATCATCATTTGTCATCAGTCACATGTTAAATAAATAAACACAGGGAAACACACCTCTGCATATTCAAAGGTTGTGTATCTAAAATTCTTACTGTAGCTTATAAATAGCTTGCTGCTTTTTCATTTGAAGTCTTTTTTTCTATCTCAGTAGTTATCTCAAACAATATATTTAAATTATCAAAGTGGAGCTAGGCATTGTGGCTCATATCTATAATTTTAGTTACTCAAGGAAATAAGACTTGAGGATCAAGGTGTAGAGCCAACCCAGGCAGATAAATCCAAAAGACTCTTATTTCCACAACCAGCAAAAAGCCAGAACTGGAAGCATGGCTCAAGTGGTAGAATGTCCGCTGTGAGTGAAAAATCTGAACCATGAGTTCAAGTCCCAGTACCAACATTAATATAAAAACATGTCAAAGCAGACAGAAATTTGGAATAACATTGTATAGTTCAAATTTAATGACATTGAGATCAGAGAGTATAATCCATTTTCTATTTTTTTATTTATCAAGAGACTTTCTAATTGGCATAATGGTTTCCTTAATTATTAAACAACTAATAGGTCATTGTGGAAAATAAAGATAAGATCAAAGAGGTAAATGAACACATTCAGTCTTGTCACTCACAGACATTCTTTATTAACAAATTGATGCTGCTTCCAATTTCTTTTAAGTAAGTATACATAATTTTAGACAAAATCAATGTTTCATTCATTTTTAAAGGAAAACATTAAGATAAACTAAGTCAACTAAGTAGGAAAATTAAGGTTATCAGAGCCAGGCCTGGTAGTTCATGCCTATAATCCTAGCTACTCAGGAGGCTGAGATCTGAGGATCAAGCTCAAAAACAGTACAGGCAGACAAATCTGAGAGACTCCCCTCCAATTAACCAGAAAAATATTGTAAGTAGAGGTGTGGATCAAATGGTACAAGAGTTAAAAACCCCGAGTTCAATCCTAGCGTGCGCGCACACACACACACACACACGTTTATTAGGAGAAAGGGAGGGAGAGAAGCACAAAAACAAGATCCTCTGGTACTACCCTCAATGTTCTATCTTAACATGTTCTCCTTTTTGCACCCTAAATATCATAAAATATGTTATAACAAAGGATTTTTTAATGCCTACCAAAAGTTCCTTCCTTTCCTTGCCTCAACAAATGGATTCTATTTCCTTTCTTTATAAATTGAGACTAGACTTGGGAGCTTCTCAGACCAATAAATAGAGCAGATATGGCTCCTCTAGCCCAAAGAAGCTGGGGACTTTCCCTTTTGTTTCCTAAAATTCAGGTGCCTTGATGTTATGATGGTTAATCATAACTGTCAATGTGATTGGATTGAGAAACACCTATGAAATTGGCACAGAACAATTCTGAATATGTCTATAAGGGTGTTTTCCCTACTAGATCATGAGGTTCTGACTTAGTGAATTGTTTCATCCATTGATGGATTCAAAATCTGAATAGATTTTTCTGAAGGGGTGGAACTCTGGAAAGTGGGCTAGTTAAAGGAAGTACTTTGTTGAAAGCAAGTCCTTAGGAGCCATATGTATCATTTCTGGACCCTTCTTGTTACGCACTCTGTCTTCTTATCCACCATGATGTTGGCAGCTCCATCACACTCACCCCACCATGATGACTGAAATCTCTCTCACAGTGTGCTCTTCAGGTATTTCAATCACAGTGATACAAAGTGACTAACACAGAAAACTAAGCTATCCTGATACAAAGAGAAGCCACACAGAAAGGCTCTGGAAGAAGAGATAAACCACATGAAAAAGATCCAAAGTATTCCATCCAGCAGCTAGCACCAACAATAGACAAGGGGGCAGGGAAAAAGACATGTTGTTTGTACTGGAGCTTGAACTCGGGGGCCTAGGCACTGTCCTTTACTTTTTCCCTCAAGGGAAAGTTTTCTGCTGTTGGTTTAAAATGGAATAACCTCCAACTGATCTGCCTCTGAGTACCTAGGAATACAGGCAACAGCCAACATCACCCAGCTTAAGGTTATCCTTTTTGTAAGTGGAAATATTAGTATTGTGACTGATAATGTTTTATAATATTTTCATTGAAAAAGATTCAATTAAGATTGTGATGGATAACATCAAAATGAAACATCTTTGCCCTTGACTATTTGTCCTCCATAGCTGATACTTTTCACTCTCAACTATCCTAGAAGCCACCAACACTTTTCAAAGTTACTAAATTCTCTCTCAATTACCAAACTCAGGATTTCAGCACTGCCTGTTTAGTAAATAAATCTTTAAAAAATAATTATTAAGTACTAATATGGTACCTTCCATCTCTGCTTTCATTGACACTTCCTTAACAGCTTGGCAAATGTTTGGATTGATAATGGTAATGGGAATTTGATTTGATACCAACATGTTTACATCAGAGATAGCCACTAGTGTATTCTGGCAACTGTGCAAAAATCAAATATGTGATGTACCTTTGCCTAACTCTATTTGACAAGAAACATTTCCTTTCAGGACACCAGGAAAAAAAATTACACAAACCATTTAGAGTTACTCATTCAATAAGTATTTTTTAAGCATCAGCTCAATTCCCAGTGCTGAACACTAAGGATAGAACAGTAATTGAGACAAGAAATACCTTCTGTGAGAACTTTACTCCCAACAGTGGACTTTCCCAAGCTGAGCTTTCTTTGCCTCATATCCAACAGGGGTTGGGAGAAAGGCGGTCACAGGCACTAAATACTATTTTAAGATGGGGAAATTAAATTGCCTAAAAAATATCAAAATTGATCTCTAGCAGGGAAATACAGAAGTTAAAAATAATGACTAGATTAAAGTATATTAAAGTGTATTATCTACATGTATGAGAACGTAATAATAAAACCCATGTTGTGTGTAATATACTCAAATAAAAAAGATTAAAATTGCACTCGGCACCAGTGGCTCACACCTATAATCCTAGCTACTCAGGAAGCTGATACCGGAGGAGTTCAGTTTGAAGCCAGCCCAGGCAGAAAAGCCCCTATGAGATTCTTGTCTCCTAACCACTGAAAAACCAGAAGTGGAGCTGTGGCTCCAAATGGTAGAGTGCTAGCCTTGAGCAAAAGAGCTGAGGGACAGGCCCAGGCCCTCAGTTTAAGCCCCATGACTGAACAAAAAAAAAATTTGCTGGGCATTTAGTGGTTCACACCTGAAATCCTAGCTGGACAGGGAAGTCCATGAGACTGTTAATTTGCTGGGCATTTAGTGGTTCACACCTGAAATCCTAGCTGGACAGGGAAGTCCATGAGACTGTTATCGCCAATCAACCACCAGAAAAGCCAGAAGTAGAGCTGTGGCTCAAGTGATAGAGCAATAAATAGCCTTAAGCACAAAAGGGATAGCACCCAGGGACCAGAGTTCAAGCCCCAGGACTGACATGCTGGATGTGTGTATGTGTGTACATGTGTGTGTGTGTATGTATGAAACAACCAAAAAGTAATACATAAGTCTCTATTTTGCACACCTTAATAAATATGAAAAGGAACACAAGTCAGCCATCAGAAATCCATGACAAGCAGTTGACAAGCTGATCTTTATATCATCAAGATCACTGGACAAGGGCTGGGAAGGTGGCTCAGTGGTAGAGCGCTTGCCTTGCACGCATGAGGCCCTGGGTTCGATTCCTCAGCACCACATAAGCAAAAAGAAAAAAGCCGGAAGTGACGCTGTGGCTCAAGTGGTAGAGCGCTAGCCTTGAGCTGAAGAGCTGAGGGACAGCACCCAGGCCCAGAGTTCAGGCCCCACGAATGGACCCCCCCAAAAAAAGAAAAAACACAATTCCACAAAATTCATCAAATCAAACAGGAAAATTAAAAGGTCCTAAAAATGATAACAGAATAATTTCTTCATTGCCATATATCTTTTTAACAATAATTTAAATTACAAATCTAATCCAACCACTTTATTTGGGAATAAGTCTACCAAATTTATTTAAAATATATTAATCAAAGTGAGGTACAAAGTAAGCCAAGAGCAGATTTCCCTTGGCTGTCAGATTCCCCTAAGCCACATGATTCTTACCTGCACCTCTGAGTCACCCAAACACCCCGCCTTCCAGCTGTGTTTAAGTTCCCTGATGTATTTTAAGGAACTTGTTTTGACACTTGTACTTTTTTGGGTTGTTTTTTCCTAATTTCTCATCTATTCTGATTTTTTTTAATTCTCTAAGATGAATTTCTGATAAAAGACAGAATAATCAACTTTATTCAACAATCAATAATAGAATAATATCCTATATTTCCATTACTGACTTCAAGATCACTTTTGAGCTTTTCA
Organism: Dipodomys ordii; assembly: GCF_000151885.1. Classification (NCBI taxonomy): domain Eukaryota; kingdom Metazoa; phylum Chordata; class Mammalia; order Rodentia; family Heteromyidae; genus Dipodomys; species Dipodomys ordii. The sequence goes on along the minus strand of NW_012267348.1, from coordinate 828,193 downwards.
ACCCACCTATAAATGAATTTTAGGAAATAAGGTAGCAGTTAAGACCTTAATGCCTTAAATGCTATTATGGAGTCAAGAAAATTCCAACAGTGGACTTTTTTTATAAACTCTTTTAGAATACCTGCTATTACAGCTGGGCAGTAGTGGGTCACACTTGTAATCTTAGCTACTCAGGAGGCTGAGACCTGAGGATCAAGGTTCAAAGCCAACCAAGGTAGAAAACTTCCTGAGACTCTTATCTCCAATTAACAAGCAAAAAGTAGGAAGTGGAGGTGTGGTTCAAATGGTAGAGCAGTGTTGAGTGGAAAAGGCTAAGGTAGAAAGCAAGGCCCTGAGTTCAAGGCCCAAATACCAGCATACACACACACACACACACACACACACACACACACACAAACTTGCTGTGTGTGTATGTGTGATGTGCAATGCCAAGAAAGGTAAATTATTAGCCAAACTATGCACATAAAAAATGTTGCTGACATTAAAGAAATTCTGCTACCAACAAAACTGGTTGCATAATACCTTTCATTCTAAAAACACTCCATGAATAAAATTTGAATTCCAAGGGAATATTCTGTTTAAAGTTCCAATAAAATAAAAGGTGGTTTTATGGGCCTATGAGGATGCTGTCTCTAATGGCATATGGATTCATAAATAAAATATACACCATCTACTCACTCTCTTAAAAGGTTTTAAGGACTCTTGAAATAGAAGCTCATGGGAAAAAGGCTGGGGAGAGCCTTGATTCCCAGCTACCTCAAGTAACTCAGACTACCATGGTCTGGAATAGTCTATTTTTAAGACAGAAGCATTTCCTGCTATCTGCTCTAAATTAGGTTAAATTTATTTCCACAGATCTCAGCCTCAGCCCATCACCTGAGCCCTGCTGACAGACCGTGTGAGCTGAGATCATCAGTACCTTCCAAGATTTAGGTAACTTAAAATATCTCTTTTTTTCTGATCAAGCACCATAACTTTTTAAAAACTGTATCTCAGATTATACTTAATTCCAAAAACCTTTCTACAGGAAAATATGATGTAGAATAGATCTCAAGTTAGAAGTGGCTGCTCAGGAGCCAGATACTACCTCCAGATGTGTTGGTGTGGCTAGTACAGTGTTATTTAGAATTCTGATTTGATGCCAACATAGAAAAATTCAGGCTTGTCACATTCAAATAAAGATTCTAGTTTCTCCTGAAAAATCTGAAGATATCAAATTCATTTTCCACCAAGGAAAATGACATGTTGGAGTCAACCAGCACAGCCATTTCAAGACAGGGCATGCACCCTCTCTAATCTGTCCAAATCCACTACTCTCCCTATATTACCTTATATTCAGACTGATAAACTCTTTCCATGCTTGTCCACATAGGCAGTTAAATTTTTTATCACTTCTACCCACAGAGAAAATATTAAATAAGAACTCATTCTCCAAGCCAGGCATCAGTGGCTCATGCCAGAATCCTAACTACTCAGGAGGCTGAGATCTGAGGATTGCGGTTCAAAATCAGCCCAGCAGGAAAAACTGTGAGATTCTTATCTCCAATAAACCACCAGAAAACTGGAAGTGGCTCAGTGGCTCAAGTGGTAGAGCACTAGCCTTGAGCTGAAGAGCTGAGGGACAGCGCCCAGACCCAAAGATCAAGCCCTACAACTGACCAAAAACAAACAAACAAACAAAAAGAATTCATTCTCCTCCCACCCAATTCAAGTTTATTATCAAATTTTATCTATTCATGGTGATGGGAAGGAAAAACTGGGGGAGTGCAAGTGCCAGGGTGAAATTGTCTAAAAACAAATGTACTCTTTATTTGACTTATGTAACTGTAATCACCCTTTATAGGTTAGGGTTAAGGTTTTTATAATAACAATAAAAAATTACAAAATAATTATCTATTATACCTCTAAAACCTTTCTTGAGTCTGTCTCTTTGCTTCAACATTTACTTCTCTCACTCTATTTGCAACATGAGACTCTTAAGCGACCCCCAAACCTCCTGACACTTCATTTTAAATACTTCCTACTCTATTTTCAAAACATCAGCCAAACTGTGCTAAAATGGAATTGTAATCACAAAGTATTTCCCTGCCCACTTAAAAACTCTTCCAAGTTTCCTATGTTCTCCATCCAATGTCTTTCCCATGGCTGAAGCATAGTGTTTTGTACCATAGTATAGATTTTTTTTTTTTGTAACAGAAACTGACTTTATCTTCTTGCCCTGATTTAGGCTACAGCAGGTTGGCTAGATAGCATAGTCATCTAATGAAGGTTAAAAAAAATCACTTTTCTGATCCATTCACAGCTTCAGCTATTCAAATCTCCAGTTTGCAAAATAGAAAGGAAAAGAATCAATACGTATAATGATCTTGGAACTCTCTGAAGAAAGAAGTTACTCACATTCAGCCTCCAATGCCCAGGATTCAGAGTGAGTGAGATCTATGAGAAAGAATGAATATGGATACAAATATAGTCTAGGCTTCCCAGAGATTAAAATTATTCAAGGTAAGAATCAAAGCTGGTGATCATGACTCAAAACAAGTGACCATATAACCATGGAGAGGTCCATAAGGAAAAGCATGCGGTCCAGGTTGGAAGTTTTTGGAGACCCATTTTGCTATCTGGAATCTGGGCAGTGGGGCCTAACACTGGGCAATGGACAGGAACTCATGAGGGGATCCATTCATCCTCGGTAGAAATCCCCATAAGCAGACAGTCTTATGAAGTTTTGAGATGATAATTTAACATGAACAAAAACCAATAAAGGAAGATACATTTCTGAGAAAGTTTCCACTATTGGAAACTGGATTCAGTCTTATTGAAGAAGCTCTGAAAGACAGTGTAAAATCTGCCTCAAGGTCATACCTCCAGAAGGACAAAGAACTCATTCATCATTGGCTGGGGCTGTTCTTCTATCACTTCCAACCTGCTATACCTGGAAAGATGTCTTCCTGTTCAAAGTTTTTACAACAAGCACACCTATTAACAAAGACCATAAGTGCCACAAAGATGTAATTGGGACATCATTAGCCTCCTCTACACCATATAAGGTCACACTTGTGTCTAAGCCTGGCTACAGAAAGGTTGGATTGGCATTTTCCATGAAGGACTATATCAGCAACTGCAGCATCTTTACATATAAGGAATATTAGCCTCAACAGCAATGCCTTGTGGTGGGCTGATTAGACAGACCCATCCCCAGGACTTTACTGTTATAACCCCCTCACTTTAGGGCTGTGTATGTAAGGGCTGCGATGAGAGAGAGGGGAATACTGAAGACATATGGAACTTCTAGATAAATTGGCAGGTGAGTCCCAGTATTTTGGTTTTAATTTGGAAAACAAGCTGAGAGGTTGATCACTTTTCCTCTTTTATCATTATATTCTTATTTTATTTTATAAGCTTTTAAAATATAACATTTCAATGACAAATATAAAGCAGAACTAATAGCTTGATGAATTTTTATTGAAAGCATACCTGTATTACCACCACCACAATCAGAACTTAAAATATTGTCTATGACCCAAAAACCTCTCATATCCAGTAACCTATATGTGATCCAAAAATTCTTCCATACCTGCTGATTTAATATTGTGTGATTGTTTGTTGAAGGCTCTCTCTTCCCTCCTATCTAAACCCCCTACAGTGCACCCCAGTATTTAACATCATGGATCTCAGGCAAGAGTACAAATATAGGCCCAAAGACCATTATGTCTATATTTTAAATACATATATTGAGCTAACAAACTTGTAAATAAAGTAAGAGTCAGTCTGCCTTCCTATCTTGGCAACTGTAAAAGTGAGAAAGTTGATGTTTGAATTTTGAACTAGAATTCTTAGACTCTGAAGGGTAGAGGAAGGCCTGCCTCCAGGCAGCACCCCATCTGAAGAGAACCGGGGGACACATACATGCATTTAGTTGCTTATTCTAGGCTATCTCCAGCTATACCAGAGGTGAGCAAACTTTTCCTGTAAAAAGCTGAATGATACTATCTTTCAAGCTTTGTGAGCCATTCAGTTGTGTATCACAGCTGTCATTTTAGCAGAAAAGCAAGCACAGATGAAGATAACCAAATGGACATGGCCATGTTCCCGTAAGATTTGATATAAACAAGTGATAGTCAGATTTGACCCACAGACTTCAATTTGATAACATCTAGTCTCTAACCTCACAAATGGATATTTTTTGGTAGCCCTAGGCCCAGAGGTATGCACACTGGTAGCAGGGTTTGCCTTTGGGAGAACAGGTTTGGCAAAGACTCTCAAGCAGACTCTGGAAGATAACTAGGGTCATTTAGCCAAGGAGGGACAGGCCACAAGCCCCAGGTAACCATCTGTACTTGGCCCAAGAGATTTCTACCTCACAGGAAAGATCCAGTCACAGAAAGGCCAGAGTATACCCTCTCTGGTTCCTCTAGCACGGGCCTACGGACACGGAAGCAATGCAAAATAATTTTTGAACATTTGAAAGAATGAAGCTGATACTTTGGTACCATGATTTTCCTCATGTCATTGAAATCACTCTGGAAGTTATGTGACAATTTTCTAATTATACCAAGAGAGGAGAGATTCAGTCTTTTTGGAAAGAAAGGACCTCAAAAAAAAGCAAATCTTGTTAGAGTCACATGTCTAAGTTTTTAATTTTTAAAATTATTATTATAAAGGTGATGCACAGAGGGGTTACAGTTGTGTAAGTCAGGTAAAGAGCACATTTCATTTTGGACAATGTCACCCTTTCCTTTGCTCTCTCCCAATTTATACCTCCTATCCCCACCCACCTAACTTTCTGACATACAACTTTAGACAAATTACTTCACTTTCCTCACCTGCAAAATGGAGAACAGCAGTACTTTTCATAGATTTGAGAAACATTAAGTGAAACTATATGAGAAAAGCACTTAGCACATGCACAGCATATAGTCTATACTCAAGAAATGCTAACCTTGATAAGCTCAAGACTACCCCAACATGACAGAGTAGTTTAAAACCTCCAAGTTATCTTGAAATCCCTTCAGTTTAATAAGCTTATCCTTGTCAGGTTATCTTAAGTCAGATACAACCTGCTGCTCAAAATGGCTGAAGAGATCAGCCATTTTTTTGTAAATCTACAAAAATCAACCAGATGCCAGTGGCTCATACCAGTTAAGTCTAACAATTTGAGAGACTGAGATTGAGAGGATGATGATTCCAGATCAGTTTAGGCAGAAAAAGTCCAAGAGGTCCCATCTCAATAAAAGGAAACTGAACATAGTGACATATGCTCATCATCCCAGTACCAATAAGAAACATACAATAGGTAGATAGGTACACGCCCAGGCAAGAAACAAGACCCTGCTTCAAAAATAACTGGTGCAGTCAAGCACCAGTAGCTCATACCTATAATCTAAGCTGTACAGGAGGGTGAAATCTTAAGATCTGATTCAAAGTTGGCCCAGGAAGGAAAATCCATGAGACTCTTATCGTTAATTAACCAGCAAAAAGCTGGAAGTGGAGCTGTGACTTAAGTGGCAGAGTGTCAGCCTTGAGCAAAAAGATTAGGCATAGCGTCTAGACCCTGTGTTCAAGCCCCACTACCTGCAGCAAAAAAAATAAAATGAAATAAACAAAACTGGTGTAAAAATGGCTAGTGGCTCTTTGAAGAGTTCCTGCCTAGCAAGTGTGGCACCCTGAGCTCAAACCCTAGCACTGAAGGGTGGGGGGGAGGGAGACTAAAGCAATCTTTAGGCTACATTTTAGGTTCATGCAAATAATGATAGTCCCAGTGGTGAACTATTTAATGTTTAAATGCCACAAGATGTGAAATAGGGGAAAAAATTCAGTTTGACATAGAAGAGATTTTCAAAAATGGTATCCCATCATTTCCAAAAAGTTCTAGATAGCTCAAACATGTACCTGTACCACTCTCTCCTTTATTTCTTTCAAACTCATTCTATAATTACTGTTTTCCATGTACAGACTTAGCATGATTACATGTTCAGTTGCCTTGGCTCATATTTTATAGCAAAGTTGGTTAAGGAGGCTGACTACCTTCCATGCTACAAGGTACTCCTAAGTATTTGTTAACTGTTCTTTCCATTAGCAGGTTCAATTGCTTTTAAATTTCAAATCCTAGCAATTTATTTCAAAGTATTACATTTCACAAAATCAGAAGCCTGAAAACTATTATCTAACTCCACAAATTAAAAATACAGCAAAACCCAAACAATAAACAGCAAAAGCAAAAAAAACTTGAGGTTTAATGCTAAAAAAATTAAAATAACAGTTATGGTTAATATATGCTGATTATAACATTTATTCATTGTCTCATAAAGTCTCATAAATGGAACAAATTAAACTGGTTGCACTGCAGAGATAAGGTTTTTAGAATCATTTTTAAAACATCTGTGCACTTCCTTTAATCTGCAAACATGAAATGTCAACTAGTAAAGCTTTAGCTATAGTACACTTACAGAAAAAAAAGAATATTCAGGAATTATTGGGTCTTACACTGAAAAATCCTCAATCTGTCAACTAACAGATGTTCCAGAGAAAATGACAGAAAGGTAAAAGAAAAACAGCTCTATCCCTTTGCCCCAAAAAATCCAATCACACAACAATTTTTCTACATTTACAATAACATATGAGGATTAGGTGTAAATAGCCTTTTACTAGAAAAGAATATACACATAATCACATATACAAGGTAAAATTTTAGCAATGATTATAAGCTATTTAAAAAATAAAGACCACAATCAACAGCAAGAGGAGGAAAATTGCTTAAATATGCAAATTTCAGAGCTAAGCATTCATCTATATATCATGGAAAGAGACAAAATAAATTTCATTGCCTATCTGAGGTCTCTCAAGAATATGACTGATAACCATGGGGAGGCATAGCTGAGACTTTTAGGAGACATATCGGAGACCAACAATGCTCAACTGAACTCAGAAATATCTTCAAAGACTGAAATAATAGTGAATGAGTTAATGTCTTAAGTCATGAAGTAACAGGCAAACCTCTCATCATGAATAGACAGCAGCAAGCATATCTATCAGAAAAATAAGTTAAAAGAGAATTTAAGGAACCCTGTTCAAACCTATTCAACAAACTTCTTTTTCAGAAAAAAAAAATCTGAAGTATGCTTTCTGACATACCAGAGGCCAAAGAGCTCCTTTATTCAGGTTTATATTATTAACAGTTCTAGTGGCTGGGCACGGCTTCCAGCTACTCTGAACACTGGAAGTAGAGGTCTGTTCCACAGCAATAACAGTACAGTCTAATGGAAAGAAAGTAAACTGAAAGAATAATTCAGCCTTGTAAATTGCGTAAGAATTGCGAATGGGACAGATCCATAATCATGTTTTATTAAAAAGGAAGAAAAAGAAGAAGGAGGAGGAGGAGGAGGAGGGGGAAGGAAGAAGGAGGAGGGGGAGGAGGAGGAAAGGAGGAGGAGGAAGAGGAAGGAAGGAAGAAGAAGGAAGAAGGAGGAGGGGAGAGGAGGAGGAGGAGGAAGAGGAAGGAAGAAGGAGGAGGGGAGAGGAGGAGGAGGAGGAAGAGGAAGAGAAGGAGGAGGAGGAGAGGAGGAGGAGAGGAGGAGGAGAGGAGGAGGAGGAGGAGAAGGAGGAAGCAGCAGCTTCAAATCCCATGAAAATTTAAGGTCTATTTCTTTATTTCCAGTATTTGAAAATAAGGATTTTCTTGGTCGCCACTACAGACAAGCCCATTGAGTTAGAGCACCACCTCATACCCACAAAATTGTGGAAGAGTGAGAAAGAAAAAGCAGGTGGAGCTGGAAATCTAAATGATATGCTCCCAGTGAGTGAAGGATAAGAGATGGCAGCATGAATGAAAGTTTCACAGAAGTTGAATACTGGATGTGGTAGGAGAATTGAGTCATCAGCTGGTGCACAGCAGGGTAGACCAGCTCACTGCCAAAGAACCCACCCAGAATAATCAGCATCATATTCTATTTACAAGCAGCAATTTAGTTAATGCAGTTAAATTAATGTTGCTAACTTGAATTAGCAATATGTTTCTAAGTTGATTTAGGCTTTATGAAGGTATAAGAGTTATTAAAAAAAAACTCACCAGCTTAATGTTTATACAATCAAAGTATCATTATAATAACAATAATTTAAGTCAACCCTGGGTTTTATGAGAAATTTTCTTTAAAAGGGATCTCTCACCAGTTGCCAGTGACTTATGCTATAGGCATAAGTCTCCTAGCTACTCAAGATACTGAGATCTGAGGATGGAGATTCAAAGCCAGCCTAGGCAGGACAGTCAGTGAGGCTCTTATCTCCAATTAAGCACCAAAAAAGCCTCAAGTGGTGCTGGGGGTCAAGTGGTACAGCACTAGCCTTGAGCAAAAAAGCTTACAACAGGGCCCAAGCCTGATTTCAAGCCCCAGGAGCAGTGAAAATAAAAGTTCCCAAGTTTGAGAAACCGCAGTTGAGTGATGGAGGACACATTGGATTTGAGTGGTGAATCTTACATTCATTATCTGTTTAATGTTGAGCAAGTTAATAAACTTCTCTGAGCCTCAGATGTTCACAATGGCTTCTTTACAAAACGGAAGTAAGGATTAAATCAGAGAATATATAAGCACCTTACACAATGCTTGAGGTTTAATAAACAGGCAGTACAATGGTGATGACTAACATTGACCACAGACACACTGAGTTGCTTTCTTAAAAGAAACTATTATAGTATGTTTCTTCCTTGTGAATAAAATCGGAATAACAGTACTAAATGCCTTCTAATAGGCTAAAACTGATTAGCCGATTTAGGAAGTTAGCCAAAAATTAGTACATGAAATTAAAATTTTAATTATGGAGTAAATGGCATCACCTACAGCCTCCCTCCTGTAAGAAGAGACTCCTAACTATATTGACATCTGGCTTGACTAGATTATTTGTTTTAGTCAATGAAGTATGAACTGGTATGATTCATGCCACAGACAAAAAGGAAATAGAAGAGGCCAGGCATTGTGATTCATGCCTATTTTCCCAACTACTTGGGAGGTATCGGTAGGCCAACCTAGACAAAGTCAGTGAGAAGCTATCAAAAAATAAATCAACAGGACCAAGGATGTAACTAAAGTCATAGAATGCTTGCCTAGCAATCCAGAGGCCTTGAGTTCAACCCCTAGCACTACCAAAAGAAAAAAGTTATAAGCTATCTTGTGTGGGTAAACCAGGATGTTTATCTTCACCATGAGGGTGACCTGTCTAGGAAAGGTTCCTCCAGCCAAAGTCCCAGAATAAAGACAGCATGGAACAACCCAAAAGAGAGAAATAAGACACTGAGGTTTGGAGGTCACTTATTATTTTAGCATAACCTAGCAATAGCTGACTAATACATTCAGCTACCACAAATATACTGCTAAAACAGAATATTTAACATTTGGGTTAAAATGTGGGACAGCATTTTCTCACTGCTCTCTCTCTCTCTCTCTCTCTCTCTCTCTCTCTCTCTCTCTCTCTCTTTCTCTCTCTCTCTTACTCTCACTAGCTTGCTCTTGCTTTTGCTCTCTCTTTTTCCTTCTTTATTCTGCATTACCAATCAAAAAATGTCACCCTTTTAGGAACAGTATTAACCCTTGTTAAGTCTCTAGAGAGATGCAAATCATTTGTTAATGATATCTGATTTCAGACACACAGACATAGAACCAGCCATTTCAACTGGATCTATGTATTTTTTCTTTATCATTTTTGGAACCTTATTTCTTTTTTTTTCTTTTTTTTTGGGGGGGGGTCCAGTCGTGGGGCCTGAACTCTGGGCCTGGGCGCTGTCCCTCAGCTCTTCAGTTCAAGGCTTAGCACTCTACCACTTGAGCCACAGCGCCACTTGCAGCTTTTTTTTTTATGTGGTGCTGAGGAATCGAACCCAGGGCCTCGAGCATGCAAGGCAAGTGCTCTACCACTGAGCCACCTTCCCAGCCCTGGAACCTTATTTCTTTCCTGACAAATAACTGCTCCTGATACAATCACTGAAAGGCTCAAAGGAGGATACACCTTGCTTGGTGTAACATGTGAAACAGTGCAAATAGCATGTAGTATAGGCTGAAGTTCATGACTCTTAATAGTCACCACATGTGTAAGTACATGTCCTGGAGCACAGACCCATGAAGAGATCACCTGTACCTGGCTCTGCATTCCTCATCATGAGAAGCCAAGAAAAAGAGGACCAAGGCACCTGCTATCTATAATCCCATGGTATAAAGGTCATGAATTTCTGGTTGTACTAAATGATGCCACTATATTCTTTTAATAATATTATTCAGCCCTGACAGTTCCTTGAAGGACAGAACCAGGTCTCACCCATCTTTATGTCTTAGCAGAATAGTTGTAATTAAAGGTAGCTCATTACAGAAGCCAGGAATAAAAGATTAAAACCTCAATTTCTCATCATCCTTGGAGTAGGACCTTGTGAGCATACACTGTAAGAGCTCTCTTAGCTGGGTGCTTATGCTTCAGGAGGCTGAGATGTCAGGATTATGGTTCAAAGCCAGCCAAACAGGAAAGTCTGTGAGACTTTTACCTCCAATTAGCTAGCAAAAAGCCAGAATGAAACACTCAAACACCCTGAGCAAGAAAGCTGAGGAACAGCACCCAGGCCCTGAGTTCAAGTGCCAGAACCAGCACACACAAAAAGAGCCCTACTAATGTCCTTCTTGAACATCTTAGAGTGCCCCTACAGAACTTTGCCAGCAATGGAGATTGAATTCAAGGCCTCCAGCTTGCTAAGAAAGCATTCTACTATTTCAGTCACATTTCTAGTCTTTTGCCAAGAGCAGCATCTCTACCTAAGGACTTCTTTTGAACTTTGGGAGGCTAACTTTCTCTCGTAGGAGACAGGACAGGAAAGTCATGGAATTACCCACACTCAAAAGCAGTTGATAGACACTGATGTTTACAGAAGCATGATTCACATTTCAAAAGGTATAGGCAACCCAAATATCCAATGACATTGAATAGGTAAAAAAAAAAACTATGATATATACCTTAAATGGGATATTATTTAGCCTTAGAAAGAAATAAATTTCTGAATGGTCCTATAATGTGAAACATGCTAAAAAGAATTAGAATTTTCCACCTATTCAATCCTTTACCTAAATGGAACTGATCTCTACAAAAGTGAGTTAAGTTCCCTAAATAGCAACAAACCTTCTTGACCTAAAGCATTAGAAGGCTGTGTTTACTACACACAAACTGAAATTTTTACTCTTTTTGGCTAAGGTAAAGACTAGGATTCATTTAGTCTTTTTCTAATTCCACAGTGCATCATGGTAACAAATAAATCATGGAATAACAAATTCCATTGAGATAGATTCTTTTCCAAATAGTATTTTATTTGGTTTGGTTTCTCTCTACTTGTTTGCCAGTACTCACAGAGAATTTTTCACCAAAACAACTACCTATGGCAATTGGCAAATTAAAGGAATACTGTACTAGCAGTGGTGGGCTTTCTTAACTAACACTAATGAGGACTAAAGAGGTGTATCTCAGTTTGTGTTTAGCATGTACAAGGCCCCGGGTTCAATTCTCAGTCTCCAAAACAATTAATTAATTGTCATTAATGACAAATCCAACATGTCCTTTACTTCTGTAGAAAAATTTTTTTCTGCATCTGTATTTTTAAAAAACGGTTTAACTCCCTATTAATAAAGTCCACCATGAAAGTCTTTTTAATTTCCAGGTTAAAATAGATAACAAATGGCAGTTACTAAGTTGAAATTCTTCATGAAGAAACTGCTGTGAGAAATATCACTATACATAACAGCTTTTGAGTAAAGTTGGCCTATATATTAGAAAAATAGAGATACCAAATAAGGAGAAATCTAGTGGCAAACACCAAGAGGAAACTCAGGTCTCTTGACCCCTATCTCTCTGTATCTAAAAGAACTGGCTCTAAAGTTATTCTGACAACTATTCATGGTGTGAAGTCAAGATGGTCCGTCAGGATATTTGAAGCCTATATATAAAAATAAAGTTCTTTCTAAGCCTTAACAAAAAAAGTACAGAATTCCCCTTGCTAACTGATCCCTGCTTGCAAGCCTGATGAATAGCAGCCAATGAAATCCACTAACCTTTGTATCCACTCAACATCAAACAGGACCCATTTTCACAAAATCCACAACTATACCAACCTCTCATTTCATTCACTCCCCCACCCCCACCCCGCCTCTAGCTTCTCCCCAGGAAGAGGCTTTGAGAACAAGCCCATGTGGAAAACGAAGAAGGAATCTGAGAGAACTTCACAGCCAGGAAGGAAAGAAAAAAACACACATTGCCAGAAGGAAAGATGTGAAAAATAGTCTCCTGAGAGGTACATGTGAAAATTAGTTAACAATTCTGTTTCACTTTAACCCTGTCCCTTGAACCACGGTCTTGACCCTCAAAGTGATGAAGCTGAAGCCAGCTCTCAGGAAGGCAACTTAGCTAAGGTGCCCTTAACCAGATACAAGAAAGCCATCTTAGAGTTTGATGCCCACCAGCATCACTGGGAAAATAACTGAGGATCACAGCCCAGCCTGACATTACAAAGAGATGCTCAACTCTCCACCTTCAGATAAGAGTTCGCCTGCAGAGCTGCTCCCAGATTCCCCAAAATACCTTGGATTACTGTAGGTTCCAAAAGGTTGACTCTCACATTTACCTTTCTACAGAAAAAAAAAACCTACTACCTAATAACTAGTAACTACAGTGCACAGAAAGGTTTAATTTCTTTTGAAATTCTTCTTCCTTGCTATAATTAGTCATGCCATTTTAGCAGAAATGTCTTTCACAGTTTGCATAAAAAGCTGAGAGTATTCTTACAGAACAGTCACATTGCTCAGCTCCCATTCAAGCTCTTGTCTTCTGACCCACTAAGAAGTTGTCTCGAATTAATAACTTTGTTTCTCATGCTTTTAGGGGGAAAGAACTTAGCTGCCTGCAGCTCATTCATACCTGAAATCACAGAATGACAACTTCCTTTAAGGACAGACAGAGAGCAGTAGAGCAGGAACAAAAGTAATGGCACTAGACAACTTCCCCACCCCCACTCCCACACACACAAATATTTACCAAAGTTAAATGAGCCCAGCTACTTGGGAAGCAGAGACTACTAGTTCAAGGCTAGCCTCAGCAAAAAGCTGGCTGGACCCCATTTCAGCAAACAAAGCCAGGTATAATAGTATAGCACTTGGATCCCTATGCAGTAGACTGTAAGAGGTTCAGGGTCTGAGATCAGCCTGAACAATAGGAGAATCCTAACAAATAACTAAAGGAAAAAAGGAATTGGAAATATGGCTTCAGTAATAAACTGCCTAGCAAGCTTGAGACTCCAAGTTTAAACCTCAGAACCAAAGATAATTACATGAACCAAATACAGAAAAACAAAACATAGCAATGAAAGGCTACTTGTAATAGGCCTTACTAAATTGCTACTAGCCTTCACTCTACAGGTATATCTCAGAGATGCCCTTTCAACCCATACCAAACTCATGCAACAGGACTGTAATCTAACTGCAATTTCCAGGAAAAATAAAGTAATTACTTAACTCCTTTCTGAAGTGCCAGCTCTCCAACTCTTTTTCATTTTGTTGAGTGCCCACTAGGTGCCAGCAACCATAATTTTCTGGTCTCTGACCAAAATGAATTCTGCCTGGCCAAGAAAAGTTCAAGAGCAGAAAGAACTTGAAAACAACAAATCTCAGAGATAGAAGAGAAGAAGGAACACCCAAGAGGTTAATAGGAGTCAGCCAGCCAAGTGCTGAGGAAATTCTACTGGGGCAGACACTGAGTTGGTCCAGGAAAAGGGTAACAATTACACTTTAATTAAGTCGGGGTAGAAATGACCTTGGGCTTCCCCACCTGAGACCAAGTAAGCAAAATACCATACAGAAGACTCAGCTCTGGCTTGAAAGTGAGACAACCTAGCTCCTCCTGGTGCTCTTGGCATTGACACCATAGGCAGTTGCTTCTGTTGCTGCATGAACCATATGCTGCTCTTAGTCCTGTTACACCTCAACAGCTTTGACAGGCAGGCAGATTGCATTCAAATATGGCTTCTTGGGCAAGTTCTTCTGTCCCTTTAGCTAACAAGTCCTTATTGAACATCTACTATGTATCAAACTATCTTCTAGTAAACTGGAGATATGACTCCAGACTTGAGTCCAAAACAAACTTTTTTAGATACTGAGATTGCAACAAAAGTTCAGTTTTTGACATAGCATCTTGTACATTTCATTGTTGCAATGGATCCACCAGCATCCCTATTTAAACAATTTATTTTTTCCATTCCCCTCCCCAAATTATACCAACATCAAATACAGTGAAAACAGGGGTTATACCATAGGGGAGGAACATACAAAGCAACAAAAAAAAATCACCTTATAAATGTTAGAAACAACAGCAAGAAAGAAAAACCACTTGAGTCCTTCCTTATCTTGGGGTTCATTTCGCCTAACATCAACTTATCTGACTTTTTCTGCTTGTTTCAAACATATACTAGTTATTGCAAATAAGGGAAACCATGGGACCTATGTTTCTTTGGGCCTGGCTTACTTCACTTAATATAATTGAAAAAGCTCTTGCTTTCACGGAGCTTAATACATTCTGACCCTCAATTTTCTTTTCTGTAAAATAGAGATATTACACCTACCTAAGTAACATAAAGTGACTAGAAAGCATAATAAATGCTCAAATTTGATCCTGTTCATTGAAGAGGGCAAACTTACCCATGATGATCCAGAATAGCACAAACTCCAAGTGCAGAAGTATCTATAGCTCACTTTTGTGTCCCAATGCCTATCACAAAGCAGGTGTTCAATAAATATTTGACAGATCAACAAGCATGCACTGAAGTAAGAGCACCATTGTTATGGTAACTGATAATCATTAGTCCTCTCCAAGCCACAGAGCTTCCATAACCTACAGAAGCAATATGATATTAAGACCTTTTCGATTCTTTTAAGGAAAAGTGTACTCCACAATATATCTTCTGTGTTTTTCTGGTACTGGGATTTGAACTGAAGACCCTGTGCTTGCTAGGCAGATTCTCTACCATTTGAGCCACACCTGCATCTCTCCTCATTTTCATAATTTTTCAAATTGGGTTTTGTTTCCTGCGTAGGGGCCAGTCTGGACTATAATCCTCCTATTCATACTACCTGAAGAGTTAGGATGATAGGTGTGTGCTATTACCCAAGCTTGAACTCTTTGCCCAGGCTAGCTTTGAACCATGATGTTCCTGATATCAGTCTCCCAAATAACAATGATTACAAGCATGAACCACTGCACCCAGCTTCTTCAGACTTTTTTTAAACATGAAAACAAATGTTAATATCCCACTTCCAAAAGTCTATTGGTACAGAGACCTTCATGGGTAGCAGATGCCAATGCCTGCCTACTGCTTTCCCAAGCACAAAGTAAGGGCAAGTTGGTCAAGCATTAGATGAGTCCAGAAGACAACCAAAAAAGTTAAATAAAGTTTAGCAGATATGCTAAAATTTGATGTATCAGCGAAGATACACTTAAAAAGTGCTGTAAACAATCATAAAATCTTCCTGGGTTAAAACAACAAAGGTTTGCTTCTCGATCACATTATATTATCCAATTCCAGTTGACTGGAAGCTTTGTTCATTCAGTGACTCAAGGACCTAGGCAGATGGAGTCTCTGTGTTTCTATGATTGTCACAACAGTGAAAAAGAGCACTGGATGGCCTCATACTAGAAATTAATGTTCCATCATAGAAATGATTCAAGTCACTTCCAGCCTATTCCTGGAAAGACAAAGAAAGTGGCGATGGGGAACAATAACAGTAAGACACAACAAGCTATGGAATAATAAAAGATGCTCAAAACATCTGGACAGCTATAAGGGTCATGTAAGCCTGCACGTGAAAGCATATATAAGGATCATTTTAGAGCAGTGGCCTTACATAACAGACACCTCACATAACATAAAACTTGACTATAAATTTTCAGAGCACCTTTGATTTTTTTCTACAAATCTACTGAAGGTACAGATAATTTTTTAATTTAGGAAACACACACACAAATCTACAGATGAAAATATACTTGAAAAAACACTACCTGTAAAGCAAATCCTTGTTTAGATGTTGAAAGCAGAGGGGAGGGAAGGAAAGAAGACAGGGGAGGAGAGAGAGGCACAGAGACACAGACACAGAGACAGAGAGAAACCCAGAAGTTAAAATGCACCCTCTCCATGAAGACTCTGGAATGTTTAGTAGATGAAAATGTCAAGAGTCAGCCAGGTGCCAGTGGCTCACACCTGTAATCCTACCTACTCAGGAGGCTGAGATCTGACTATCATGGTTTGAAGCTAGCTGGGTCAAGAAAGTCCATGAGACTTGTCTCCAATAAGCTACTCAGAAAAGGCCAGAAGTGGCACTGTGGCTTGATTGTTAGAGTACTATCCTTGAGCACAGAGGCTCAGGGACAGCACCCAGGCCCTGAGTTCAAGCCCCAGGACTAGCCCCCCTCCCCAAAAATAAAGGAGGAGGAGGAAGAGGAAGAGGAGGAGGAGGAAGAGGGGGAGGAGGGGGAGGAGGAGGAAGAAGAAGAAAGAAAAAAAGAAAAGAAAAGAAAAGAGGAAGAGTTTATTAAAAGAATCTGTGGACCACCAAAGCATCCTTTGACTTTGCCCTCCTTTTACTTCCACTACCTTTAACTGACACAGTGGACCCAGACCCAGACCAAAATCAGGTCATCCAAGGTCAACAAGGGCTCAGTATTTGAACTGACAAGGAACAGAAACCCTCATGTAAGAGCTCTGAATAATGATTCACATCCTGTTAGCAATGCTGTACATTACTCACTCCCTATTTTCTGGAAAATGTGAAGCCATCAGTAGAAGCTAATACTAACCTCTTGTTCTCAGCAGATTACAGTTTAAGAGCCAACTATGATTTGTGTTCACCCAATTTCATTCAGTCTGCCATTGCCAGGTCTGCTTGGTGCCCAGCTCCCCTTCTGCTTCATTCACATTCATACCACCTGGCATGTATTTAAGCCCCAATATTTTTTTTTTTTGGTCCGGTCATGGGGCCTGAACTCTGGGCCTGGGCGCTGTCCTCAGCTCTTCAGCTCAAGGCTAGCACTCTACCACTTAAGCCACAGCGCCACTTCTGGCTTTTTTCTTTTTTCTTCTTTTTTTTTTTTTTTTTTTGGGTCTGGTCGTGGGGCCTGAACTCTGGGCCTGGGCGCTGTCCTCAGCTCTTCAGCTCAAGGCTAGCGCTCTACCACTTGAACCACAGCGCCACTTCCAACTTTTTTCTTTTTGCTTATGTGGTGCTGAGGAATCGAACCCAGGGCCTTGAGCATGCAAGGCAAGTGCTCTACCACTGAGCCCCCAACATCTTTTAATATTATCAAAATAGATATCATTTGTGAAAAGCTTTTGAGAAAGTATTTATCAGTGAAAATTTCCTTTGGCTGAAAGTAATAAACAGTGGCTTATGGGTTACAAGCAATAAGAAGTATAGGGAAAGCAATGTAGGCTAGTATTTTGAATAAACAAATGTCATTAAGACCATGTCCTTTCAGGCCCAGATTTACCATTTGTTTAATTTTGTTTTGTCATGTTTTTGTAGTGTTGGGAATTAAACTTAAGGCCTCTAATGTGCTACTACTGAGCTACAACCCCACTTTCCATTTTATCCTTTTCTGGAATGGGGCTTGAAATCAGGACCTGGGCACTGTCCCTGAGCATTTTTGCTAAAGATTAGCATTATACCATTTGAGACACAGCTCTACTTCCAGCTTTTGAGTAGTTTATTAGAGATAAGGGTCTTATGGACTTTCCTGCCCAAGGTGGCTTCTGACCATTATCCTCAGATCTCAGCCTCCTGAGTAGCTAGGATTACAAGTGTGAGCTACCAGCACCCAGCCAGTTTGACACATTTTTAACACATGGTTTTATCTTCTTTATCATAGTTGGCTACTGTCAATTGAGGTGTTACATCTTTGTTCCAAGCAGCAAGAAGCAGGAAGGGGCCAAAAGCTAGTGAAGCATACTCTCCTTGTTAAGCTTTCATGAGATCACTGCCAGACCTCAGTGTCATGGTCATTCCAAGCTGCAATGGATTCTAGGAAGGTAAGGTAAGCATATTCTCTCCTCACAGACAACTGAGGTTCTACTAAGAAATGAGAGAATATTGGGTAGACAATCAACAATATCTACCCAATATCAAGAAAGATGTGTTAGGAAAACTACTACGCGCGGTGCCTAGCACACAGCTAACTACTCAACAAAGTTAAGCATGGTGGTATGCACCTGTAATCCCAAACTCAGAAGGCTGAAGGACTAGGAGTTCAAGGCCAACCTGGGCAATATAGAGAGATCTTGTTGAAGAAAGATAAGGTTGAACAACAGGGGATGGGAGATAAGAAGGTAGAAGAGGGTAGGAAAAGAAAATGGAAATGCTCAATGGTAGTGTACTTGCCTACCTGCCATACACAAGGCCCTAGGTTCAATACTTCAAATACTTCAGTATTTCAGAAAAGAGAGAGAGAATGTGAAGGTATAAATACCACTGCTATTATAATTGTTACTGTTGCTGATTTTCTTTCTTCTTACTCTCTGGCTAAATGGGTAACTCCTTATATCACATATGCCCTTCATATTTATGATGTGTGCACTTGTCCATCTGCATGTCCACCACTCTCCCTACATTACAGTCCAAGAAAATGCCATTTCATGCAAAAATTCCTTCCTACTCCTAATGGTAAATCCCATGACAACAGGATTCTCATAAGGCTAAACCTCTGTGCTTACCATTCATTAAACATTAACTCTGGAAATTCTGTAGGTTCTAATAAATAATGCCTTAATAATTTAAGTAATACATGTGAATACTCTTGAGTATGGAAGCAAATACCTGTTGCTGTAAATTGGAAAGTTCTGTTATGACCAAAGTTGCTTAATGTAGCTTTATCACTTGAAATATTTTAACATTTCTCCCATGTTCATTTATTTTTGTTCCTTTTCTTCACCTAAGAAAGTACAAGCTGAGCTGGGCGCCAGTGGCTTACGCCTGTAATCCTAGCTACTCAGGAGGCTGAGATCTGAGGATCACGGTTCAAAGCCAGCCCAGGCAGGAAAGACCATGAGACTCCTATCTCCAATAAACCACCAGAAAACCGGAAGTGGTGCTGTAGCTCAAGTGATAGAGCACTCGCCTTGAGCTGAAGAGCTGAGGGACAACACCCAAGCCCAGAGTTCAAGCTCCACAACCAACAAAAAAAAAAAAAAGAAAGAAAAAGAAAAGAAAGTACAAGCTGAAAATCTTCACCTTTGCTATGTCTAACAACTTCAATCTTTGGGTTAACTGTTTTGTGCTTTAGTTAATTTTTTTCGACAGATTATCACCCTGGATGTGACCCAGGGCCAGTCTTAGACAACACGGATCAACTTTTAAATTTATGATACCTACATTGTCATTGATGTTAGTATTCTAGTATCTTCTAAAATAAGGAAAATTGCATTAAAGCCTCAAAGAATAGTACAAGCATTGCTAACACAAGCTACTAGCTAGCAAGTAGATCCCTCATATGAGAGCTAGAATGTTAATTTGTTAGCTTTTTTTTTTAAGTTAAGGGTAGTTAAGTTGCAGTGGCTCACACCTGTAATCCCAACTACTTAAGGAAGATGAGATCTTACAATTGCAGTACAAAGTCAGCCTGGGCAGGAAAATCTATATGACTCTTATCTCCAATTAACAAGCAAAATGCCCAAAATGAAGCTATGGCTCAATCAGTAGAGCACTAGCCTGGAGTGAAAAAGAGATAGTACCTAAGACCTGAGTTCAAGCCTCAGCACTGGTATGGTGTACACTTATACACATACACAGTTTAAGTATATTCTAGTAAAATTGGCAAAAATGCAGATTCTAGAAAATTCCACCTAACCATACCAAGAGTATATGTTGAAGGGTGAAATTGTATATTCCCACACTATTACCTCCCTCATTTTCCAGGATGCCTCTTCTGGAAAACCTCCTCCACCACTTTTCACCAAGAGAATGCCACTGTAAATCTTACTTCTGTGCCCTTTCCAATATAATAAAAATACTACTGCTTGGTCTGGGAAGGTGGCTCTGTGGAAGAATGCTTGCCTTGCATGCATGAGGCCCTGGATTCAATTCCTCAGCACCACATAAGCAGAAAAAGCCAGAAGTGGCTCTGTGGCTCAAGTGGTAGAGTGCTAGCCTTGAGCTGAAGAGCTGAGGGACAGCAGTGCCCAGGCCCAGAGTACAGGCCCCATGACCGACCAAAAAAAAAAAAAACTACTGCTAATAATAATAGTCATACCATTTTCATAGAATTATTTTAAATGTAAGTATACTTAATCACTACTGAAAAAGGATCTTTCTGTAAGTTAAGATTAGAATTTCTAATTCCTTGGGGGAGGTTGGTCAAGGGAGCCAACCTATTTAAATTCCAACTGAAAATTTAAGGCATCAAGAAAAAAACATAAATGTAGATTTTGTTTTGTTTTACCTCTTTGAAGTCATCATCAAGTTTAGAACTGAATTTCTACTGGGCCAAAAATGCTCTACTAGAAAGACATATGCTAAATCAAAATGTTAAAATTCCAACTGGCAGGAGGCACTGTCGTCAAATGGAAAAGCAAACAAGCAGGTGTAAAGACCAGCAACAGACAGTGGACTTTTCACAGCACAGGCTCTACATATGGTGGGAGGGCCCACACTTCAAATGGACACAGGCAGACCACACATTAAGATTTGAATTCAAGGCAATGGCAAGATCATGGGGTCATGGATTCATGTTCTTGCTTTCACACTTAACTGTGGCAACTATAGTTTGAGATTGCATAACAATAGTATCTACTATGCAGAGTTTAGAAAATGATAATGTATAAGCTCAGTAATACACTAGTAAATGCAATAATAATAATAATAATGCCTTTAAAAAACTGATTTCTACATGAAAAACATCCTAATCAGTTTGTCCTGGCTCACAACCCATAAAATGCTAAATTCACATCACTATGCTTACATCCAGGTGCAGCTTCTACAGTTTTCTGGGTAAACTAGTCATCTTTCTAATGAATTCAAAGAGAAGAGTGTTGAAAAAGCAGCCTTTCACTCCTAGAGAGTTGAAAAGAATCTAGTCCTTCACCTGGATTAATCTACCAGTGAAAGTCTTCCTGAGGAAAGCCACTACCCAGCCTACCTCCCCCTCCCACAGGAAAAAAAAAAAAAGAGTGTGGAAGGCTTTTATCAGATGGAGCACAGAAGCAAAGCGACAAGATGGTTCACATAAGAAAAGGCCAAATTCTTCTACTGGCAGCCACTGACCCCACACCACTGGCATCTTGAGAGGAAACAAGGCAGCCTTCCACAACTTCCACAAGTTGAGTTACACTGTCAAAACTACAAAGAATCCCTTCTGTTCATGTTGATTCCAAGAAAGCACTCGTTTGCCTGCTTCCAAAATACCTTACAAACCCACCCAAGAGAGCCAACAGCTAAGTAATGGATCCTCAGAAGCAATGTGACTTTACAAGGGCAAGAGTGGCCATAGGAGACTATGCCACACCCTTTTCCGACCTATCTCAACAGTAAATGATGTCCCTTACGGAGAAGACCTGCCGCTCTGGAGGAAAACATGGGCAACGATGACCCACAACACCCCCCCCCCGTGTCCATCTCATTCTTTCACACAGACTTATTTCAAATTCATTTCCAAGCCAATACCCTCAAGTATCCCCAACTTCTACAACTAATAAACATGGGAAGGGGAAAAGACAAGGGAACATAGGTCAAACCTACTTGCTTCTGAGTCCATTTTCGAGTTGCCTTCTCTCCCTGGTCTGCTTCCCACAGCTGGAGCCCCTTACCTGGTGGAAACCAATGGTTAAGTAAAACCACTGATTTAAAGAGCCAACCAGGAAACTAACCATGACAAGTGGGAGCAGCCCTCCTCTGTCGTGCATTGATTGGCTCTGGGGGTTCCACCCAGCCCCAGGTCCACCCACATAAGTGGCAGGTGAGACTGTCAATCACAGAGGAACCTGACAATTCCCCGCTCCGGGAGTAAATTGTCTTTGATCTAGCGAAGGCAGATAGCAGCCTAAAATCGATCTTCTCCTAACAGAGCCTACCCTTCCTCCCTGGCGAGAAGAGAGAGACCCTCCAGGACGAAATGAATAAGGCCGGGCCGAAATGAGAGTTACGAATACCATATCCCGCACTAAAGCAGCCCTTAATCTTCACTGTCCTAGAATGATCTTTCAAAGATTCGGACAGTAATATTGGGTTTTGTGTGTGTGTGTGTGTGTGTGTTTTAAGAAGAAAAAAAAAAGATACACCCTAATGAGGACTGCTTCCCTGGTCATTTAGGAGATGGAGTGTGGCCACGGTGATCAGTTACATTTCACATCGTTTTTCTGTCCATACACCACCACCTCTTGTCACCACACGCCCGTAAATCCGATTCATTCTCCCTGACAGGGATTTCTTTTTTTTTTTTTTTAAACCAGCTCCCCTCAGAGCCCACCCAAACAGCCAGGCACCCCACCCATGGGCTAGAACTCTGCCTCGCTCCACTTTATTCAGCTGGGGGTTCCAAGAAAGAGACCTCCGCCCTCGCTAGCACCCCACCCCTCCAGGCATGAGGGGAAGCCAGGCAAAAGGGGGGGGGGGATCTGGAGAAAAAGCCAGGCGATGTCCGTGAGGGGGCCGCGGAAGCGGGACTGCGGGAGGTGGCCCGGCCGCCGGGGCGAGGGAGAAGCCGTGCACTTGTTCCAATGCTGGGGGGGGCGGGGGGGATACATCCAGGCAAATCCGCCCTTAGGCCGCCCCAGCCCCTCGCCTCCTCCGCGCAAGAAAGCCGGTGTTGGTGGCTGCTTCGCCCCTCGGCTTCCCCTAATAAACGCATTGCAGCTACCCGCGAGCGAGGGGACCCGGCGCGAGGAGTGCCGGGCAGGGGAGCCCCGAGGGCGCCGGATCCCCGGCAGCCCGGCGTCGGCGCCTCACCTTTGCGATGCTCGCCCCGGGGCCGTCCCACATGGATTTTTACAACCTCTCGCCGCCTCGGCCCCGGGCAGCCGGGAGGAGCCGGAGCCGGCGCCCGAGCTGAGCAACCCGGAGCGGGTGGAGGAAGCGCGGCGGGGCGGGGAGCTCCGGAGCCAGGAGGGAGGAGGTAGAGGAGAGGAGGAGGACGCGGCTCGAGGGCCGGGCCGGGC
>NW_012267348.1:780076-804740 GCF_000151885.1 Dipodomys ordii | reverse complement strand
GAGCGCCTCCGCGGGGGGCAGCAGAGAGCGCCCAGGCCGGGGCGAAATGGGGGTGGCGGCGGCGGGGTCGTCAAAGCGCCTGCTCCGTGGAGGCCTCAGTCCTGAAGCACCTGACTCCTACCTTCAGTCCTAGGCCCGGCCTCTTCCCGGGTGGCCCCCTTCCCGGGTGACCGTCTCGAAAAGCTGGGACGTGTCAGGTGGTTTTGCTCCAGCTGGGGACTGGAGCAAGGATAGCACTTACCTTTTAAGTTAAGCTTTAGGGGAGGGGGAGGAGCTTCCATTCGCTGCGCTGTCCCATCAGCTTAATGATCCTTAGGAGGATGAAAAGATTCCAGAATGTTGTCACCTTCTTGTTACCTCAAGGAGAGACAGGATGAAGAAGATAACCATAGTAACAACAACAAAAACTATTCTTTATTGATATGTGCCTCTTAGTGTATGCTTTGTCACATTTAAGAGAGAAAGATGGTGCCTGAGTTACACACACACACACACACACACACACACCTTTTTGAGGTAAGGAACAGGAGGATTTAGAGAAGTTTTTTTATTAAACAAAGTGCCCACTCAACAAGTCGAGCTCCTGCTACTGCCATTTTCTTTTAGAAAGGGGACCAGGAAACACAGGTGTACACAAACTTGATGTCTCTTGCTGACATCCGGAAAGCAGTGATTTCCTTTCTGTCCTGATGAGTCGGCTTCATGCAATTTGAGTGGCCAGACCTAAATGTCTCCTGCCAGAAACTCAGATAAATGAAGTAGATTTAGCCAGGGGATGTCTGGGTGAGTAGAGGTGTGGAATGAGTCGGGTATCTGTGGGATTTCTTCCATCCTCCCTGGAGAGAATTCAAATAGTAACCAATTTCTACTTAGGGAATTGGATTCTGAGACAAAGATGGCTTTCTTCTCCAGCCCAAACACCTGTTCTTGTGCCTTCCTTACACTAATGGTATTTAGGGTTTTACAGAGTCTCTGGCCTCTGAACCTTCTCCGCCCCTCATCCTCTTCTTTCTGTCTGTACCCAACAAGCAGCACTCCACCTGACCCTAATGTTTCAGGGGCAAATCAAACTACACCTACTGAGTTCAGTTTGTCCTATATCCTTGACTGCCTGGGCTTAAAAAGCTTGTTATGTGAGTCCTGCTGAATCTTTTGACAATTCCTAAAATCCTATACTATTTGAAATGTACTTTTGCGTACTTTCTATGTGCAGTCACTTACATTTCTCAACTAATCTTACCAAAAAAAAAAAAAACAAACCAAAACTGTAAGATGTTTACTATCTTTCAGGAAAGTCAAATATTCCTAAATGGGACCCTGATACAAATTTAAATACAGTGTCCAATGTCCACTATTCCTAGCCTCTTTTGTTTTTGATCCATGGTTTCAAAAAAGGAATACTTAGGCTTTGGAGTTGTTATAACACAAATGCACATATATAAGTATATATTATACTACAAATATAAATTATATGTGTGTTATATATGTATTTACATACAATATGTACACATGAATATCAAAGGTATACTATATATCATAAATGTTCTTTTCCCACAGGGTTTATGGTTTGCAACAGATTTCTTTCCAATTCAGTCCTTGGCCTAGTAAAAAAGTTAAGAATAATCACTTCAGCAGGATGTGATAACAAACAGCTATAATTCAATCACTCATCCGGTTAATGATGAGTCTCAGATCAGCTGGGGGGGAACAAAACAAAAGAAGAATTACTTTAAGTAAAAAATCAGTAATTAAAAAAAACAGCTTGGTACTGGCACAAAGATAGGCCTAAGGACCAACAGAATAGAATAGAAGACATAGAAATTAATCCACAGACCTATCGCCATCTATTATTTGATAAGGGAGCCAAAAACACAGTATGGAAGAAAGATAGCCTCTTCAACAAATGGTGCTGGCAGAATTGACTAGGCACAGATTGAAACTTCCTAAGATCCAGAATCACAACAAATCAAAGAAAGACTGAATTAATGGGATTGCATAAAACTGAAGAGCTTCTTCATGGCAGAGGACACAGCTAACAAGGTAAATAGAAAGCCCGCAGAATAGGACAAGATTTTTATCAGCTATGCATCAGACAAAGACTTCATATCTAAAATACACTGAGAGCTCAAAAATTAACCCCCCTTAATAAACCCTCAAAGAAACAACACAATTAATAAATGGGTTAAAGGCTTAAAAAGAGACTTCTAAGAATTAAGAATGGCCAATAGACACATGAAGAAATGTTCAACATCTCTGGCCATAAAAGAAATGTGAATCAAAGCAACATTGACATTTCATCTCATCCCAGTTAGAATGGCCATTATCAAGAACTAATAATAACAGATGGAATAACATATATGGATGTGACCAAAAGGGATACTACTATACTGTTGGAGGAAATGTAAACTTGTTCAACCACTCTGGAAAGTGGTATGGAGGTTCCTCAAAAGACTAAACATAGAAGGGCTGGGAAGGTGGCTCCGTGGTAGAGCGCTTGCCTTGCATGCTTGAGGCCCTGGGTTCAATTCCTCAGCACCACATAAGCAAAAAGAAAAAAGCCGGAAGTGGCACAGTGGCTCAAGTGGTAGAGCGCTAGCCTTGAGCTGAAGAGCTGAGGGACAGCGCCCAGGCCCAGAGTTCAGGCCCCACGACTGGACCCAAAAAAAAAAAAATTATGTCTTTCCCTTATTTGCAATACCTAGTATATGTATGAGTCAAGCGGAAAAGGTCAGATAATGTGATGTCAGGAAAATGAACCCTTAGACATGTATTTTAATGTTTTTTCTTTCATGCATGTGTTTCTAACGCATTTATAAGACTATCTCTTTGTTGCTTTGTATGTCCCTCCCCCACAGTATAACCCCTGCTTTCACTATATTTGATGTCAGTATAACTTGTGGAGGAGATGGGGAAAAAACAGTTGTTTAAGGATACAGGTGGACCTGATGCAACAACGAGAAGTATAAGTTGTCATGTCCAAAACGAGCTTTACAACGTCGGTGGGGGGGGGGAAGAGGGAGGAGGAGAAGGGTTGGGATTGGGGGGGAGGGGGGATGCTGGGAAGGGATGTGAAGGGTAAACCAAAGGAGGAGGCTGCAATGCTTGGTAAGAAATGTACGCATTATCCTGCCCACGTAATTGTAACCCCTCTGTACAGTATGTTCACAAATAAAAAATAAATAAATAAATTTTAAAAAAAAAGACTAAACATAGAGCTTCCTTATGAACCAGCAATTTAGCCAATAGACAATAAACAAGGCCACACTAAAGCTAGAAGCACAACCATGTTTACTGCAGCATTGTTTACCATAGCCAAGATATGAATCAACCCACATGCCCCTTAGTGGATGAATGGATCGAGAAAATATGGTATATATATACACAATGGAATTCTATGCTTCTATCAGAAAGAATGACATTGCCCCATTTGTAAGTAAATAGACTTGAAAAAAATTATGTTGAGGGAAGTAAGTCAGACCCAAAGAAACATAGATTGCCTGGCTTCCCTCATTTGTGGTAATTAAAATGTGCCTATAAATCTACAAGTAAACACAAGGAGGATAAAAGACAAAAGCCTATACTTAAAAATGATACATTAAACAGGACTCTGAACATTCACACAATGAGACCAACGGAGGATATTCTTAGGAGAGGCTCACAAAGGCTCAATAGCTACAGATATTAAAATGATGTTTATTCAAAGGAACTCCAAGAAATGGAAATAAGAGTTTTTTTATGAGTTTGTTTTTAAGTGTTTTTTTCCCTCCTTTGTTGATGTTTTTGGCTTCTGTACCTTTTGTCTTGTATATAAGTTATCTGTTTTGGGAAGGGTTAGGGGGAGCATAGAAATGGTGGAACAAAAAGTGAACAAATGGGGGCTGGGAAGGTAGCTCAGCGGTAGAGTGCATGCCTTGCAAGCATGAGGCCCTGGGTTCGATTCCTCAGCACCACATAAACAGACAAAGCCAGCAAAAAAAAAAAAGTGAACAAATGCACCAGTGATACTCACTTGATACTATGTTGAAAATGACCTTTATAATTTGTGAGGGAGGAGTTTATGAGAAAAAAAAACTGGGAGAAAATGAGGGAAGAGATGACACTGTTCAAAAAGAGAGTACTCATTACCTGACTTATGTAACTACAATCCCTCTACAACAAAAATTACAAAAAAAAAAAAAAAGCGCAACTTCCAACAGTAAATCAAGAGATCTTAAACAAGCCATATTTACCTTCTCTGGGACTTAGTGTCCAGCCTGAAAAAATTTAAAAGATAAAGAATCTCTCTCACCAGGTGTTGTTAGCTTACACCTCTAATGCTGACTACTCAGAGACTGAGATCTGAGGATCACAGTTGAAAACCAACCCAGGCAGGAAAGTCCATGAGATGCCTTTCTCCAGTCAACCACTAGAAAACCAGAAGTGAGCCAGGCACCAGTGGCTCATGCCTGTAATCCTAGCTACTCAAGAGGCTGAGATCTGAGGATAGAGGTTCAAAGCCAGCCCAGGCAGGAAAGTCTGTGAGACTCTTATCTCCAATAAACCACTAGAAAACTGGAAGTGGCGCTGTGGCTCAAGTGGTAGAGCACTCGCCTTGAGCTGAAGAATCCATGGACAGCACCCAGGCCCAGAGTTCAAGCCCCACAACCAACCAAAAAAAAAATCTCACTCTGCTAACTTTCCCAAACTTTAAAATATACATATTTCTCTAGACACAAATACACAAATACCCCTCTCAAGATGCTAATAATCCTAAGTAGGTATTGAGATCTCATTCACCTCCACCCAGTGAATACTATAAAATGTGTTCTATAAAACTTGCTCTTTTGCCCCAGGTTTATTTTTATTTCTATCTTTTCTTCTGGTACCAGAGTCTAAATCCAGGGCCTGAAGACCTTGCTTAGCTTTTTTACAGCTAAGGCTGGCATCCTACTACTTCCACTATTCCTCCAGCTTTTTGCTGACTAATTAGAGATAAGAGTCTCAGGGATTTGTCTGCTCAAACTGGCTTTGAACTTCAATCTTCAGATCTCAGCCTCCTAAGTAGCTAGGATTACAGGCATGAGGCCATCTGCCCCAGGTTTTTTTTTTGTTTGTTTTATGTTTTGCTTCATTATATTTTGTTGGGTTTCCACATCTTTCTTCATGGTAGCAAACCCTTCTCCAGCACACTTCCATGGCAGATTTTTTTCTCACTAGTTCATTCATTCCACAAATATTTATTGAGCATGCTCTCCCTGTTAGGTCCTATGGTACAGCACCCCAGGCCTTAAAAATTATATAGTTTACTGAGGGAGAGACCTGAGAAGCTAGTAATTACAACACCACAAAGCTCAGAGAACTGTGAGAGCATGCAGAAAGATCTGTCAGCCACCTTCTAGGGGTTCAGGGGTAAAAAAGACTTCCCATGAAAATGTTAATTTGTCTGTTTCATCCCACTTTGCTGCCCTACCTGTGCTCATACTGGAGTGGTCACCCACAAATGCTGGAAGCCCAGCCTTGATGGATGGGGTGGCACTAGTCTCTGAATGCTGTATGATGGACTTTCTCCCCTGTACTTCAAATGGAGTTTAAAATGAGTCAGTTTGCCGCCACTAGATGGTAAGCTTGTAGATCATGGTTCTCAGATCAGAACTATGACACCCAAACCATGGAGCAAAGATAGCAAAATCACTCTCCTCCCTCCCTCAGTGTGTTTCTCTCTCAGATACAGAAGTGTAGATATGTAGATATAGAGAGAGGAGAGAAGGGAAAGGAAGAGAAAAGAAGGGAAGGGAAGGGGAGAAGGGAGGGGAGGGGAGAGGGAAGAGAAGAGGAGAAGAAAAGGAGAGAAGAGAGGAGGGAAGGAGAGGGGAGGGAGGGGAGGAAAGGGGAAGGGAAAAGGGGGAGGGGAGGGGAAGGGAAGGGAGGGAAGAGGAGAACAAGCTTGCCCAGAAAATAACTGGTCCTTATAGAAGAGAATTGATAGTCATGTGAACTGAAAAGAGATTCTAGAATCAACAAATATGGTTGCCTGACAACTTACTCCATGTAGATAACACACCAGCACCTCATACTTGATTTGCCAAATCTTTTCTTTTCTTTTTTCTTCCTCAGGTAACATGAGGAAGTTTCTCTTCCATATAACCACAGTGTTGTCTGAAGTGAAAAGCCAGCTTCCTTATACCTACACAAATACTTCATCCCAGGTCACTATAATCCAATAAGCAAATATGGCCCTTAAGCCTGGGGAAAACCTCACAAGTCCATGCCATCACAGTCATTAGGGACTCTACATTCTGCTTCTGGAAAGATGCCACAGGTGGTCCAGCTACTCTGATCCTTACTGTATCTGTTTCTAAATGGTGTGTGTTTTTCTATGAGCTGCTGCCAATCACTTAGACTTCTTCCTTTCTTGGCTTCTTACAGGTAGTCCATTAGCACATTTTACAGTATGATAAAAAGCTATAAAGTTAGGAGGTGGCCATTTTTTTTCAAGAACAACAGGCCTGTTGGAAGACTCCAAAAAGAGGGGGAAAAGACAGAAATAAGCTTTAAATTTTCCCTAATGCTTTGTGCTCACGTTTGTATTGATCTTACTCAAATCCTGGCTCCTTGACTCCTCCACTTTGTTCCTAAAGTAGTTATGTTCAAACATCATATTTATTTCCTTCTGAAGAACTGAGCTATGATAGAAACCCATGAAGGTTCTTACCTTAAATCCTAACTGCATTTCCATCCACACAGATGCTGAAAAAAAAAAACCTTAAAAAACTTTTAAGCAAACAAATAATACAATTCTTCATATTAGAAAACAAAATAACAAAACTGGGAGGAGGATATTAAAATATGACCATCTTTCAAGTATCATTTATATAACAAAGTTCTTTTTTCTGTCTTCTATAGAGGCAAAATTTCTGTACTTAATAGTTTAACTTTTGCTGGGAACCATTGACTCATACCTGTAATGCTAGCTACTCAATCCAGAGACAAATACGTGGCCCAAGTGGCAGATAACCAACCTTGACCAAAAACCCAAGTGAGAGACAGAGTGCTGAGTTCAAGGGCCAGTACCAGCACCAAGAAAAAAAAAAACAAAAACAGGACTAGTAGAAATGAGGAGGTAAGGCAAGAAAACACTGTTCTTACATGCAGAATTTAAGGGGGCACCAAAATCTCAGTGATTAAGGTGCATTACATTTTAATTGTGAAAAACAAGTTAGAAAATCACAGCTGTGACTAGCTTCTTGTTTTATTATTAAACTTTTATTGGAACTTGTGTTTTGTTTTTTGTTTTGTTTTTGTCGGTCATGGGGCTTGAACTCTGGGCCTGGGCACTGTCCCTCAGCTCTACAGCTCAAGGTGAGCACTCTACCACTTAAGCCACAGTACAACTTATGGTTTTCTGGTGATTTATTAGAGATGAAAATCTCACGGACTTTCTGGCCCAAGCTGGCTTTGAACCGTGATCCTCAGATCTCAGCCTCATGAGTAGCTAGGATTGTAGGCCTGAGCCACCAGCGCCTGGTTAAAAGTTTTGAGAAGCAGAGTAAACAAGAAAAAAAAGAGAGTGCTATGGCTTGAATGATAAGAATTTTGTACGCTGGGATTGCAAAGAAAAATTTATTTTATTTTTATTTATTTATTTAGGGTCAATCCTAGGGCTTGAACGCTGTCCCTGCACTCTTCAGCTCAAGGCGAGCGCTCTACTACTTGAACTGCAACACCATGTGCTGTTTTCTAGTGGTTTGTTGGAGATAAAAGTCTCATGGACTTTTCTGACCGGACTGGCTTTGAACAGCTATCCTCAGATCTCAGCCTATGGAGTAGCTAGGGTTACAGAAGAATTTCTTATACTGGGCTTTTAACTTATAGCTCACTTCCTAGTGTTGGCTTTCTGGGCTGCCCAGAATGTCTGCTTCCATTATCTTGGAGTCATCTGGGTAGAAGAAAAATGTTTGCCCAAGAATAGGTTCTGTTTGTGAGAGAAAGGATAAAAACCACCTACAAATGTTTCTTGGAACCAAATGGATTTTTTAATTTATTTTTTATTTATTAATTTTTTGGTACTCCTTTTAACCAAGAACCCAAGATCTACAAAATACCTGCCTTGGTCTATGCATTTAAAAAGTCAGTAAGATAGATGTTTGCATAAGTACCAGGAGTACTGGATAAATATGAACCATTTTTTAATAATAGGAGAATCATTAATGAAATTAGAACAGTGGAATCTGCAGTTGTACTGCAAAGATACAAGTGATGGGTCCATTAATCAACCTGCCTTAGGACAGGGGCCAATGCTAGATAAAGGCAGAACTGGGCAAGGACAGAAAATGGGACTGGCTTTCCTTCCAAGCATTAAGCATATATCCTACCACCTACAATAGTGGCTCAGATTACTGAATGTTCTAGCACTAAGCAATTGTTACAGACAGTACAAAGCTTCAAAACTTACGTTGCCAAAAATTCATCCATTTCTTGAAACAGGTTTTGAATCAGTTCTGAGAAATAGTTCTTTTCTAAACAAAAGCCTTAACTACACAATTAAATGAAAGGGAACTCATTTGCTTGAAGGAGACTAAAGAAAGAAAACAAATTATTTTAAATGATAAAAAAAATATGTGCCCAATTGGCAACAACTTTAGAATGATTGCTCCCAGGTTTGATAAGTGAAAATCACGAGCAGATGAACGAAAAGCTTATCAGTTTGAACATTTTTTTTCTTTTTTTTTGGGGGGGGGGTCGGGTCGTGGGGCCTGAACTCTGGGCCTGGGCGCTGTACCTCAGCTCTTCAGCTCAAGGCTAGCATGCTACCACTTGAGCCATAGCACCACTTCTGGCTTTTTTTTTCTGCTTATGTAGTGCTGAGGAATCGAACCCAGGGCCTCATGCATGCAAGGCAAGCGCTCTACCACTGAGCCACCTTCTCAGCCCCAGTTTGAACTTTTTTTAACTTAACCTTTTAATAAAAATCTTTAAAGTGTTTTTCATCTTACAAAATCAGGAAGAATGGTTATAAAATAAAACCTAATCTTTTTCTAGAAAAAAAATGAAAATCTACCCTCTGAGATAATTCTTATTAAGACATAGTGTATATTCCTTTGGATCTATGACTTCCTCTCAATTTCTTGGTAGAGAGCAAACCAGGCCTCTACCACTGAAATACACACACACACACACACACACACACACACACACACGTACTCATACACACATATTCCAAGAGAGTATATACACACATATTTATGTGTATTTGGAATTTATGCAAAAATATATATGGTCAAATTATAGCTTTTATCTTGGTGTATCCTAATATTACCCCTTGGCTTCAGAAGTCCTTGAAAACAATTCATCTTTGGCCACAGTGATTTGCTCCAAGAATTAAACATATAAGCATACCAAGCCAATCAATATCCTCCTTAGGAGTTTTTCAATTACTGTGTTCTTCTTCAGTTAAGAAACTGTAAGAATTCACTAAAAAGGTTGATAGTGAAAGTGGTGCTGTGGCGCAAAGTGGTAGAGTGATAGCCTTGAGTGAAAAAGCTCAGGGACAGTGCCCAGGCCCTCAGTTCAAACACTATGACAAAACACAAAACAAAACAAAACAAAAAAAAAACTAGGCATTGGTGGCTCACACCTATAATCCTAGCTATTCAGGAGGCTGAGATCTGATGATTGTGGTTCAAAGCTAGCCCAGGCAGAAAAGTCCATGATACTCTTATCTCCAATTAAACTACTCAGAAAGAGCCAGAAGTAGTGCTGTGGTTCAAGTGGTAGAGCTCTAGCTTTCAGCACGAAGAGGCTCAGGGACAGTGCCCAGGACCAGAATTCAAGGACTGGAGCAGGTTACGGGGAGGGGGAAATAGTTGATAGCATCCAGGACTCTACTCGTACAGAAATGCTGCATGATTACATGTTGTCATGTAAACTAGAGACCAGCCCTGGTGAAGTTAAAGTAGCCCTAATTTCCCAACCACCCAGGCAGTATTCATCCCACAGAACTGGTGGTCCCTGCTGCCTCTTCCAATGACTAAAGACTGTGCTTTATGCAGTCTAGTAACTATGAACTCATCTTGCTCATTCAACAGTCTTTAAACCGATTGTTAATGGAATGTTTACAGTGAAATTGAGAAGAGGCTGCATTGTTGAAGCCTAGAAGTGTAAGTACAATGGGGGCCAAATATGAATCTGTCTAAAGATCTTATGGCCAGTATTTCCATCATGCAATTTTCAAGCTATGGGAACAACTGTAATAAAAAGTTACACTGGGAATTTATGGTCACACAGTAAGTCCTGTTTCTCCCCTTTGCAAGCTGTGTGGCAGTGGACAATTCACTTTGCGCTTTTCAGCCTATTTTCCCATTTGAAGAAAAATTTTAAGAGAAATGGTTACGAGTGCTGACCTCATACATGTGAAGCAACTGAATAAGAACTTGCCTTGAAAGTTCCAATGACTGTGGTTGACCCATAGTAAATACTCAATTAATGAAGGCTACCATTATCTACTGGATACATAGTAAATTCAGTGGTCAGACTATATTCTGTTTCAGCTTTCCAAATTTCTCAACTGCCAATGTGACTTTCAGAAACTGTTCTTTCTAAAGTTTCAGGAACACACATAAAAAGCTGGGTGCTAGCCAGGAAACATTTGGAAGCAAAAGCAGTCCTAAAAATAAGGAAAAGATGCATGACTTTTTAAATGTTGAGTTTCTCTTTAAGAGCAAAATTATACTGTGAGTAAAGATTGAAATTCATTCTTTCTGTGACCTTGTTCCAAAGTGAAGTTTATTGGAGCATGATGCATGTCAGATGTTGTTTCGAGTGGCAGATGCCCTTCTCAGAACATGCTGAACATACGCTGCATGTCTGGAATCTTTTTTCTAACAGGTATTTTGAGGCTGAAGACGGGAAAGGGCTCCTACCTTTGACTACCACATGCACAGACCTCAGGCTTGCCTTGGATTATGCTCTGCAAAGTTCAGAAGGTGCAAAGAGAACAACCAAATCCTTAAAGCAAATAGCTTTGTAAATAGTATTTACTAGTATTCATTTCCCCCAGTGTTTCTGAGGCCTCAGAAATTCAGACTAATTATTCATAGAAAATCCACCAGAGGAAATGTTGCAGGCTCAACTGAGATCTGAATTCATATCTTCCAAGAATAAGGCTGCTTCTTGCCATTTACATTGTGTCCTGTCCTCTTCTTCTACTTCTCTGCCTAGAAAACTTCGGTTTAGCCATCATGCAGATGGCCTGGGCTCCAGAAGCTCTCTGCAAGTCTTCTGCTAGAGGCCCATCCTATCAAATCTCACAGTACAGTGTACCTCTATAGCATGGCTCTTATCAGGATTAGACTGGCACAGCTGCCTCATGACTCAGTGTTCACCCACATACCTATCTGTTCCAGGTCACCTTCATTATGTTGACCCCAATGCCAGACCCACTGTAGTGAGAACATAAATATCTACAAATTTGAGGGAAGAAATCTGTTTGAGTCAAAAAATCTTGACTAAAAGCTTTGGAAAGTCAACATGTAACTTATTTACTAAGTGAGATTTCCTTATGAAGGTCAAAAGAATGTCTTAATTCCATGCAACAACAACAAAAAAAAAACTATAGCTATTTGATGTCATATCATCTAAATTTTAGGAAAGAAAGTGATAATGATAGCAATTAGCACTAATTGGAAATGTAACTAGCTAGATGAGAACAAGATTTGAAAGAGATTAAAATAAAAGGAGACTTGAAAGCCATACCTTGCCCATCTGCATAGTGACACCTGAAAGAGTATGCCAGAGGGTCACTAAGGATACTGCTATGTTCTGAGACAGCTTCCTCTTTCCAGGGCTAGCTAGCTTCTGATTGGATTCTTTCTGTGACAGATTGCTCTCTTATACAACAAAGCAGTCCAGTCCACTATTGAATGATTCAAAGTATTATATGCCCTCTTCCATATTAAGACCAAAATGTGTTTAGCTCTCATTCTGCTCCTCAAACACATTCTACTCCTTGATGTCTTAAGGCTAACAGTACCATCTCTAGAATAAAATAAGCTCAAGGTTGAGCCTTACCAGCTGTGGGATCATGGGAAAACTGCTTTACTCTGGTCACTTAAACTTAGTCTGTAACCCAAATTAAAAGACATATGCACGTGAAACACTTAAACCAGTGCCTTACTCATAAAAATTGATACAGGTGAACTCTTATTCTTTTTTCCACATGGCAAACATTTGACCATTAAGGAAGCAGTGATGTCTCTGTGATAGCCAGCTAGACACTGTCACAATGGACCCCCCAGAACTGAACCAAGCTCCACACCTTGGTTTACAGAAGGAAAAGCACCCCATTCTATGTCCATTCACAAAAGACATGGTGTTGCCATTTGAGGACCCTAAAATTCTATTCATACAAAAGCCAAGAATTTCAACCCTGATAGCAGTCCCATCATATTATAATGTAGATATAAGTTGACCTCTGACTGCTAACAATTTTTGTTTAGCAATGTCATTTCTAGCTGCAAGGAAAGCTAAAAAATACAGTTTCCTTTATCTGGGTGTGGGAGAATGGATATTGTGTGAACAGCTTGCACTGTCTTCTGTACCCTTCTTGATTGACATTTGATTTGTTCCCAGTTTTTCTCTATTATAACAATGGTTTGATGAACACCTCATAGAGAAGTTTCTTTTTCTTCTTCTTTTTGTATGTTTTTTATTTTAAAAATGCTGTAAAGAGTTACATGAGCAAGGTAATGAGTACGTTTCCTATTGAGCATTGTTGCCTCCTCCTTTGTTTTCCCCTACCATCCCTTCCCTCCCACCTTCACAACTACGCTCCTCCCACCCCCCCATCCCCGCCAAGGTTGAAAAGTTTGTTTTCACCATAGTGTTTAGTACATCTCATTGCTACAATGGGTCAACCTGTATCCTTATTTAAGCATTTTGTTTTTCCCTCCCCCTCCCCGAATTAGAAAGTATATATACAAGACATCAAATACAGTTAAAAAAAAGGGGGGGGGTTATACTGTGGGGGAGAAACTTACAAAGCAACAAAATTATAAATATGTTAGAAACAATAGCAAGAAAGAAAAAAGATATTTGTGTCTCTATCTTGGGATTCATTTCACTTACTATCATCTTAAATGGTCATATGTACATAGCTTTTGGCCTTTTCTGCTTGTCCTACACATGTACTAGCTATTGCAAATAAGGGAAACTGTGGGACCTATGTTTCTTTGGGCCTGGTTTACTTCACTTGATATAATTTTTTCCAAGTCTTTCCATTTCCTAACAAATGGAGCAATGCCATTCTTTCTGATGGAGGCATAGAATTCCATTGTGTATATATACCACATTTTCTTGATCCATTCATCTACTGAGGGGCATCTGGGTTGGTTCCATATCTTAGCTACAGTAAATAATGCTGCAATAAATATAGTTGTGCTGGTAGCCTTAGTATGGCCTTGTTTGTAATTGTTTGGATAAATGCCCAAAAGTGGGACGGCTGGGCCAAAGGGGAGCACTATGTGGATGAGGAACCGCCATACTGCTTTCCAAAGTAGTTGAACAAGTTTACACTCCCACCAACAATGCAGTAGGGTTCCCTTCTGTCCACATCCCCTCCAGCATCTGTTGTTATTAGATTTCTTTAATATAGCAATTCTAACTGGGTGAGGTGGAATCTCAATGTTGTTTTGATTTGCATTTCTTTTATGGCTAGAGAGGTTGAACATTTCTTCATGTGTCTATTGGTCATTCTTATGAAAACTTTAAAAACCTGAAAAAGGATATCAGAGCAGAACTTAGGAAGTGGAAAAACCTCCCATGCTCCTGGATTGGAAGGATCAACATCGTGAAAATGGCAATACTTCCAAAGGCTATCTACAAATTCAATGTGATACCTATCAATATTCCAACCTCATTCTTCAATGAAATAGAAGAAGCAATCTAAAAATCCATATGGAACAATAAAAGACCTGAATAGGAAAAGCGATCCTTAACAGAAAGAACACTGCTGGAGGAATATCAATACCAAATTTCAAACTCTACTACAAAGCCATAGTAATCAAAACAGCTTGTACTGGCACAAGAACAGACCTGAGAACCAATGAAATAGAATTGAAAACCCAGAAATGAACCCACAGATCTATAGCCACCTAATCTTCAATGAGGGAACTAAAAAAAATAGAATGGAAGAAAGACAGCCTCTTCAATAAATGGTGCTGGCAAAAGTGGGTAAACACCTGTAGAAAACTAAAGCTAGATCCTTATATATCAACCTGCACCAGAATCAACTCCAAATGGATCAAACACCTCGGAGTCAAAGCAGATACCCTGAAAACATTACAGGAAGGAATAGGAGAAACCCTAGGTCTCCTTGGCACAGGCTGAAATTTTCTTAATAGAGACCCAGAAACACAACAAATCAAAGAAAGGTTGGACAAGTGGGATTGCATGAAGCTGCAGAGCTTCTGCATGGCAAAGAACATAGTTAGCAAGATCAATAGAAAGCCCACAGATTGGAAGAAGGTCTTCACTAGCCATACAACAGACAAGGGTCTCATCTATAAAATATACTTAGAACTCAAAAAATTAAATCCCCCAACAACAAATCCTCAAAGAAACAACTATCGATAAATAAGTGGGCTAAAGACTTAAAGAAAAACTTCTCTGAAGAGGAAATAAGAATGGCCATAATTATTTCTTTAGGCCATGTTCTTAAAAACGAAGTTTGAGGCAGGGTGCTGGTAGCTCATGCCTGTAATCCTAGGTACTCAGGAGGCTGAGATCTGAGGATCACAGTTCAAAGCCAGTCCAGGCAGGAAAGTCTGTAAGATTCATGTTCAATTAACCACCAGAAAACTGGAAGTGGTGCTATGGCCCAAAGTGGTAGAGCACTAGACTTGAGCAAAATTGCTCAGGAACAGCACCTAGACCCAGAGTTCAAATGCCATGACCCACCCACCCCCCCAAAAAAAGACTGAGGACTTAAGAATATGTGTAT
This sequence comes from Dipodomys ordii, assembly GCF_000151885.1. Taxonomy (NCBI): domain Eukaryota; kingdom Metazoa; phylum Chordata; class Mammalia; order Rodentia; family Heteromyidae; genus Dipodomys; species Dipodomys ordii. The sequence goes on along the minus strand of NW_012267348.1, from coordinate 789,766 downwards.
TGTCTGGGAGTGTTGTTTTGTGGTAGAGTACTTGCCTAACATGTATAAGGCCCTGGGTTTGATTCCTTAGAATCCATAAACAAAAAAATAAATAATTAAAAAAATAAATCCTACAAAAAAGATCATATGTCTTTCAAAGCTATTATTACTTACTCTGCAACTGACTGAGTTAAAGTAAATACAGAGACTACATTACTCATTATTAGATTTTATCTATTAGATTTAATTTTATCCATTACATAGCCCAATTATCTGGTGTTTCAATGTGGATTTTGCTCTACCTCCCAGACTTTCTCTACTTAATTTATTTCTTCTATTTGTTTAAATAAAAAGGTTTAGAAAATAGTCATATAATTTCTTATTACAGACCTGCTTCCAATATAATATGATACACTTTCTGGAACACTTGTTTAAAGAGCCATGACTTGATTCCATATTCATATTCATAGACACACACACACACACACACATATGTGATATATATGATAGATAGATAGATAGATAGATAGATAGATAATGATGGTACTGGGGCTTGAACTCAGATCCATAGAGTCCCTTTATAACTTAAACCACATCTCCAGATTCTTTTTGCCTTGGGTATTTATTTTTTTATATTTATTTCTTTTTTCCAGAGGTTGCCAACCCTAGGGCTTGAACTCAGAGCCTGGGAATTGTCCCTAAGCTTCTTTGCTCAAGATTAGCACTCTACCACTTGAGCCAGAGTTCCACTTCCAGCTCTCTTTAGTGACTAATTGGAGATAAGTGTCTCACAGATTTTCCTGCCCTGGCTGGCTTCAAACTTTGATCCTCAAATCCCAGTCTCCTGAGTAGCTAGGATTACAGAGGTGAGTCACTGTTGCCTATCTTTGCCTTGGTTTTATTTGTTTGGTTTGTGTGCCTGACCTGGGGCTTTAATGCAGGGCTTGGGTACTATTACTGAGCTTTTTTACTCAAGGCCAGTACTCTACCACATTAGCCACAGGCTCTACTTCTGGCTCTTTTGGTGTTATCTGGGTTTAAGAGTCTCATAGACTTTCCTGCCCAGGCTGGCTTCAAGCCATGATCCCCAGATCTCAGCCTCCTTAATTGCTAAGATTACAGACATGAGCCACCAGTAGCTGCCCCAACTCATTTTTAATATAAGACATATGTAGGAGAGAGTTAAATATTTTGTTTATGTTGTCAAAACCTTTCTTCTTTGGGCAAGTAAATACAACAATGGTGAGTAATTCTCTAATTGTTTCTAATCAGAGTAAATGCCCAGTGCATCCTGGATCTCCACACACATGACTAACGCTTGCCTCACCTTGCAGTCACTGCAGAAGAAGTGTGGGTGAGGGTGTGAAAATATTGGGTATCACCTTAATAGCACCTCCTCTTCTAACTGTACACTGAAATCAGGCATCCACTAACATCAGTGAGCCAGAGGCTCTTTTCAGAGTATGTGAAAGTATCAAGGAAGATCAGACATTGAGTCATTCTTGAAACAAATCGGAGAGAAAATAGAACATCAGTAGACTATAATGTTGAGTCTAAGAAAGACCCAAGTTTCACAGAGGCCCCTCCTCTCAGCCTCTGATTATACTGAACAGCACAGTTATCTACTAAGTAGAATATGTATAAGAATACTTTTATGCTTGTAATGAATGCACTAATTAGTGTGACTCTGTGTGTGTGTGTGTGTGTGTGTGTGTGTGTGTGTGTGTGTGTGTGTGTTGGTACTGGGCCTTGACTCAGGGCCTCAAATTCTTCGTTGGCTTTATCGCTCAAAGCTAGTACTTTACCTCTTGAGTCACACCTTCACCTTCACCTTGTGATGGTTTATTGGAAATCAAAAATGTATCAATTCCTGAGTAGCTAAGATTATAGGCCTGAGTCGCTGGCTCCTGGCCCATGAGCTAATTTATAGCAAGCTCTTAATACAATATTTAAACAGCTAATATTTGGTAATGTTAGCTACACAGATATTCAGGACTACCCCCCACAGATTTAATTCAACAGTGGGAATCTATATGTTCTAGAAGTGCCCTGTTATTCTGACACCAGGGCTCGAACTCAAGGACTCGAGCTCTTGCTTGGATTTTTTTTGTAAAGATGCTGTACAGAAGGGTTACAGTTACATGAGAAAGGTAAAGAGTACATTTCTTGCCAAGCAGTTACCTCCTCTGTTTTTCTCCTACTATCCCTTCCCTTCCCCACCTCCCTACTTCTCCCAACTCCTCCTCCCCTACAAGTTGTAAAGTTCATTTCTAGTATAGTGTCTTGTGAGTCTCATTGTTGCAATGGGTCATCCTGTGTCCTTGTTTCAACATTTTGTTATTGCCCTTCCCCTCCTCAAATTAGATAAATGTATATACAAGGTGCAGGGTACTCTTGCTTGGCTTTTTTGCTCAAGGCTGGCTGGTACTCTACCACTTGAGGCACAGCTCCACTTCTTAGCAGCACCTTCTTAAACAAATCTAATGTGTAGCCAGGATTTGACCATCTCTACATCAGCTGTGACACCAGCTACTCTAGCTGATCAAGGGTCAAGCTAGTGGTGAATCCTCTATAAAAGAAAGAAGAATGAATTTCATCAAAGGAACTTCAGATTTTGTAGAAGCTGTTTGGAGAATGTCATGGGGTGGGGGAGGGAGAGCTGAATAAGAGATGAGAGGAGTTTTACTAACTAGCATTAAGCTAAAATTGAGATGGGTAAAGGCCTGTCATCCTAGAAAGTCAGGAAGCTGACATCTAAGGCTCAAGGCTCAAAACTAGCCTGGGCAGAAAAGACTGTGAGATTCTTATATCCAATTAACTAGTAAAACACTGAAAGTGGAGGCACAGCTCACATTGGTAGAGCTCCAGTTTTGAGCACAAAAAGCCACAAGAAAGTTCAAGGCCCTGAATTCAAGCCCTAGAACCAGAAGGAAGGGAAGGAAGAGAAGGAAGGGAAGGGAAGGAAAGGAAAGGGAAGAGAAAGGAAGGGAAGGGAAGGGAAAGGAAGGAAGGAAGGAAAGAAGGAAGGAAGGAAAGAAGGAAGGAAGGAAGGAAGGAAGGAAGGAAGGAAGGAAGGAAACTCAGAGAAGTGAAGTGACTTGTCCAAACACAAACAGCTTAGACAACAGTGGAGCCAGGCTCTCACTAGGTCATCTACTTCCTGTCTAAGTTCTTCACTTGCTACTAGACAGCTGAGCCTCCCACTATTTGACACGTTCCCAAGACTCCAGAATGCCCATCCCAGTCTTCAAACCAGCAGCTGTCTCCTTAGAATGTGCTGCCCACACAGCCACAGGATATAAATTGGTACCAACCTACTCAGAGTGGGCTGTGGTTGGGTGTTCCAATTTTAATCATCAACAGCAGTGCCCAAGAAGTTTTGGCCATTCAAGCCACTTGATCAGAGAAAAGACAGCGGACGGCCTATTAAAACAATGTAAAACTTGTGAAGGGGAATAGGACTAGGCGGGAGCAGAAGTGATCTCTGCTGGTAACAAAGGAGCACACTTCTTAGTGAGATGCTGTGGCTCACACCTATAGTCTTAGCTACTCAAGAGACTGAGATCTGAGAACTGAAGTTCAAAGCTAGTCCAAGTAGAAAAGTCTGTGAGACTCTTATCTCCGATTAACCAGGAAAAAGCTAGAAGTGGAGCTGTGGCTGAGGTGGTAGAGCGTCAGACTTGAGTAGCCTTGAGCAGAAAATGCCAAACAAGAAAGAGAGGCTATAAGTTCAAGTTTCCAATACTCTGTCTGTCTGTCTCCATCTGTCTGTCTGTCTCCATCTGTCTGTCTGTCTGTCTGTCTGTCTGTCTGTCTGTCTGTCTGTCTGTCTCTCTCTCTCTCTCTCTCTCTCTCTCTCACACACACACACACACACACAAAATCCAGAACATAGTTCTTCCACAAGACCAGCTTCTAAAAACATGGAATTTCAAAGAACCTTAGCTTCTTAGTAATGGAAACTTTTCACAAGTTGTCAACAACATTGAAATGTTATAATATGTTTTAGAGTATCTCCAAGTTTTAAACTTACCTTGATACATTAATTTGAGAAAGTGCATCATTAAAATAGCCCTTGGACTGAGGATGAAGCTTAGAACTAGAGAGGTCTTGCCTAGCATGCCCAAGACAAGAGTTCCAGCCCTAACACCCACCTCCAGAAAAAAAGCCCTGTTCACTGTACTTTTATTCCATGGAGCTGAAGTTGCTCCATGTCATGATTAAACAAGAGAAGGCAATGATATTTCTAGTTGTTCTTTGCCTTTAAGACTTGCTTTTTGACCATAGGCAAGTAATTATAGCACAGGGAGTTCATTAAAGAGAATAGAAGACAGGCTGTCTGACCTTCTCATACTGGACATCCATAGGGAAAGAGGGAAAAGCAAACAGATAAGACTTTAAACTGTTTCTGAGTTTTGTTGTGGTCTGAAGCTGTTTTCTCTGACAGAATGTGCCCTTTTGCAGCATTTACAAGCCTAATGACTGCTGGTAGCACATGTTAGCTTCCCATTTGTTTATTCCATCCTCCTAACAACCCTTTGAGGAACTGAGTGCCACTGTATCCTGACTTGACGAACAAGGAAACTGAGGCATAGAACTTGCCTTGTTGACCTGGCTGGGCTGAGCTCTCCAACAAATCATACTCAACAAATGGGTGTACAGAGGTTGACTTAGGGGACTTATCTTGAACCATCTTGAAAAGTAGATGTGATTTGAGCTGTAAAGAGCAGGAAGCATATATGGAAGACCCAGAACCAGGATGGGGAAAATTCAGCACAGGAGGGACTCTTGGGCTGAACTTGAAGACCTCCCATAATAAAAATAGAAATGACCACGACTTACAGCCAAGAACTGTATATACATACACCTGTGCATTCTGCACTCACTGGCATTCTGAGAGATACTGTGCTCCATTTGCAAGATGAGACTGCATCCACAAATTATGTCTGAGGATTCCTAACATCAAAGCCACATTGTTCACCAAAACACTCAGCTGACTCTTGTAATTAATGGACGTGGGGGAGGAAAAGAATTTCTTAAAAATAATTCAGTAGTCTGCACCTTAAAAGTATATGATCTTGAGCAGGAAGCGTGGCTTAGCCTACACAAGTCTCTGGGTTTGATCCCCAACACCCAAAAAGTACATTATCGTGTGTGTGTGTGTGTGTGTGTGTGTGTGTGTGTGTGTGTGTGTGCGTAATGGTCTTGGGGCTTAAACTCAGAGCCCACGCTCTGTTCCTGAGCTTCTTTTGCTGAAGGCTAGCACCCTATCATTTGAGACACAGCTCCACTTCTGGCTTTTCTTGTAGTTGTAGTGGAGATAGCCTTACAGACTTTCCTGTCCAGCCTGGCTTCAAGCTGTGATCTTCAGATCTCAACTTCCTGAGTAGCTAGGATTATAGACATGAGCCACCAGCACCCATTATCTTAAGATTAGGAAAACCAAAAGTAAATATCATGCAAATGTTTGTAAAGGACACAAATTGTTTCCTACATTTCCCAATGCTACTAAGGTGTACTTCAGTGTTAAACATATTGGCTGGCATTGAAGCACAGGAACCTTTCTAAGCCTCAGTTCCCTCGTCAGTAAAATGGGGATATAATACATAAAGCATTTAGCACAGCTAAATGCTTGTTACATAATGGGCACTCAGAGGAGATGGCTACTATCACATCATAGTAACATAATGATCTTGCTGACAATAAACAGGACAGATGTGAACTAATAGAACAGATGCTGTCATAAGCAAAATACTTTGAGTCCAGATGATAACTTTCCATCTCTTCTGCATTAATAGTCACTCTCCAGCAATGAGTCTTTTGTTGCTGTCTTTTCTTAGAAACTTAAGATTTGTGATGATTTGAGGGCGAGTTTTCTGGAGAATGTATACATGGATAGTTGTTTCTCCTTGATAAACAGAAGAGCAGAGCAGCACTACCAGTGAGGTAGAAAGATGTGGTTCATTAGCTTTCTTCCAGCCTGGAGAATGCAGATGCACTTGGTGAGGACAATGCAGCGATGCTAGTTTTGCTTCACTTCTGAAAATAACATTGGAACATTCACTAAATGGCATCCAAATGTTGACATGGAGGGGTTCCATGTTTAAGGTGAGGAATAGACAGTTCCAGGAGCATTCTGATTTCTCAGTATAATCACTATGGAGGAAGAAACAGTATCAGCTGCACCTGCCTAGCTGCCTGTCAGGAGGACTTAATGTCATTTGAAATGTCTAACTTTTCCAGGGTTCCAAAGAGCCAAACAAAAAAGTGTTGCCTGCATCATAGGTTTCCTTCCTTCATTATTTTTTCCCACTTTCTTTCCTTCTTTTTCCCTCCCTTCCTCATTGTCTCCCTTCTTTCTTACCAGTATGGGGCTCAAACTCAGTTGCTTCATGCTCATTCAGCCTTTATGCTCAAGGCTGGATCTATTACTACTCTATTCATGCCTTCAATCTGGCATTTTGCTGGTTAATTGGAGACGGGATCTTGCAGACTTTTCTGCTTGAGCTGTCTTTGAACTGCTATCTTCCAAGCCTCAGCCTTTTGAGTAGCTAGTATTACTGGTGTGAGCCACTAACACCACGATCATTTTTATTATTTTTTCTAATAGTCACTTTTCTGCAGCCATATAATTTTTAATTCCTTTTTTGCATTCATAATCTTCATGATTTCAGTCAAGTCCTTGCCCCCTCTGAACTTTGATTTCCTCATCTGTAAATTAGAAAAATAACAGGAAAAAAACAAAGGTCTTTTTGAAAAATAATACAACATTAAAAATATCACCAATATGTGGTTTTGTCAACAAACTAATTGCACAAAGTCATACAGAGTATTGACTTGGATCTAAAAGCTCTTTGAAATCTGGATTATCTGTAAACTCTATTGTAACTTTTTTGACAATGTATGCATTCTTCAACCCCATTTGGATTTCCCCAAGAGCCAAAATCCTTTCTATGAACTGCTAGTCTCATGAGCTGCTTCTAGAAGACCAGCTGGCCACCATTAACCTTTCAGAGATGACTTAGTTTTATTAGCAAATTAAAGCTTCCAAGTGATTGAAGCCCAGTAGTACAGAAACCTACTTGTGTTTAACTGAGTTCCCCAGTGATTGGTCCCTTAAACTCTTAAGCACCACCAAGGTGCACACTTTGGGACAATGGTTCATCAGAATCTATTAGGAAACTTGATATGACAGATTTCTTGGCCTGCTCCTGGAGTTTCTGGTCCAGCAGGTCTGGAATGGAACTCCGAAATTTACATTTGTAAATGAGTTTCAAGGGGATGCTTCTGCTCATGATGATGTGCAGGAAACATGCTTGGAGAACCCCTGCTTTGAGATATGGAGAATGAAACCATCTCTAATTTTGCTACTAATTTTGGTAACTCTGGGCTAAGAAGTATCAGAGCAGTCATGGAATTTTAGATGTGAGAGGGACTTGCATTCATTTGTCTTTTGCATTTATTCAGCTGATATTTATTGGCCACTATTTGTGAAGCGCTACAGTGGACAGTTGAGGTAAGTGGAGAAAAAGCTGGCATCACACCTTTCTTCTCAGCTCCCATAGAATGGGAAACAGACTACAGAAATAAATATAATGGCAAATTGTAAAAAGAACTAGGAAGAAAAAGTAAAGCACAATTAAGCAGAAGTTGCCATAGATACTAAGTTTAGCTTGGTCTGATAGATTAAGTATGGTCACTGACTCAATATAGCTCCTCCATCAAGAGGCAGTTCATTTTCCTGTCTTCTGAATCAGGGCTGCCCTTCTGACAGGCTTTGATCAATAGATTGTGTTAGCTGGGCATGGTGTCACCTGCCTATAATTCTAGCACTTGAAAAGCTGAAACAGGAGAAATTCCAGTTGAAAGCCAATCAAGATAAGACCCTCTCACAGACTAAGAGAAAGAGTGTGTGAGAAGTCATGCATGTTGCAAAATATAGGCACCTATTTACATGACAGTGTCACTTCACAAAACGAGTTAGGAAGAAGGACCCTCATGGAAGGAGAGAGAGACTCTCTTCTCCAGCTCAACCCAGCCCCCAGCCAACTCTCCAGATGCCTGCAGACACTTGAGTGGATCCAAATAAGATCAACAGAATGGGGAGAAATGACAAATATTTGGGTTTGGGTTTTTTTATTGTAAAGACACTGTTCAGAGGGGTTACAGTTACATGAGTAAGGTAATGAGTACATTTCCTTTTGAGCATTGTTGCCCCCTCGTTTGTTTTTCCCCAGCTATCGCTTCCCTCCTCACCTACCCGACTCCTACCTTTTCCACCCGCCCCCAAGTTGTAGTTTGTTTTTAACATCGTGTTTTGTACATCCCAACAGAAGAGGGTTTATCTTTGTTGCTGTTGTTTTTAATGTACTTATAATGTACTGTGTGATTTCTTTTGTTTCTTTTGTATGTTCTTCCCTATTGGTATAACTCCTGTTTTCACTATATTTGATTCCAATATCCTGCATCTTGTATATACATTTTTCTAATTTGGGGAGGGGAAGGGAAATAACAAAATGCTGAAACAATGATACAGGCTGACAAATATTTGTTTTAAGCCATTGCATTTTAGAATGTGCTTTGACATGAAGCAAGCAAAGCTATTCAGGATCATAGCACTGTGAGGAAGGTGGTTTAGACTGAAGGTGTGGGAAAGGTAAAGGGCAAAATAAGAGAACATTATGGACCAAGCTGCACAGATGGGCAGCTCTCAGCTCTCCAATGACTCAATGAAGACTTGCCCAGGAGAGGGTCAATGGGAGGGTATGGTGAATATTGTAATAAGTCATCCAGATACCTGTTACCAACCTCTCTGCAAGATTAAGACATTCTGTCCCTTGGCTCCTGCTAGTAGTGATGATGGCTAGCAGCACTTAGCTGATTCCTCTGGGAATTTCCTGTCTAAAGAGAGCATGCAGCCCAGAGAATACCCCTGTAGGGAAAGCTTATATCTGCTGACAAATCTGTATGTGTATGTGCAGGCTTGACCCCTGGCCAAAGCAATGCCAATTTTAGAGCTTACAGTGGGATCATCCAAGGCCTTTGTTGAGCCTGCATCATTCCTTACCCTAGTCCTGGTCCTGAAACATTTTATTGTTTTAGGACATCGTGTTTCAGAGTTGCTTGCTATAATCAATGTGCCAGCTATAGGGCCTTAGAAAACTTTGTTTAATCTCTCAAATTTTTAGTTTCCTAATCTTCGAAGGGGGATAATGTCATGTTTCACATGTTATTTGGACGGTTAAGTAAAATATTTCAGGCAAAATCCTTAGCATAGTGATTGCCATATGGTGCTTCGATTAAGTATACCCACTATTATCATCTATAGATTCAGAATTAGATATTAATTTTAAGATTTAAGAGTAACTCAGGCACCACTAATCCTAGCTACTCAGGAGGCTGAGCTCTGAAAATCAAGATTTGTGGTAAGGCCCTATCCCTCTGATCAGAGAGATAGGCTTATTCCCTATCACTATTCTACTATCTTAGACCTTCCTCAGAGGATCAAAATTTGAAGTCAGCTAGAGCAGACAAATCTGAAGACTCTAATCTTCGATTAAACATCAAAAAACAAGAGGTTATGGTGAGTGGTAGAATGCTAACCTTGAGGGGAAAAAAAAAACAAGAAAGAGCACCAAACCCTGAGTTCAAGCCCTAGTACACACATACACACACACACACACACACACACACACACACACACACACACAC
>NW_012267348.1:770952-780026 GCF_000151885.1 Dipodomys ordii | reverse complement strand
ACACACACACACACACACACACACACACACACACACACACACACTCAGATCATTTCCCCCAATTCTACAATCCTACAGTAAGTAGTACTTTTTTTTTCCCAGAATACTGGGCAGAACTTCCTATTTTGTTGCTTCGATAAATGTTCTGAATTCCCTCTTTGTATTTTTTCTACATTTCTTCTTTTTAAAAGCAATCTTTACGGTCATACATTTCAATACAAAGGTAATTAATGCATAGATGCTTACAAGCAACTGGTAATACGTGCTGTTCTCAATGGAAACAAGACACCTTGAATTATCATCTGGATTACTATTAACAGTTATTGAGGGCTCATGAAGTGTTGGGGTATCAGGACAAGCTCATTACCTACTTAGGACCCTTAAAACTGCAGGCCACTCCCAAAGCAAGCATTCCTTATTCCTCCAAGTTATTCCCCATTACACAGATAAATAAACTGAAGGAGAAGAAGAGCTAGTAAGCATTTTCCGCAAGGGCACAGCTGGAAGGTGTTGTCCTCAAGGGCTCCACTGATTCTGTCTAGCCTGCAAGTGGAAGGATTACTCTCCTGCAGCTGCACCTTTGATTGGACAAATTCCCTTTCTATTGCCCACAGCAAAAATCACATGGAGATATGCCCAGCCAAACCCAATATGGGTGTCTCATCTTTTAGCAGTTAGTCCTTTCAAGGATCTCTCTATCAATAATATGAACTGCAGGCTGGCACAGAGGCAGCATGTTGAGTCTTAGTGATATCCCCGCTTCTGCATGAATAACAGCATGTGCTGAGTAAGAAATTTGGAATTGCTTTAATTCGCTCCCTGTGGTTTTCACCTCAGGAATTGGCTTCCTCCACAGCTATGGCTTGATGATATGCTAGTACAACACAACAGCCTTCTTAGGTTGCAAGACTCCAATTTTTTCTTTTATTCAGACCTTATGGTCTCTTTTGCCCTTGAACTACAGTTGAAGTGAAGTGCATACTGTCCTCAGAAATTCACAACCAAAGGATAACATCCCGCAAAGAGTATGGAATGTGAAAGAGGTTGTATGAGAGCCATATTTGTTCCTAGTCTTTTTTGGATAGTAGACTTACCTTGAGGAGACCCAACATGTCACAATATATTTATAATGAAAAGAAAATTTAATCTGATGTTTGAGCTGGGCACTAGTAGCTCATGTCTATAATCCTAGTCGTTCAGGAGGTTGAGATCTGAGGATCTTCAATAAACTACCCACCCAAGCTCCAGCCCCCACAATAAGTCAGAATTGGGGCTATAACTCACCTGGTAGAGTGCCAGCCTTGAGCATAAAAGCTCAAGGACCACACCAAGGCCCTGAATTCAAGCCCCAGAACAGCACAACAAAAACCAATCTGATGTTTGCCATCTAGAAGGCACACTATACTTGTTCTATTTATTTATTTATTTTTTCTGGTCCTGGGGCTTGAACTCTGGAACTAGGTACTGTCCCTGAGCCTCTGCTCAAGGCTAGCACTCTACCACTTGAGCCACAGCACCACTTCTGGCTTTTTCTGAGTAGTTTATTGGAGATAAGAGTTTCATGGGCTTTCTCCTACCTGGAGAAACCATGTTCCTCAGAGCTCAGCTTCCTGAATAGCTGGGCTTACAAGCTTGAACCACTAGCACTTGACTGTTCTTTATATTTAATGAAATAAGAAGCTTATTGGGGAAAAATAAGAGTTGACTTAATAAAAATTATTAAATATTTGTTAAGATGACATGTTAATTAATTCAATATTGTTAGTAGTTATATGCCAGCTTACCAGTGTGTCTTGTGTTTCAAAGTTTCAAGAAATTGAAATCAGACAGTTGAAAATGGGTGCCCCTCTAACGAAGGTATAAACTTCCTAATCCAAGAAAACAAACCCCTTGATCTTTTGTGTTATGGAAATCCTTTGTGTACTCTACTCTGCACATAAATAGGGAAGAGGAGATTATTATGCACACTAAAGATCAATTTAGCATCATCAGTTCATTGCACATGGTCAGGAGTGTTTATCAAGCACTCTTCCCCAAAGGTCTCTACCAGATGGAGAATTCTCTGACCTACATAATTCACAGAATCTTACACTTAGGTAGGTTTTTTTGCCTTTTTTTGGGGGGGTGTCTGGTCGTGGGGCCTGAACTCTGGGCCTGGGTGCTGTCCCCTCAGCTCTTCAGCTCAAGGCTAGCACTCTACCACTTGAGCCACGGTGCCACTTCCAGCTTTTTTCTTATGTGGTGCTGAGGAATCGAACCCAGGGCCTCAAGTATGCAAGGCAAGTGCTCTACCACTGAGCCACCTTCCCAGCCCTTAGGTAGGTCTTTTTAAGGTTATCTTTTCCAATACTTTCCCTGTGTAAAGTTTTCTCTCCAACATTCTGAGAGATAGTTTACAGATTCAGCCACTACCCTATACCACCTCCCCTAACTCTCTTCAGAAACCACAGGTACACAATGAGTATCTGTACTCTAGGTGGAACAGCGCCCCTTGCCCATTCAGATGTTGAAATGCTAATCCCGAGTGTGACTGTATTTAAAAACAGATCCTTGAAAAGTGCATTGAGCTTCAGTTAACGTTAAAGGAGTGTGATCAGATTGAGCTGCCCTGACGAAACACAAAATATTGGAAATATTGGGTGGCTTACAGAGTTGTCTCATCATTTTGAAAGCTGGACTTGTAGGATCAAGCTAACACAGTCAACATGTTGATTTTACAATTCTAGCCTCCAAAATTATGAGAGAAATCTTCCCTATTGTTTAAGCCACTCAGTATTTGGTATTGCTTTTATAGCAGCCCAAGCTAACTGAAATAATTTTCTACAGTTTTTAGTCCTTCTATCAAGCCTGCCTCTTTGGTCCTATATACTATCCTATTTTAGCCTTCATATCATATTTAATCTATTTTCTATCCTGTTAGTCAGACACCCTTGGTCAATATATGTTATTTCCTAAAGCACATCAATAACTCAAATGCTATAACTTGGGTCTGGTGTCACTATTAGAAATGATTGAACCTTAAGAGACAGGGCCAAATGGGAGGTCTTTAGGTCATTGGAGGTGAATAAAATTGAAAGAATAAAATCTTGGCTCATTCTCCTTCCTCTCTTTTATTTTTGCTTCCTGTCCACAAAATTAGTAGTTTTGCTCTCCCATTACTGCCTCAACACAGACTGATCATACCTCAACTGATCATGGACTGAAACTTCCAAAAGTTTTAGCCAAAAGAAACCTTTCACCTTTTAAACTGTTTATTTCAGCAAGCTGACTAAAGTCTCATAAGAAAAACCATTTTTAAAGCCTCTTATTATTCAAAACTTCCTATAAGGTAGCTGTATAGACTCTAGGCATACCCATAAACCTGAATAATAAAATAAGTGGTAACTAAACTACTCCTGTAGTTTCCAGTTCGGTGACCTTGAGTAAATTAGTCCTCAGCAATTTATCTGGTGAGATTGTAGTGAGAATTGAATGAGACCAAACTAACATGTAGTAAGGGATTCGTTGAAAGAGACCTATTGTCATCATTACGCTGCTCTAAAAGCCATATTTGAAAAACCATATTTCACCTAGAAGTCATAAAATCACTTAAATTCAGTCCTTCAGTATACAAAGAAGTATATGTCTTTTGTCTTTCCTTTCTCTTCTTTTAAGATGAACCAGACATCTCTACAGCTAGAAGAGATGAATGTTGGAGCCAATGTTCTTCTCTCTCTGCACTGTCACTCCAGAATGTATTTTTTTTTTGCCTCAGAAATGTTTTCTAGTTCTGTTAGTTGTTGTGTATAAACAGCAATTGGATGCATACAAAATCTCAACTACAATATGTTCTCTTAACCAAAGATATTAAATGTGAGAATGAAGAAATGTCCAAGATGGACTTAACAATTCCAGGAAGTAAAGGCCTTGTTTTTCCGCTTTGTTCTAACTTTTAAAAATTCCAATATCCCAAACATGATTCTGAACAGATTGCACAGAAAGAAAACCATATTAACATCTTAGAAAATTTCTAATTGTCACATGCACATGGGGGTGTAATCTGTTCTAGGATTTTAGCCTTTATGGTGATTTATTCTTTTTTTTATTTTTTTTTATTTTTTTATTTTTATTTTTGGGTCCAGTCGTGAGGCCTGAACTCTGGGCCTGGGTGCTGTCCCTCAGCTCTTCAGCTCAAGGCTAGCACTCTACCACTTGAGTCACAGTGCCACTTCCGGCTTTTTTCATTTTGCTTATGTGGTGCTGAGGAATCGAACCCAGGGCCTCAGGCATGCAAGGCAAGCGCTCTACCACTGAGCCACCTTCCCAGCCCCGTGATTTATTCTTTTATCCCATTGACAAGCCAGGTGAATTTTCATGTAAACATTGCAAACATTGGTAAAACATAGATTATATTTATTAAGAATCTATGGCATTTAATTTGGAATCTTCACAAAGGATTCCCTTTGTGGCTGGTTCAGTAATCTTTCCCATGTTAAAACACATTTTTGGTTTCCCAAAACCTCTCTACTGCTTCCAAACTCAAAATTGTAATCAATGCTAATTGAATTTTGTAAAAGACAATTTAAACTTGACTCATGCGAGTTATCACAGCCCCAAATTGTTTTCTCAAATCCTAGATTCAGAAGGCCAGCCAAAATTCTTTGTGTGTGCATGCATGCTTGTATGGGTGGTACATGAATGTGTGTGTGTGTGTGTGTGTGTGTGTGTGTGTGTGTGTGTGTGTGCTGGTACTGGGGCTTGGACTCAGAGCTTAGGCACTGTCCTCAGTTTTTTTTTGCTTAAGGCTAGCACTCTACCATTGAGCTACTTCTGACTTTTTGCTGGTTAATTGGAGAAAAGAGTGTCACAGACTTTCCTGGCTGGACAGCTTTGAACTACAATCTTCTGATCTTAGCCTTCTAAGTAGTAAAGATAACAGGTGTGACCTTTTGGCAACCAGCTGAACCAAGATTCTTTTTTTAACAATAATTTATTTATTGTCATAAAGTAAAATGAACATAGTAAGCAGCTTCATCAGGATGTGGCCATTTCCATAGAACCATTCAGGAAACAGGAATTCCCTCTTATTCCTCCCAATGTGAATCTATTCCAGATTCCGTTGATGACACCACAGGACACACGTACCCACAATGCCTAGCACACCCCACATCATGTTCTTGGCATTTAAACTGGAAAGTAACGGAACTTGTTCTCTCCTTTCTTTACCTCTGGGGAATGGCATGGGCTTGTGTCCCCTCTAGGATGTACCAGTGTACAAAAGGGGACATTCATGTTCATTTCCAAGGCACCTCAAGAAAACAACATAAACTAGTGAAGTGCACAAAACTCACAGTAACTAAACTTCCTTGTAAAGGGATATTCCTCTGTGACTAGACAGTTGCCCCTGGGTGCCAGGCTGTAGAATTGGCACTTTTTACAGCTCATATAGGAGTAGGTACAGATCTGAACCTTATGTCCTGGCTTTATGTCCCTCAGAATCTGCAACAAGCTCATGTAGACCTGGGCAAATCTCTCCTTATTGACTTCACACCTGTACAGACATTGGTGATCATAGGTCTTCACAGGGGCTGGATATAGCCCTCAGCTTAACTGGTTCAGCCTGGCTGTGTGGCTCAGCAGGTTCTGCAGGGTGAACATGGAGATGGGGTTCCCATAGAAACTGAACAAGCTGAGCTGGGAGCACTGGCTCAGTGTGGGCAGGATGGCAGAGAGCAGGGCATCAATGATCTCACAGTGCTCTAAGGCCAGGGTCTCCAGGGCACCAGCCACTTTCTGCAGCAGGGCTCAGAAGGGTTCAGGGCGGAAGTTACCCACGAACAAACTCAAGCAGGTGCTTGAGCCGACTGGTGCAGGAACACTGGGACAGATACCTGAAGTGTGCTATCCAAAAGGAAAGTGAACTCAAAGACAGACTTCAAGGGCTTCAGGATCCCGAGAACCTTGTCTGGCATTTCATAAAGGAAGAAAGCTTCATGCCCATAAACATATTGGGGATTTTCTTGCTGCAGCAGTTGGATCAAGTACTTGTGAAAATTCTCAAAGCCAGAAGTACATTCATGTTCATCTTAGAGAAAGGATGCAAAGGTTCTTCATCTGGACCAGATAAAGGAACTATATTTTCCATTGTTTTGTGATTCCAGCCCCTAAATGGAGTCTAGATGAAGCACGAGCAGAATGCTTTGCATTTAGAGGTGGAGCCTGACAGAATCTGCTGCTTCATATAGCAGAGCTGAACGTGGCCTTTTTTTTGTCTCAGCCCAGTGAAGCAAGTAAGGCTAGACAAAATTCTGGCAGCCATCACTGATAACAATATCTATGAATATTCTCAAGGGTGGCTCCTCCGTCATCTCTGGACAGTGATTTGCTGCTGGCTTGTCAGTCAGGGCCACTGCGGACCAGGCTAGAGACATTTCCATGTACCTCAAGGTCCAGATGTTCAGGGTTATATTCCACAGATCTGTCACCTGCAGTTTGCATCTACTGGGCAGCACTTTCTGCTCAAGCAGCCTATCAAGTCCCTGCAGGGTGACTTGAAACATCAGGGCTCCCAAGGGGAGGCCGGCAAAGGGCCAGGCCTGCACCATGGTCTTTGGCACCTCCATGCATCTCTTGACAACGACCTCTATGAACAGAGTAGAGAAGAGATCCAAGGCAAGAATCTCCAGAGCAGAGATGGCCTGATCCTCTGGCAGGCTCAGCATTGCAAGTTGTCGCGGTATGCGTGGAAGCATGGTGGTCAACAGGATGGACCACCCCGGGGCTCTCTGACGGCAGCAGGTGCAGGCAGTGACACCACTTAGAAGGATTCTCTTCTCCTCTGGCTCCTCTGAAGCTTTATTCCCCCTGTCTGCTCGCCCCTCCCTTGACCAATTCCTAGTGTCCAATCAGAAAGCAGTATCTGCTTAGCGTCCTGAAACTCCACCCACTTCATCATGATTGTTGGGGTTTTTGTTTGTTTTGCGTTCTCCCGAGCGTCCATTAAGTCGCTCCCATTCCTGATGGCAGCCTTTGGACGCAGGCAGAGTCCCAGAGACCCCATCTAGGTCCCCTCTTAAAAGCTAGCCGTCCTGGATCAGAGGTTCCATAAGCCCTTGTCTTCATCCTTGCTCTTGTAACTACATTCCTCCTCTCTGGAGCCATCTGGATTCTCTAAGTGAAAACTGTCTGTCTGCTCCAAGCAAACTTCTCTGAACCAAGAATTCTTGATACGTGGCTTAGGCACTTTAATTGTCTGATCTGATTCTGGATAAGAAATTTCTAGATCTTACTTCTAGTCTTACTTTAAAAGAAATCCTTCAGGTAAAGACCTTGTCTGAAAATCAAAAGAAACAAAGCTAAAAAGAATTAAATTTCCTAGTAGCATTGATTACAAAACTGAAAACAATAATTTTTAAATACACAGTATAAATATATACATCAATCTTAATATTTTGGTTTATACAATTCCCTTTTTGCATATGTACTAGTCCTGGGGCTTGAACTCAGTGCCAAAGCGATGTCCTTAAGGTTTTCTACACAAGGCTAGTACTCTACCATTTGAGCCACAGATCCACTTCCAGCTTTCTTATGTGGTTTATTGGAGATAAGAGTGGCATGGAATTTCTTGCCCAGGCTGACTTTGAACTGTGATCTTCAGATCTCAAGACTTCTGAGTAGCTAGGATCACAGGTGTAAGCCACTGGCACCCACCTTATAATTCTTTTATAATTAATTAATTTATTTTTGCCAGTGCCAGGATGGTTTGTGCTCATTCAGCTTGCTTGCTGGGCTTGTGCTATACCAGTTGAACCATGAATCTAGCCGTTTTTTGCTAACTAATTGGAGGTTTAGTCTCTAGGACTTTTTACCAGTCCTGGGGCTTGAACTCTGATCCTGGGTGTTATCCCTGAGCTTCTTTTATCTCTAGGTGAGTGCTCTACCATGTGAGCCACAATGGCACTTCTGTAGTTCATTGGAGATAAGAGTCTCACAGACTTTCCTGTATGGGCCAGCTTCAAATCACAATTCTCAGATCTCAGCTTCCTTAGTAGCTAGGATTACAGGTGTGAAACACTGGCACCCAGCTTGACATCTTTCTAAAAGAGCAAAAAGTTCCTACTTTTTCTCTTAGCATCTCAGTTTCTAAATAAAATCTACCATGCAAGTATGCAAGTATACTTTATTTATGCACTCTGTTCGCTACCCTATATTTTATAATCCAAAAACAATACTTTTCTCTTTGTCTATTTATGTAAATAAACCTTTTTAGTGACTGCATAGTAATTACTGAATCATAATTTATCTTCTACAAGTAATATTACAATTTATTCTGGTATTACACCATATCATTCATGATGTCAATATAAAGACACTACATACTGGTTAATATTTCTCACGGTTACATTTCTAACATGGATCTAAAATAATTGTTGGCTCCAAAAGAATATCTATTAATAATCAGATAGATTCTGATCAATATTCCTCTAAAAGGTGGAAAATTTAACCTCTCAAGAACAACATAAAGCCATAACAACTTGTCCAATCTGTCTTCTTTGGGCAATATACTCAGATTAAATTTATTGGATTTTGTATTTTCACACTGGCACTTACAATTTCCTATAAAAGAGAAACACAAAGGGCATGTGAATTGTTTACAAACCATGTAATACCAGATTTTAGAGTTTAGATTCTCTTTTGTGTGTTTGTATGGATACTGGGGCTTGAACTCAAGGCTTTGCACTCTTACTTGGCTTTTGTTTTTGTTCAAGGCTAGCCCTCTACCACTTGAGCCACTTCTGGCTTTTTGCTAGTAAACTGGAGATAAGAGTCTAACAGACTTTTCTGCCTGGGCTAGCTTTAATCTACGATCCTAAGATCTCAGCTCCCTGAGTAGCTAGGATTATAGGCATGAACCACCGGCACCTGGAAGAGTTTACATTCCTTTAAATTGGAATTATAATTATCTGTTTAATATGACTATACATCTAATATAAAATACACATCCCTGCTTTCACTATATTTGATGTCAGTATAACTTGTGGAGGAGATGGGGAAAAACCAGTTGTTTAAGGATACAGGTGGATCTGATGCAACAA
>NW_012267348.1:740878-770522 GCF_000151885.1 Dipodomys ordii | reverse complement strand
AAAAAAAAAAGAACAGAGCTGAGATAGTTAGAAGGACATTTCTATGCAGAGCTAAAACTAACCCATCCTTGACATACTACATTCTATCACCATTTTATAATTATCTCATCTGAAGATATACAAAAATTATTTTACTATGTGACTATAAAAATATCAATTCTACTACTGCCAATAAAGAATCAATAATTGTTTTTGTGACATTAAGTTATTGTAAAGACTGTCACAATCTTAAAATCACAATTCTAGAAACAGTGTAGTCATGCTTACAACAGATAAGAAAGTACAAGAACCTCATGGGCTATCCTACACCAAATATTTGGTATATCCTATACCAAATAGATGGATTTTAGGCTGTAGGTCTATGTAAATAAATAAGTAACAAAAAAATCCCATTCTTTTTTCCTCTGTGTATGCTTATATTTCTTATATAAATAACAAAAAAAATCACTTCAAGACTAAACTTTTTACAAAAAGTTCAAGAATTGAAATCAGCTCCTAAGTTGTAGGCTCATTTGTTTCCTACTTCAATCAATTTCTTACTTCTATCAATTTCTAACATATTTAAGCAGCAGAGTCTTGTTAATTTGAGCATGTGAGTCTCTATGTGTTCCAAGCTCTGCAGGGTTACATATAAATCCCATGTTGATTTTGGTTTCCCATCTCTTCCTTGCTTCAAACCCTCATGTCAGTTTCTTCTTCTTCTTTTGAGCAGCCTATGAATTTTCAGCTTCCTTTTGGGCTTCTAAAAACTTGGGCAGGTAAATTGCTTTGGCAATTTTTACACCAAGCTCTCAAATAGCTAGCTTGTTGATGAGTTCTTTACCGTTCTCAACATCCTACTCCTCCATAGCCTGGTCTATCCTTCTTTCGAGATCTGACTTTTCAACATTTTTTTCTTTTTCACAGGAAGTTCAAATCTATCACTGGCTCCAAAATACTAAGTAAGCTCCTTCCATTTGCCTTCGTTTGAGGACTGTTCACTATGAGATTCTTTTTCATTCTTCAAGTTATCTTTTCTGGAGCGCTTTCTTTTTCTTCCTCTGAATCCCAAGGCTCAAGTTTTCTGCTCAGAATGTTCTTTTATTTAATTCTTCACATTTGTTCCACATATCTATGGAAATTCAAGAAGGGCATTCTTCATAGGCATTTGCCTGGACCTTGGGCTCTGTTTCTGGCCCATCTTCTGGGAAATCTGAGGCATCTGATTTCTTACTGGTCCCATCCTCTTTCACTTCTTGTAAGTTAACTTTGGAGTTTTCAGGTATGGCTTCATCTTCAGAATCTGACTCAGCATCACTTTTATTTAGGCCAGGAGACAGTAGCCTCCTTTCTTTGTCCCTTCTTGTAACCCTGTCAACATCCAGAATTTAGATTCTTAAGTTAATTGAGGCAGTAAAATCTTTTCTTAAAAATGAAAACCTTATTTTCCTAAGCCATATCATCTCCCCAATATTTGAGAACCATGTCAAATTCCTAGTCTCTGTTGCTAGCTTGCTGTTCTACCTTGAGTTTCCTGGCTTCCATAATCCCCAAAATCTGATGACATAGAAACCTTGTACGCATTTGCTTACTCCTCCCTGACATACTAGAACAGATTCATGATGTAATGACAGAGATAATAAGCAGTTCCATGTAGTCCTGTACTCCAGAACTTAACACCAACTGATAATCAGCCACTGAGCTCCCAGTGGAAGCTGCGTGAGGCTTTCTAGGTTTCACAGAAGCACTGCCGAGAACTAGCTATCCAGGTCACACATTTCAGCACGTGGACAGCTCTCCTACCATAGCCTAGGGAGAATTTAACAAGCAACTTATTGAGCCCTCTAGTGGTAGCTTTAAATGTTACACAGCTCCCTCTCATTCACACTACCTGTGAAAACCTTTTAAAAAAAAAAAAATAAAAGCCCCTGCTTTCACTGTATTTGAGGTTGGTATAATTGTGGAGGGGAAGGGAAAAAAACAAATAGTTTAAATAAGGATACAGGTGGATCCATTGCAACAATGAGATGTACAACTCGTTATGTGGAAAAACGAACTTTACAACTTTGGTGGGGGGGGGAGGATTGGGTGGGAGGGTAGGGGGAGGATGGGAAGGGTTGGGAAGGGGAAACAAAGGAGGAGGCTACAATGCTTGATAAGAAATGTACTCATTATCTTGCCCATGTAATTGTAACCCCTCTGTACAGTATTTTCACAATAAAAAAGAAAAAAGAAAAGCATAAAAAGTAAATATGCAAGCTCTCATTACCATATCCACTCCTCATAGACAATACTGATAACACAACAAGGCATGTATCTACTCTCCAACATCTTTTTTGTGATGTATTCTTTCTTTGCTCTCTTTGCTTTTTATTTTCAGCTAATAAAATTCCTAGGGAGCAGTATTTGGACAGGATATTACCATGTAGCTCAGACTGGGCCTCAAATTCACAATTCTCTTACCTCAGCCTCCCAATTGCTGGGATTACATACACTAGGCCTTAGGAGATCGCTTAAAATATCAGTACACATACTTCCTGCTTATTCTGTATGACCATATAGAGAGGGCTGCCTGACACTGAGGATAGCACATCAAAATGATTTGGCTATGATTTCACTACTTATTTGATCTTAGGCAGATGACTAACCTTGGTGTGCCTCATTTCTGTGAATAGGGATAATAAAAGTTTGTGCATCAGAACAGCCATAGAGGAAAGAAATGACTAAGTGTAGGTTTTCAGTAACTCACAACTATTGCTTTCACTGCTGCAAATTACACATTAGCTGCTACAGTGTTGTGTAGTGCTTGGAATTGAATGTTTATGTTTCCTCAGACTCGAATTTGAAATCAGAACCCACAAAGTTGAAGAGTTTGGAGCAGGGTATTTGGACAGTGATTAGGTCATTAGATAGAGACCTGTGTGTGGCTTTAGTACTCTTAGAAAAGAAGCCACAGATCCAGGAGCCAGTGGATCACACCTGTAATCCTAGCTACCCAGGAGGCTGAGATCTGAAGCTCATGGTTCAAAGCCAGTCCAGGCAGGAAAGTCCATGAAACTCTAATATCCAATAAACCACCAGAAAACTGGAAGTAGCACTTGGCTCAAGTGGTAGACTGCTCACCTTAAGCTGAGGAGCTCAGGGACAGTGCCCAGGCCCAGAGTTCAAACCCCATGACAAAAAGAAAAGAAAAGAAGCCATAGAAGGTATCCTTGGGCTGGGAAGATGGCTCAGTGGTAGAGCGCTTGCCTTACATGCATGAGGCCCTGGGTTCTATTCCTCTGCACCACGTAAGCAAAAAGAAAAAAGCCAGAAGTGGCGCAACTGACAAAAAAAGTGAGGGGGGGGCTGGGAAGGTGGCTCAGTGGTAGAGCGCTTGCCTTGCATGCCTAAGGCCCTGGGTTTGATTCCTCAGCACCACATAAGCAAAAAGAAAAAAGCCAGAAGTGGCGCTGTGGCTCAAGTGGTAGAATGCTAGCCTTGAGCTGAAGAGCTGAGGAACAACGCCCAGGCCCAGACCCCACAACTGGACCCCCCCCCAAAAAAAGAAGGTATCCTTGCCCCATTTCACCATAGGGGACACTGCAGGAAGTTGACAATGTATAAACCAGGAAAAGATCCTACCAACCATCATGTCTAATCTTCCACTTGAGCCATGTCTCAAGCCCATTTATGAGTTATGAGGCATTTTTTGGTGTGTGTGTGAGAGAGAGAGAGAGAGACAGAGACAGAGAGAGAGTAGGCTAGTCTTGAGGCTTGAACTTAGGGTCTAGGCACTGTCCTTGACCTTTTTTGCTCTAGCACTTTACCACTAGAGCCACAGCTTCACTTCAGGCTTTTTTGCTGGTTAATTGGAGATAAGAGTCTCATAGACTTTTCTGGCCAGGCTAGCTACTGAGTTGCTTGAGTTGCTACTGAGCTGCTTGAGTTGCTAGGATTGCAGGTGTGAACCACTAGCACCCAGCCTATAACCTGTGTGTGTGTGTGTGTGTGTGTGTGTGTGTGTGTATGCCCATATTGGGGTTAAACTAGTGCCTGTGTGCTTTCCCTTAGCTTTTTTTTTTTTGTCTGTCAAGGGGCCTGAACTCTGGGCCTGAGCACTGTCCCTCAGCTCTTCAGCTCAAGGCTAGTGCCCTACCACTTGAGCCAAAGCGCCACTTCTAGCTTTTTCTGCTTATGTGGTACTGAGGAATTGAACCCAGGGCCTCATGCATGCAAGGCAAGCACTCTACCACTGAGCCACCTTCCCAGCCCCTTTCCTTAGCTTTTTTGCTCAAGGCTGTTGTCACTCTACCACTTGAGCCACACCTCCACTTCTGGATTTCTGCTGGTTAACTGAAGATAAGAGTTATAAGGACTCTGCTACCTCTGGAGTAGCTAGGATTAAAGAATTGAGCCGCCACTGCCTATCTTCCATAATATATCTTTTGAGGTTGTCCACATTATTTAAAATATGACTATCCTTTTCTGTCGTTTATATCTCCTTTTATTCAGATAGACTTTTGACAAAAAAGAATCAGCTTTTATCTCTTTTAGCCCAGCTGGAAATATTTCACATTTGCAAACCAGGGGCACATGACACAAGTTGCATGAGCTGCCCAACTTCCTCTTCCATGTGGAGCTAAACATGTATGTGCTTTTCCTATACCAAGTAAATAATCTTTTTGAAGATATACTACTTTGTGTGTGTGTGTGCTGGTATGGGGTTTGAGTTCAAAGGCTTGTTCACTGTCCTGAGCTTTTATAGTCAAGGTCGAAGCTCTATCACTTGAGACACAGCTCCACTTCTGATTTTTTTAGTGGATAATTGGAGATAAGAGTCTCATGGACTTTCATGCCCAGGGTGGCTTTGAAATATAATATTCAGATCTCAGCTTCCTGAGTAGCATAGCTAGAATTATAGGCATGAGCCAATAGCACTCAGATGAAACATACCATCTTGATAATGATTGTTTCCTATGTGAATTTCACCTCTGAAATTCTAAAGGGATCTAAACAATATTTGCCTAGTTCTCTCTGCTATGACTCCTCTAACAATAAGTCTCAGCATAAATTGAATTAAAAGGTAACTTCCACACACAGAAATGTGTTTCTAGGGCTGGGAAGGTGGCTCAGTGGTAGAGCGCTTGCCTTGCATGCATGAGGCCCTGGGTTTGATTCCTCAGCACCACATAAGCAAAAAGAAAAAACCCAGAAGTGGCGCAACTGACGAGAGATAGACAGACAGACAGACATAAGGGGCTGGGAAGGTGGCTCAGTGGTAGAGTGCTTGCCTTGCGTGCCTGAGGCCCTGGGTTCGATTGCTCAGCACCACATAAGCAAAAAGAAAAAAGCCAGAAATGGCACTGTGGCTCAAGTGGTAGAGCACTAGCCTTGAGCTGAAGAGCTGAGGGACAGCGCCCAGGCCCAGAGGTCAGGCCACATGACTGGACAAAAAGTTAAAGGATAGTGCCCAGGCCCTGAATTCAAGCCCCAGGAACACACACACACACACACACACACAACTAAAAAGCAGCTGATAAAAGAATTTTGTTCAACTCCTTTGCCTTCTCATCCATTTGTACTCATAGCTTCACAGGTCCTGAAAAGAAAATGACTGTGGTGGACTGAATGTATCTCCCCCAAATTCACACAGCAAAATCCTAATCTTGTTGTGATAGAGTGGAAGTACCCCTCAGCTATGTCATGAGAGTGGGGCCTAATGAATGTGATTAGTGTCTTTATAAGAAAAGATCAGGGCTGGGAAGGTGGCTCAGTGGTAGAGCACTTGCCTTGCATGCCTCAGCACCACATAAGCAAAAAGAAAAAAGCCGGAAGTGGCGCTGTGGCTCAAGTGGTAGAGTTCTAGCCTTGAGCTGAAGAGCTGAGGGACAGTGCTCAGGCCCAGAGTTCAGGCCCCACGACTGGACCCCCCCCCAAAAAAAAGAAAAGAAAAGATCAGAGATCAGGCAAAGATACACTGCAAAGTAGGAGTCTGCAATCTAGAAGAAGGCTTCCGCAGAAGTTCCTGGTGCTGGCATCTTGATTTCAGACTTTCCAGAACAGTGAGAAACAAACTTCTGTTGCTTAGCAGCTCCCAATTTTACCACCAAATCTTCTATACTTTGTCAGCCCAATCTAACTAAGACAGGCAACAAATGGACATCTGTTGAACATCTGTTGCCTGTTGAGCATTCTTGCTCTAGTAGGTAAAAGCACCGTGATTTTATTGTAAATATGCAGGACCTATTATAAACAGCCTTTTGTAAAGTTCTTTAATTGAAACCCCCTTTGAACAATTACTTAAAGATAATAAAAATAAAGAGTAACAAAATAAAATGAATGTATCTTTAAAAAAAAAAAAGACAGTCTTGGTAGACTGTCAGTCCCAGGTACATCCCAAAATGCTTTTGTGTAACAAGCAAGATCAGTCAGACATTCTCCCTGTAGTGTCTGAATCCTAAACTATAAAATACAAGGTCAAAGAAATGTTGAAGTGTGATCACTCCATTAGTACCTACAGTCTTCCAGGACCTATGACAATTATCCTTTGAACTCTCTCATCTCTTTCAAGTAAATCTTACTTTTCTTTTTGGTTTTCTGTTTTGGTCAGCGATTGGCCAGAATAAACTGTAGTTATTGCTCAAAATTAGAAAATCCTCCTCAGACTAAATCTAAAATCTCTACTGTTTTCAGCTTCAAAATTACTGAAATGTTTTTGGTAGCTCAAGGTTAGAGAATGACTAGACTTATCTTAGGCACAATAGAACCTAAGAAATGGAACAAGAGGGTGTCCATTTTTACCCCTTATAGCCAACATAGTATTGGAAGTTCTAGGCAGAGCAATCAGGTAACAGAAAGGAAAATGTTTGAGGATGACAAAACAAAAAAAGAGAAAACAACGTTTTCAGAGAACCATAAAATCCTCAAATAAGCCAAAGCAATTCGGGGCAG
Organism: Dipodomys ordii; assembly: GCF_000151885.1. Taxonomy (NCBI): domain Eukaryota; kingdom Metazoa; phylum Chordata; class Mammalia; order Rodentia; family Heteromyidae; genus Dipodomys; species Dipodomys ordii. The sequence goes on along the minus strand of NW_012267348.1, from coordinate 763,610 downwards.
AAAGAACAAAATAGGAGTCATTACACTACCTCATTTTAAATCAAACAACAAATTGCTGTAGTAATTAAAACATCATGATTGCTGTCATCAAGAAAACACGCAGCAACAGATGACAGATGCTGGCGAGGTTGCAGGGGAAAAAGAACTGTATGCACTGTTGGTAGGAATGTAAATTAGTGCATGAAAATCAAAATAGAGAGCCTCAAAAACAAGAGGGTTTTTGTAATTTTGCTTTTATTTTCTCCTTTATCACTATTTTTTTATTTCTGTACCTTTTATTTTGTATTTAAGTTTATCTGTTCGGGGAGTATAAAGGGTAGCAAAGAAATGGTGGGACAAAGGGTAAATAACTGGATCAGTGATAGTAGACACTATGTTGAAAATGAACTATACAACTTGTGAAGGAGGTGGAATCTAGATGGAAAAACTGGGAGAAAATGAGGGAAGAGGTCACACTGTTCAAAAAGAAATGTAATCATTACCTGACCTGTGTAACTGTAGCCTCTTTGTACATCACCATTACAATAATAAAAAAAACCTAAAAACACTAAATAAATAAATGTATCGTATGATCCTATGTCTCTCCTAAGCATATATCCGAAGGAACATCAATCAGCACGCAAGAGAGAAGCATGCTCATGTTTATAGCAGCACTATTCACAGATACGGAACCAGCCTAGGTCTCCATCAACCAAGGATAATGTGATATATATCTGTATATATACACATGTACATATATACAAACATTTCGAGAAAGGGGCGCTTCAGTGAGTTGCTACATTTTCTCTCTGAGTCCCACATTGCTGATTAATGTTAGAAAAAAAAAGTCCATTTGACACTAAGTCTAAACATCTCTCTCTTCAAGACCCAAATTCATTCTACTTTTTGTAGCCCAGTCCATCTCAAGGAAGGTTGAAATCAAGACCATAAAGGTGGGACTAACGGAGGAAATCCTGGAGGAGATACTATGCAGATAGGAAAAGTCTTAAGTGCAGAACTTTGCACTAGAAGTCAGCTGGAAAAAAACCTGCAAAGCAAGCCCAATGGCAGCCCCAACCATTAGCTTTCCTGAGTGTCCATTGGTGGATGTCAGACAATGAGCACCTATGAACCATACCCCAGGAGATCAAAGCAACGTATAATGCCATGGGAAAGGCATGTTCCCATCGAGACATGGGAGGGAGGGGGTAGCAAAAATATCAGCAACAAAAGCCACTCTGGAAGGCAGCTCAGCCGCAGCCACATAACAACAGAGCAACATGAGTGTTGGCTTTGACAAGAACACAAACAGCAGGCTATTCAGTGTGTCTTTTTGACTGCATTGGAGGTTTCCTTAGGAGATATTAGGTCTCTAAGCACTGACAGGAACATCAAATTACATAGCAAGTAGCATCCTAGGCATTTGCCTTGGGCATTATTGAGCTTCCCAGAGGCATGCATAAATTCCACACATTAAAAAAAGGGAGAGGGCTGGGAAGGTGGCTCAGTGGTAGAGCACTTGCTTTGCATGCCTGAGGTCCTGGGTTCGATTCCTCAGCACCACATAAGCAAAAAGAAAAAAGCCAGAAGTGGCACTGTGACTCAAGTGGTAGAGTGCTAGCCTTGAGCTGAAGAGCTGAGGGACAGCGCCCAGGCCCAGAGTTCAGGCCCCACGACAAAAAAAAAAAAAAAAAAAGGGAGACAAATCCAGCCTACAGAATTGGAGAAAATCTTTGCCAGGTATTCATCAAGCAAGTAATGTCCAGAATATATAGAAAATTCAAAATATTCAACATCAAAAAACCTAGATAATCCAAACAATAAGTGGAAAAATGAACTGAATGTATATTTCTAATGAAAAAAATGCAAATAGCCAATAAATATATGAAAAAACATTTAACATCCTTAGCTATCAGGAAAATGCAAATCAAAAACTACATAGAGATACCATCTCACCATTATCAGTGTAACCACTGTGGAAATCAATCCTGAGACTCTTAAAAAAAAAGACCCTACTAAAAGCAGAATTACCATATGATTGAGCTATATACTACTCCTAAGTGTATTACCCCCAAGGAATTGAAGTCTGCTGTTTACTGCAGCACTGTTCACAGAAGCCAAGCTGTGGAATAAGCTTAGGTACCCATTGACTGATGAACAAAGAAAATGCAGTGCATATACACAATGAAGTATTTTTTAACTATAAAGAAAAATGAAATTGTGTCATTTGAGAGCAAATGGATGGATCTGGGAATGTTAAGCAAAGTAATCCAAGCTCAGAAAGACAAAGATTGCATGCTTTCTCTCATATGCAGAATCTAAATGTCTTTTTAGAAAAAGTAGAAGGGGACTAATTGAGAAGAGGAGGGGGCAGCAGAAGGAATGAGGGAATAAGAGAAAACAATATGGGGAAAATATGGTAAACATTGTATATATATCTATATATAGATATATGAAAATAGCACAACGAAGCCTATTATCTTGTAGAATTCATGTACAGAAATTCATTGTTCTTGTGCCACTAACTGGGGTTTGAACTCAGGGGATGGTGCTGCCCTTTTGCCTTTTTGCTTGAGGCTTGGTGCTTGGAGAATGAGTCTTATGGGCTTTCCTGCCTAAGCAAAAAGCCAGAAATGGAGGTGTGGCTCAAAGCTTTGAGTTCAAGCTCTAGTTCTGGCACACATACTAAAAAAGAAAGTGGGAACTGAAGGGGAAGGGGAAGGGAAAGAGGAAGGGGAAGGAAGGAAGGAACAAACGAACGAACAAAGAGAAAAACAAGAATCCTCTCAGTACCAATTTGGTCAAAACTTTGACAAGCAGTGAAACCCCTTGCAAACATTGAATCAGGAGAAGATGACTTTGGAGGATGAGCATGAGCTTTCTCTGTTCTTTGGCCATTAAACAAAGTGTTTTTCCTGCTCTCAGGGGTGTTTAGTTGTTTACAAACAATTGAGTAGGAAAAGAACCTGAAAATCTGGTTAATAGCCTTGCCACAATTCCATTCCTGGGTTTATGCCAAAAAATCTGAAAATAAAGATTGTGACAAGTACATGTCCACACACATTCAAAACCACATTATTGACAATAGTCAAAATGTGAATAATACTAGGAACTGGGGGCTCACACCTATAATCTTAGCTACTCATGAGGCTGAGATCTGAGAATCATAGTTTGACACCAGCCCAGAAAGGAACATCCATGAGACTCTTATCACCAATTAGACACCAAAAGCTGCAAATGGAACTGTGGATCAAGTGGTAGAGCACTATAGCTTTGAGCAAAAAAGCTCAGGGATGGTGCTCAGGCTCTGAGTTCAAGGCCCAGAACTGGTACACACACACCCAAAAAAGGTGAACACAGCTAAAAATACCATTAACAAATGAATAGGTGAGCAAAATAAAATATATACATATAATGAAATATTACACAGCTATGGAAAGAACTGAAATGCTGATACATGCTGTAATACAAACAGGTCGAAAACATTATGGTAAAAAAAAGAAGCCAGAGCTGAGGGCATAGCTCGCTGGTAGAGCACATGTGCCTAGAAAGCTCAAGAAGAAGGAAAAAAATCAGACACAAATTGAAAAACATTATATAATTCCACTTCTATATAGTTTTCAGGATAGATAGATCCATAGCCACAGAATGAGGATTGATTGTGGTCAGGGCTTGTGGAAAGATAGCCAGTGGCAGAAAAGGCTTCATCATTAACAAATTTTCCCCAGGAGTAATAGAAGTGTTCTCACTAGATGGAGTGGTTGTGCAACATCATGAATGTAATTAATACCTCTGAATTGTTCACCTTAAACTCATTGATTTTTATGTGCTGAGTTTCACCTCAATAAATTATGAAGAGGAAAACAGCACCTCAAAAAACTTTATTAAACATTCCTTTCAATATAAAAACAAATTCCAAATTAAATAATTCCTTCTGAAAAAAGAAGCCCAGAACAAGAATATAGAGCTGTTTATAATTCATTGATAGTTGCAAATTCTGCAGACTCTGCCAGTTTCCGAAATCATGTGTATCTGTCAAGTGTAGGTAATAGAACTTCATTGGGAACTGTTTCTCCAAAACAGTGACAGCTAGTCATGAAATAATTCTTTGAGTATTTATAGTTTAATGCCAATCATTGCATATTAGTTTATAGGGAGACTCCTTTCCCAAAGGAATGACTTAGGAAACTTAGTCTGAGAATGCTTCTCTCTGATAACTAAGGAATTGCTTCTCTTCCTCCTCCCCTCTTTCCCTTCTCCCTCCTTCTCCTCCTTCTCCTCCTCCTCATATCCAATGTTTGTGAAGAAGTATAGTAGTTTGTTAGAGCTGCTGTAACAAAATGCCACAGGTTGTGAAGCTTGAGTACAGGAATGTATTTCCTCACACTTTTTGAATCTGGAAATGCAAGATCAAGGGGTTGGCGGGGTTGATTCTCCTGAAGCTACTGTCTTTGACAGTGTTTGTCCCATATGTCACTTGTGTTTAAAGGTTTGCTTTTTCTAAGGACACCATTCAGGCCTCATGTTAATTTGATCATCTCTGGGAAGGCCCTATCAACAAATATGGGTGCCTTCTGAGGAAATGAGGGTCAGGGTTTCAACAATTGCATATTGAGGGAACACAGTTCAGCTACAACCAATATTTAAAACTGATTTAGAGGGCTGGGAAGGTGGCTCAGTGGTAGAGCGCTTGCCTTGCATGCCTGAGGCCCTGGGTTCAATTCCTCAGCACCACATAAACAGAAAAAGCCAGAAGTGGCGCTGTGGCTCAAGTGGTAGAACGCTAGCCTTGAGCTGAAGAGCTGAGGGACAGCGCCCAGGCCCAGAGTTCAGGCCCCACAACCAGACCCAAAAACAAAAAACAAAAACTGATTTAGAGCCTGCAGATATAGTTCAAATGGTGGAGCACAGGTCTAGCAAGTGTGAAGCCCCGGGCTCAATCCCCAGTATCAAATAAACAAAACAATAAATGAAGCAAATCCAACATATTGCAAAATTTTCAAATAATAGTACAATATTAAAGCAGATTTAATCCACCATTAAGAAAGATAGGCTGTTTCATCCTGTTTTATTCTGTGTGTGTGTGTGTGTGTGTGTGTGTGTGTGTGTGTGTGTGTGTGTTATCCAAAACCAGGATAACTTAAGGCCTCATGCTCTCTACTTAGCTTTTTGCTCCTGGCTGGAGATCTACCAGTTGAACCAAGCCCCCAGTTCAACATTTTGCTGATTAATCAGAAAAGGGATCTCACAGACTTTCTTGCCAGGGCTGGCTTCAAACTACAATCTTGAGATCTCAGCCTTCTGAGGAGGTAGGATTACAGGTGTGAGCCACCAGCTTTTAGCTTGCTTACTACTCTTTTAAATAAGGGTGCATGGTAATTTTAACCAGACCACTATTAGAAGACTTAAATCTGATTCCCACTGGGAAATATGTGATTGATCTGAGGTAACTTAACTGACATTTGTAAAATAGGAATGATATTTACCTTGACCACTGGGAAGACATAGAACTAATGTATAATAATAGTATAAAATTAAAGTATGAAATTTAAGTATAAATTCAACCTAATATAAATTGATTAATAATGCCATCCAGTGCAGCAAAAAAAGATTGATACAATTATATAAGAAAAAAATTAAAGTGGTGCTGTGGTTGAGTGCTCACCTTGAGCTGAAGAGCTCAGAGACAGCGCCCAGGCCCAGAGTTCAAGCCTCTTGATCACAAAAAAAAAAAAAAAAAAATAAAGTGAGCCATCTCCTTTAAAAAAAAAAAAAAAGAAAAGAAAGAAAAAAATACAACAGAAAGCTTCTCAACTAATTTTTTCTGTGTGCAGGTACTGGGCTTGAATTCAGGGCCTGGGCTTTGTGGCTTAGCTTTTTTTGCTCAAGGCTTGTTCTCTACCACTTAAGCCAAAGCGCCACTTCTGACTTTTTGCTGGTTGATTAGAAGTAAGAGACCCATGGGTTTTTCTACTTGGGCTGACTTCCAATCTCAATCCTCTGATCTTAGTCTTCTTAGTAGCTAGAATTACAAGCATGAGCCACTGGCACCCAGTTTTTCTTAATTATTTTTTTATGGAGACTTTACTTTCCCAGCTAAATTTATTTCAAGCTCTACTGACAGTTTAGAAAGAGGAGTGAGCTGCAAGTTGCTCTTCTATTACCTAAGAAAAGAATCTGGAGGTGGGGGTTTAGGAAGGGAAGACAGTGACATTCTAAATTTATTTTCCTTTTTAATGTATACAATTTTTTTGCATGGATTTGTTTGATACCAATCAACACTGCCTTTGTGAATAAAATGTGTGAAGTGGAGGGGACTTAGAGACTCTTGAGAATGTCACTCTGTGATTCTAAGGAATCACAGCTCTTCAAGCTGTGCTATGGGTGCACTAGGCCCTCCTTGAGAAAGGAAGCAATCAACTCCAGCTTATCTTCTATAAATAAAGATTTTCCTCATTTCAATGGAAGTTCATTTGTGTCATGCCGGTCTGTATAATGCTCAGTGAGGAAGCATTTGGGATACAGAAGATTCTCACAATTCATAATGGCTTTTTCTTTTCTCTCATTAGTTACTTGTTCTGAATACATGTAGGAAGGCTGAATTGTTAACACTAATTATTTTAATCCTAGTTTATTATTCAACTTTGGAAATGTCAGGCTCCATATGTCTCTACCTCTAAACCTATCTTTGAAGGTTATAGGTATGAAAAACATATATATCTTAAAATTTTCAATGAATAATTCCAATCTTACACAAATGCTTCCAGATGTGGTGAGTCCCACCTTTAGTCTTGGCATGATCCTATTTCAATTGAATATTCTTTTAATATGTTTGAATTAACTTTTTAAATATTATTATATTGTTTTAATTCTTAGGCAAAAATAATTAACATCATAAATATTATATAATACCTACATACTGCAAAATCCGGTGATATAGCAAAGACTGTCGTACGGAATTAGATATGTATATTTTTTAAACCTGTGATTCTATGAAGCCTCAGTAAGTTAACCATGAAATAGCAAGGGATGACTTCATATTGGTTTGACAGAAAAAGATGTTTTTCCCCCAGTGGTAACAATGTTTCATTGGCGGCTTGGAGCTGGGATAGGAGAGATTAGAAGCCCTTTTTGTTGTGGGACTGTGGAGGTGGGGATGCGAGAGGTGGGAGCAGACCAGGGGCTTTTCCTCTAGGTCCCCACTGTTGTGGCTTGCCTTAGATCACTGGAGAGATTTGGGGGAGATCGACATATGAAATTCCATTGGGCTAAGCTTCTGCACACATCTTCCATGCACTGGATTGGACTCCGAAACCTGACTGATTTCTAGCCTGGATTGGCTGAGTTCTTCAGCATTCATGTGGTCTGGCTAGCCCTGCAATCCCAGCACTGGGCAAGGTGGGGCAGAGAGGATGGAGAGGCTCTGAACTCCGAGACCTGGCTTTTGTCTGTCTTCAAATGGCCCTGAGTTTGAACTCTGGGCCTTCAGTATCCTGGGATCCCACAGTAGGTTAGGTTGCAAGGCTTAGCAAATATTTAAATACACTTGTTTCTATCTATTGTAGGAGGAGTTCTCTCATCTAAACCTGACTGATAGCACATTTGCTAGCCATCTTAAGGAACAAAGGAAGAAAGATGATCTTCTCCAATTGAAGCCTCTTACTTCTCTGTCTTCTTTCTAGTGACTGTCTTTTCAGTTCACCTTGATGTACCAACACTCAGTTCCAAGAACACTTTCCTACCTGGGCCAGCTTTGAACTGTGATTTTCAGATCTCAGCCTTCTGAGTTGCTAGGATTACAGGCATGAGCCAAGTGCTCGACCATTTCCTTACTTTTGAGACTGGACTTCTAAGGTTAATTGGCTTGATTATTTATAATCTGACATTTTATATGGTAGTCATTTTCACATAATTACTTTTTCCCATTCATATCACGGTTGTTTCTCTAAAAGCAAATCATATCGATTTTCAAGGGAACTTTTTGGAATAATGGGAATGCTGTAAAATTGGACGGTGCTAATGAAGGATTTTTCAAAAGGATTTTCCTCAAATTTTAAGAATTTATGAGTAAGACCCAATATAATATTTAAACTTTGTGTTAACATTACAAATGTTTATTGTATCAACTTTTGTGAGAACTACTTCCCAAAAACAAATTACAAATATTAATCTGTATTTCTGTAATTATTTTATCTCATAGTTGCTCATATATTCCTAGAATTTTTGAAACTCAAGTCAAATTATCATGCACAAGATAAATATTTAAATCTTTCTATTTAGTAGACAAGGTATAGGTGTTGTATTTAATTAATGATTACACACAGAGCTATGAAAACATCTGCCTTGGATCTTGTAGTTTAGTCATATAATTCCATGTAATTATTCTCCACAGAGAACAGTTTACTCAAAATAAAATTCTTAAATTTGCTTTGAATTTTTTTTCTTTCTGTGAGTCATCAAACCTGAGTTTATTGAGCTGGGAGCATGATTCAGTGGTAGAGCACTTGCCTAACACATGCAAAGCCTCAGTCCTTAGCAGCACCACCACCATCACAACAAACAACAACAAAAAACACTTGTAGCAGGGTGTGAGTGGCTCACATCTGTAATCCCAGTTACAGGAGGCTGAAATCTGAGCATTAAGGCTCAAGGATTTTATCTCCAATTAACCACCAAAAAGGTAGAAGTAGATGTATGGTTTGAGTGGTAGAGTACTAGCCTTGAGCAAAAAAGCTGAGTCAGCCTCCAGGCCCTGAGTTCAAGCCCCAGGTCCAGCACACACACACACACACACACACACACACACACACACACACACGAAGGAAAAAAAAAACAACCCTGCATAAGTTTATTACTATTTTATTTATCTATTTGTTTAGTCAGTTGTGGGGCCTGAACTCTGGGCCTGGGCAGTCCCTGAGCTCTTCAGCTCAAGGCTAGCGCTCTACCACTTGAGCCACAGCGCCACTTCTGGCTTTTTTTTTCTGCTTATGTGGTGCTGAGGAATCGAACCCAGGGCCTCAAGCATGCAAGGCAAGCGCTCTACCACTGAGCCACCTTCCCAGCCCCTATTACTATTTTAAAGAAAGCTACAGGTGGATAAAATTTCACTTAATTTTTGCTGCAGAATTTATATTTAATCTCCAGGTATGTATCAACTGTATTCAAAAAAAAGCTTACTGTTTGTTTCCTTGAACTGGTGACTTCATTAACACAGTTTTAAATTGTCTTTTATTCATTGAATTGTACTGATGCCACAAATAGGAATAACTGAAGTCATCAATAAGCCTGTCTTATGTAAACTGAATGCTGAGATAGAAAAGCCCTATTTAGGAATCATTCCAAGGGTGCATGTGTCTTGCTGAGTCATTTCTCCTTTCATGTTGAAGGCAGTCCCAGCTGCCATTTTCTACTTATAGCTTCTCCTCGGTAACACAGAAAATACTAGATAAAAATGTATCTTGTATTGTCCAATTAGAAGACAATCAGTGCCAGGAACATGTAACAGGAAAACAGCCTAAATCTTGAATTAAATATATAGACAGTAGAAAGAAGATGGCTGAAAGAACAGGAAACAACCTGAGCCCACAGCTGAGCCAGCCAGTCCCAGGCAGGGACGACTCTTCACATCAGGATGGTCTGAAGCATCAACGAAAAACTCACAAAAGACATTCCCGTCCCTCCCAGAGAACAGCATCTGGATGCGAACCTTCCCCCACCATTTGTCAAAGTGGCAAAGAGGCTGCCAGAGCAACTGGCCTGAAACACTTGCTAGAGAAACAGCGCCATTTTTGAAAAGGGCAAAAGAATCTGATCCCCTTACACCACCCCTCTCTGGCAGCAAACAAAAGACATGGGGAGGAAGCCCCGCCCAGGAGGAGGCAGCCCCGCCCCTCAGCAGTGATGGATTCGCAGCCGAATGCTGTAAGTCCTTCAAAGGAGAACTCACTCCAATACTCCTCAAATCCCAATGAAGTTGAAGGGGAAAGATCACTACCAAATTCATTCTATGTAGCCAGCATAACCTTCATCCCAAAACCAGATAGGGACTCATCAAAGAAAGAGACCTATAGAGCCATCTCTTTGATGAATATTGATGCAAAACTTCTCAACAAAATTCTGGCCAACCTAATTCAGGAACCAAAAAAAAAAATCATACATTATGATAACACACAATTCATTCCAGAGTTGCAAAGCTGGTTCAACATACACAAGTCAATTAATATAATTCAACACATCAATAGGAGCAAAGACAAAAACCACACGATACAGAAAAAGCACTTGACAATATCCAACACCCCCTGATGATAAAATCTCTGGTGGAACCAGGTATCCATGAAACATTCCTCAATATAATAAAGGCTGTATATGACAAACCTACAGTCAATATTTACTTAATGGTGAAAAGTTAAAGCCCATTTCTTCTAAAATGAGGGACAAGACAAGGATATCAACTCTCTCCTCTCCTCTTCAATATAGGACTGGAATTCCAAGAGCAATGAGGTAAGAGACAAATACAAAGGGGATCCAAATAAGGAAAGAAGTAAAACTCTCTCTCTTCACAAATGACATGGTCCTGTATTTAAAGAACCCCATCAACTCCTCCCCAGTTTACTTGAGCTGATCTGAAATGGGCAAAATAATCGGTAGCTTTTCTGTATGTCAGTGATAAGAAGAGTGAGGCTGAAATCAGGAAGGCAACTCCATTTGTAGCCTCAAAAAAAAAAAATAAAACCTCAGAATTAACCAAAGATGTGAAGGACCTCTATGATGAAAAGTTTAAAAACCTGAAAAAGGAAATTAAAGCAGATTTAAGGAAATGGAAATTGTGCCATGTTCCTAGATTGGAAGGATTAACATTGTGAAGATAGCAATAGTACTCAAAGCTATCTACAAATTCAATACAACACCCATCAAAATCCCAACAACATTCTTTAATGACATAGAAGAAACAATCTAAAATTTCATATGGAATAATAGAAGACCTCAAATAGCAAAAACAGTCCTTATCAGGAAGAATAGTGCTGGAGGAATAAACCCCCAAAAACTAATCCTCAAAGAAACAACAACTCATATTACTGAATGGATTAAAGACTTAAAGAGAGACTACTCAGCAGAAGAGGTAAGAACAGCCAACAGACACATGAAGAAATGTTCAACATCTCTGGTCATAAAAGAAATGCAAATCAAAACAATATTTCAATTCCATCTCATCCCAGAATGGCCATTATCAAGAAAACTAACAATAACAGATGCTGGCAGGATTGTGGCCAAAAGGGAATGCTATTACACTGTTGGTGGGAATGTGAACTTGTTCAACCACTCTGGAAAGTAGTATGGAGGTTCCTCAAAAGACTAAACATAGAACTTCCCTATGATCCAGCAACCACACTCCTGGGCATTTATCCAATTGACCACAAGCCAGGCCTCACTAAAGCCACCAGCACAACCATATTTATTGCAGCATTGTTTACCATAGCTAAGACATGGAATCAACCCAGATGCCCCTCAGTGGACTAATCTATCAAGAAAATATGGTATATACACACAAAGGAATTCTATATTTCCATTAGAAAGAATATTACCCCATTTGTGAGCACATGCAAAGACTTGGAAAAACTTATATTAAGTGAAAGCCAGACCCAAAGAAACAAGAATGTGCCTATAAATCTACAGTAAATCCAATGGGTAGTAAAAGACAAATAATTACGCTTAGACTTGATTAATTAAACAGGATTAAACATATATGGTGAGACCAAAGGAGGATATTCTTAGGAGAGGATCACGAGGGGTCAATAGCTATGTACATATGATCATATAAAATGATGTGTATAGAAATGAACTCCAAGAACTGGAAACAGGAAGTTTTTTTTATTATACTGTTTGCTGTTCTTTCCCCCCTTCAGTTTATTCCCTTTTGTCGATGCTTTATATTTCTGTACCCTTTGTCTTAAATATAAGTTTATCTGATTTGGGGGGGGGAAGGGAAAGCATAAAAACAGTGGGACAAAGGGTGAACCAATTTAACAGTGATACTCACTATACACTATGTTGGAACTGAACTATATAACTTGAGGGGGGAGGGAGTTGGAAGGGGAAAAACTGGGAGAAAATGAGGGGTGACACTGTTCAAAAAGAAATCACTCCCCTCTGTATAGCACCTTTACAATAAAAAAATAAAAGTTAAATGTAATCTTTAAAAAAAACAGGGCTTTTTTTTTGTAAAGGTGATGTACAGCGGGGTTACAGTTACATAAGTAAGGTAATGAGTGCATTTCTTTTTTTTTGTTGTTTTTTTTTTGGGCGGTCTGGTCGTGGGGCCTGAACTCTGGGCCTGGGCGCTGTCCCTCAGCTCTTCAGCTCAAGGCTAGCACTCTACCACTTGAGCCACAGCGCCACTTCCGGCTTTTTTCTTTTTGCTTATGTGGTGCTGAGGAATCGAACCCAGGGCCTCTGGCATGCAAGGCAAGCGCTCTACCACTGAGCCAACTTCCCAGCCCTTGAGTGCATTTCTTTTCATTACCCCCTCTCTCATTTAGTTTATTCCCTGTGGTCACTGTTTTTATTACCATATACTTTGTGTTGTATCTAAATTTATCTGATTTGGGGAAGGGAAGGAGAATCAGAGAAACAGTGGTCAAAGGGTGAACCAATGAAACAGCAATACTCATCAGACACTATGTTGGAAGTGAATTTTACCATTTGAGGGTAGGAGGGGAGTTGGTGGAGGTAAGGAAAGTGGGAGACAAACCCTGCTTTGAGAATGAGCTGCTTTTTGGATTAACTCTAGTCCAGGTCCTTTACACATAAAGTTTGTCTTATTTGCTAAGCTCAGTTCAGACATCTCTTCTGAAGAACTTTTCATACCATCCTTCCTTGTTATGCATTCCTCTGGAAGTATTCATTTCCATGAGAGTTCCAAACTGGACTGAAATACCCAAGCCCAAGTGGGAGGCTCTGAGTTCAAGCCCCAGTATGACAGAAAAATAAAATAATACTTTTAAAAGATCCTGTAAATTTGAGTCAGTATCTATGTCCAATCTTATCAGGAATATTTCCTCATAATGAGTATATTGTACAGAAGAGTATCTTGGGTTTAGATTTCAGATCTAGACTAATTTGACTCTACCCTTGTAACAGATGCTTACACACTGCTTTTTGCCCTAGCTCACAAATTAACTAAAGGCCAAAAACAGCAAGATCAGTACAACTCCTTTTCCTTGGGAATGGAAAGAAAGGCATATAATCAGGACTACAAAAGAAAGAACTTATTTTAGGCAGCTTACATTGCTGGTCATTTGCTATGCATTTTTTTTCCTTTTTGCTTTTTCTCCTCAGGTTGGAAAGCCTAATGTTAATGATTAAATTTTCCCCCATTGAGAAGAAATAAACTGTCAAATAAGACATATTAAACTGAAAGAGCAGACTCAAGGCCACCATCTGGTCTGGGACATGTAATCCATCCTGTACCTTGGAACGAAGCTCCTTGACTTTTTCAACCCAGGCCTTGGCGGCTCACACCTATAATCCTGCCACTTAGGAGGCTGAGATCTGAGGATCATGGTTCAAAGCCAGCCCAGGCATGAAAGTCTGTGAGATTCTTATCTCCAATTAAGCACCAGAAAACTGGAAATGGAACTGTAGCTCAAAGTGATAGAATGCCAGCCTTGAGCAGAAAAGTTCACAGACAGCACCTGAGCCCAGAGTTCATCCCCACAACCAACAACAATTTAAAAAACCTTTTGGGCTGGGAATGTGGCTTAGTGGTAGAGTGCTTGCCTAGCATGCATGAAGCCCTCAGTACCACATACACACAAAAAGGCGGAATGGAGCTGTGACTCAAGTGGTAGAGTGCTAGCCTTGAGCAAAAGAAGCTCAGGGACAGTGCTCAGATCCTGAGTTCAAGCTCCAGGACTGGCAAAAATAAAAAACAAATTAAAAAAAAACAACTTTTTCCAGGTACCGGTTCATACCTATAATCATAGCTACTCAGGAGGCTCAGATTTAAGGATATCAGTTCAAAGCCAGCTCCAGCAGGAAAGTCTATGAGACTCTTATTTTCAATCAACTGCTATAAAACCAGAAGTGGAAATGTGGCTCAAAGTGATAGAACAATAGCCTTGAGCAAAAGAGCTCAGTGACAATGTCCAGACTCCGAGTTCAAGCCCTAAATCTGACTGGTACTCTACCATATGAAGCACATCTCTTCTTCTGGCCTCTATTTTTTGGTTAATTGAAGATAATTTTACTGGCTAATTGGAGATAAGGGTCTCTCAGATTTATTTGGCCAGGCTGGGTTGGACCATGATCTTCAGATCTCAGCTTCTTGAGTAGTAAGGATTAAAACCATGTGCCTGGCTAGAAATTGAAGTTTTGGCCAATCTGGCTTTGCAAGGATTTTTGTGATTTTTTTGGGGGGGGAAGGGTTGGGGGTCAGTCATGGGGCCTGGGAGTTGTCACTCAGCAATTCAGCTCAAGGCTAGTGCTCTACCACTTGAGCCACAGCGCCACTTCTGGCTTTTTCTGCTATGTGGTGCTAAGGAATCAAACCCAGGGCATGCAAGGTAAGCACTCTACCACTGAGCCACCTTCCCAGCCCTTTGCAAGGATTTTTTTTTGGGGGGAGGGGTCCGGTCATGGGCCTGGTGGGCCTGGACACTGTCCCTCAGCTCTTCAGCTCAAGGCTAGCGCTCTACCACTTGAGCCACAGCGCCACTTCCGGCTTTTTCTGTTTCTGTGGTGCTGAGGAATCAAACCCAGGGCCTCAGGCATGCAAGGCAAGAGCTCTACCACTGAGCCACCTTCCCAGCCCTTTGCAAGGATTTTTGAACTAATGATAAATTAGTATCTGAGAAGGGAACATGTGACTGAAGTCTGTAAGGCAAAAGTACTTCTTAAAAAGCATACCTTAGAAAGCAGGATTAATGGGCGCTGGTGGCTCACACCTATAATCCTAGCTACTAAGGAGGCTGAGATTTGAGGATTGTGGTTCAAAGCCAGCCAGGGCAAGAAAATCTGTGAGACACTTATCTCCAATTAACCACCAGAAAACCAGAAGTAGCGCTGTGGCTCAAGTGGTAGAGCACTTGCCTTGAGATGAAGAACTCAGGGACCGTGCCCGGACCCAGAGTTCAAGCCCCACAACTCACAAGAAAAAAAGAAAAGAAAAGAGAGAGAGAGAGAAAGCAAGCAAGCAAGCAGGCAGGCAGGCTTAAAAAGCCTAAACTTTATAATGCAGTAAACAAGAGGGAATTAATGTCAGAAGACAACCAATTACATAAATTGCACTGGGTATCTTATTTTTTCATTTTTTGGTCAGTTGTGGGGTTTGAATGCAGGGCCTGGGTGCTGTCCCTGAGCTCTTTTGCTCAAGGCTACTGCTCTCCTGCTTTGAGCCACAGCTCCACTTTTCTGAGTGGTTAATTGGAGATACTTGGACAATAGGTTATTCAACCTGATAGACCTGTATCATGAACTCAGGAGACTTTCAAGCTCCCTGTGACCTCGCGCCCTGACCATGATCTTATTTAGGCCACAGCCAGCTCGGCAGCCATTTTGTGCCTGCCTGCTGTCTCCTGACTCTCCTCAGGTCACCATGGCATCCCTCTTCAACTCTCCATTAGGGTTGATCTGGTTTGTTGAGATTATTTTTCTGCTCTTCTTTTTATTTTCCTATCCTTGTGGCCCAGTTTCTTACATGTATTTGAGGCTGCAAGTTTTGGGGGAATATGTACTTGCTTGCAGTCGCTGACTTTCTAATAAAGACTCCCGAGGCTGGGAAGGTGGCTCAGTGGTAGAGCGCTTGCCTTGCATGCATGAGGCCCTGGGTTTGATTCCTCAGTACCACATAAGCAGAAAAAATGCCCGACGTGGTGCTGTGGTGCAAGTGGAAAAGCACTAGCCTTGAGCTGAAGAGCTCAGGGACAGCACCCAGGCCCAGAGTTCAAGCCCCACGATCGACAAAAAAAAAAAGACTCCCGATTCGACATTTCAGACTGTGGTTTCTCTGTATCTCACAACAGAATTCCCATATAATACTAGCTGCATTTGGGGCTGCAAGGTTGGTTTTTGGGACATGAGTCCACTTGCAGATGCCAGCATTATAATAAAGACTGCTTATTTGACCTCCTAAAGTATGACTTTGTATCTCACTGATCAAATTCCCATATAACAGTTTTTGCCACAATTATAAGACTCACATATAACAAGTAAACTGATTCAGTTTAACGACAAGTTCCTTTTTTAATACTTTTTACTGTAGAGATACAATTATAACTAGGTGTTCTGGAAGGTGACCCTCTACTGGTCAAGTACCACAACAGGTCCCTTCTGCAAATCCTCTCTTCCAGGGTCACAGGAAGGTAATTGAAATTAAAAGAGGCCAGAGAGGAGCAGAAGGAGGATGGAAAACGTGTCTCTTTTGCATCTGGTTCTGCTTACTAGGACATGTTGATGTCCAGGGCCCCCAAGTCTTAACTAATTTACCCTTTCACTATATTATCCAAGAGCGTGGCATCAAATTATACTTATGACAGAATGAAATAGATCAAAAGTTCTGTGCATAAAATAGTTTTTTCTTCAGTCCTGACAGGAGTTAGCGTGTAGGGATAGGCAGGCAGCAGGGAATTTGAGCTTATACAACTTGCAGGTGGCTAGTTAAGATAATAAACCCCAAACTCCAGAGCAATGAAATGGGAGCTCAGGGCTAAAAGGACACAGAAGGGTAGAAAAGCATGTTGAGCAAAGACAAAAGAGTGAGGAAGCACCAGAGCACCAGAAGGTTGGTGCTAAAACTACGTTTTTAAACTGAGGACCAAAGTCCAAGAACCTCAAGTTAGAGCTGATCACTTGCCCCAATATGCCAAAGTAAGTATATGGTGAAGCCTAGAGAAAGGAGATTTATTACATAGTAGCCATGGGAAGACATCTTAACAGAGGTACAAACTTTGGCTTCAAGTTAATAGGGAGAAGTGGAGGCAGGAGGTGAGAAAGGTGTGCATAGTTAAAACAGTTTCAGGTCACAGGTGTGGCCTGGTTGTCCTTGGAGGAGTTTCATAGGAATTATTATTTTATTACTGGAGCAGAAGCAGAATAAGGTAGTCTCCTGAATTTGAGCTGTTTTCATTAAAATAATGAAATAAAATAATAATAAGACTATTTGTTTGAGGAGCGGTTTGTCATCAGAATCTGCTCTTCCCTCCTGCAAATAGGTGATTGATTGCTCAGATCCAAGGGCACAGATACAAAGTTGGGGGATTTTAGTTAATCTACAGGACCCAGCAAAAAGCATCTTTTAAGTTGCCTTTAATAGTGCCTTGACCCTATATGGAAAGAAAAAGAGACTCACCAATCCAAGGATTGTTTTTGATGGCCCACAAAACTTGCTCAGACAAAATATGTGAAAGCTCTTAGGTGATGCCATTATCATGGCGTATCCAATGAGGAAGGTCTATCTCCTCTTTTCCGTAAAACCATTTAAGGAGCAGATTAAGCCTGACCGAATGCTTTTCCTTTAGACTCATTTTGTGAAGCTTGATAGCTAATGTAAAAGTCAATACTAAGGAAGAGTTTTGAGTTGACCTCCAATAGAACTGTTGCCACAGCCACCAGAATTTTAGCTCCCATCAATTAAATTCTTACAGACATAGATTAATAGACACAGAAAATGGTGCGGTTACATTAATTCAGAGTAAACTCTTAAACAAATCATCTTTTTGTCTTTTTTCCTTCTTTCTCTTTTTTTAGTAGACTAGTCACCTAAGATTCTCCCCAAGAAGCAGGATAAACTTAATGCTTTTCATTCTTGAGCAAATTGCAACCAAGATATCCAAAAACACTCTGGTTCCATACTCTGCATTTTCTTTTCACTATTTGGTCCTATTTGGTCCCAGAATTTCAAGTTTCTCTGTCTAAACACAAATTGTCTGAGCCCCAAGTAACTAGAGAGAGCTCAAATGACTGAGAAATAAAGCAATGGCCACAGAATGTCTAATTTCTTGTTGAAACAAATGGCCTGTTCAAACAACGAGTAAAGCAAGGTCACATGTGCACCATGTGACAGGATTTACCAGGGATCCTAGAAATTCAATCATCTCTTCACTTCCCCAAATAGTGTACATAAAAGCAATTGGTGCTGGATGAAGATGAGAAAAAAATCACGGGAATAAAAATAATGCCAACAGTTGAGTGGGACTACTTGACCTTTTCACCTCTGTCCAGATCCACACTTGCTGTGAATGCTAACAGCTAAAAGATGTATTTCCATCTGGCCAGGTGGCCAAAGCTGAAAATGAGTTTTAGTCCCAGATTCCTATGTTTCCATTTGTCAGGCACAGCCACTCATTCCTATACACCAAATAGATATAGTGAAGGACAGAGAAAGGAAGTTTATTATTAAGCCATGAGAAGATGATACTTCACTTCATCTTCAGCCATTTTTGAAGCATAGGCACATGCTTTATGTTTAAATAGGAGAAAAAAAAAAAGGACGGGCAATGGGCAAAAGGAATGCATAAACAGTCCTAATTACAAATGTGTTTAATCCTAAGGTAGTTCTGATTTTCTAAGCCTCCAGAGACATTGCTATTATTGTCATCACTTGAGGGGAGTAGTTTGGTCCCTATGAAATGATTACTTATGTTCCAGGTGAAGCATCAATGGGGTCGGGGGAGACCTGCCCAGCGAGGTTCTGATGTTCCTTAGGGGTAATTCTGGTTCCTTGTCATACAGATGTTATCTATTTGTCCTTGGAACCCAAGGTTCTTGCTAAGTGACTGCAGAATAATGGCTTAGAAAAAGACAAATACAAAATAGAGTTGGGGTGCCAATGATTTCTTTGGCTTTTAATTAATTAGTGGGACCAAGTAAAAAGTCAGTACTTTTCAGCAAAATTACCTGTTAATAGGAACGATGGAAATACAATTTCACATTTAATCCTTAAAAATTTTTCATACATCTGGAGATATGACTCCTGGTAGAGCACTGTCTACCATGTGCCAGGCCCTGGATTCAGCTCCCAGCACTGACAAAAACAAAGAAATAAATAAATCTAAATGCTAACTTCTATTATCTCTCCATTTTGGAGGGGAAAAAACAGATTTTTTTTTGGTAGGTCGTGGGGCTTGAACTCTAGGCCTGGGCACTGTCCCTCGGCTCTTCAGCTCAACTCTACCACTTGAGCCACCGTGCCACTTCTGGCTTTCTAGTGGTTAATTGGACTTTCCTGCCTAGGCTGACTTTGAACCACAATCCTCAGATCTCAGCCTCCTGAGTAGCTAAGCTTACAGGTGTGAACCACTGGCACCTGGCTAAGAAACAGATTCAAGAGAGGCCAATTAACATACCCCAGATCACCCAGCTAAGTTAAGATCAAACAGAAATTCAAATCTAAGTGTATTTAATCAGAGTCTAAATACAGCCCCATTTTTTAGCTCATGGTAGCAAAAGGAAAGCAACTGTGGGAAACAGAGGCAGGGGTACACACACACAAAAAAAATGTACTGGCAGGGACTGGGAAGGTGGTAGAGTGCTTGCCTTGCATGCATGAGGCCCTGGGTTCAATTTCTCAACACCACATAAGCAGAAAAAACCGGAAGTGGAGCTGTGGCTCAAGTGATAGAGCTCTAGCCTTGAGCAGAAGAGCTGAAGGACAGTGCCCAAGAGCGGAAGAGCTGAGGGACAGTGCCCAAGCCCAGAGGTCAGGCCCCATGCCTGGCAAAAAAAAAAAAAAGAAAAAGAAACATACTGGCAAAATCTTATATCTGTTGTGTGTCAGTGGTGCATGCCTGTAATCCTAGCTACTCAGGAGGCTGAAATCTGAGGATCATCGTTCAAAGCCAGCCAGGACAGCAAAGTCTATGAGACTCTTAGGTCCAATTAAATCACAGAAAAAGCCGGAAATTGTGCTGTGGCTCAAGTGGCAGAGTGCTAGCCTTGAGCAAAAGGAGCCCAGAGACAGCATCCAGGCTGTTCAAGCCTCAGAGTTCAAGCCTCAGAACCAGAAAAAAAAAATTTTATGCCTGTAGTTCTTAGGTACAAATCTATGTAAATTTAACTATTTCTCTGGGCATCAGTAGTTCATGTTTGTAATCCAATATACTCAAGAGGCTTGAGGTCTGAGGATCATAGTTTGAAATCAGCCTAGCAGAAAAACCTGAGAGATTTTCTTTCTAGTTTACAAAAAAAGCTGTGTTGGTAGGGTGATAATCATGAATATATATATATATATATATATATATATATATATATATATATATGAACACACACACACACAAATTAACTAGTTATTTCTAAAATGCATCGTATGCCACAGTAAGCAAATATGAGGAAGCTCAAGTAATTTTACTTGTGTGGGAATTTGGGGGGCTTTTTTTGTTTGCTTTTTTGTTTTTGTCAGTCATGGGGCTTGAACTCTGGGTTTGGGCGCTGTCTCTGAGCCCTTCAGCTTAAGATGAACACTCTACCGCTTGAGCCACAGTGTCATTTCCGGTTTTCTGGTGGTTTATTGGAGATAAGAGTCTCATGGACTTTTCTGCCTGGGCTGGCTTTGAACCACAATCCTCAGCTCTCAGCCTCCTGAGTAGCTAGGATTACAGGCATGAGCCTCGGACACCTGGCTCAAGTAATTTTATATACAGGGTTTTGTTTGCCAAAGTCAAAATTTCAAGTATGGAAAACTGGAGTTTTAGGCCAAAAGTCCAGCTTGAGGATGGGGTATGTGTGGAGTTCAGCAACCAAATAAAAACACCAAATGAAGAGATAAGTAATGGTGAAAGGCAGAGAAAGGAGACTTTATTAATGATACACACCATGGGAAGAAGCAATGTAAGCACTACAGCCCACTTTTGATGTTATAGAGTTTCAGGTTTAAATAGAGTAAGAATCCAAGGGGTAGGAGTAGAGAGGTATATATATCATTATTAGCGTTGGACCCAGGTCCCAGGTGCGTGCTGTCAGTGAGATGTGGAGCCCATGGATTTTCTGATTGCTCATTGTCTTAGGACTGGGCAGGTTAGCCTTTTTATATTAAGAGAGTTATTGTTTTCTGCTGGCGGTCTATCCTGAGGAGACTGTTTTTCCTTTTCTTGGAAGTAGTTTCCTTTGTAAAGATGTTGTCTATCAGTCTTGTCCTTCCTGAACTCCAAGATGATTGCAGAGCAGAGTATAGCCAAGGATACAGATACAGAATAGAGACAGACAAAAATGTTGTTTTTCTCTTGTTTTCAGTTAATTTATGGGTCCAAATAAGGAGTCAGTGCTTTTCAGAAAAACCATCTTTTAAGTATGGGTTACAGGTCAGTTCACACACTAACTCAAGTCTTAGGAAAATGACAGTGACTCATTATCTCTTCAGAGATGGTGACTTTTAGTCCTGCTTAAGAATTAGTGTGTGCTTTTTTTAATGAAGCATTTTTAATTAGCTTAATAGAAAGTATGTCCCCAGAGAGTCAAGATTTACTATAATCTATTTTCTATGTTAACCATTTAAAATACAGTAATGATATTTCAGCTAAAATAAACTTCTTCTGTGACTGGTCCAATATAGTATTTCTGCACAGGAAACTAGGCTGACACTGGCCACCTGCTGTGTCAAGATCAAGTTCAAAATTAGCACATTAACTGGGTTGGTGGAATGTATGTATTTGCTTTGCTTTGTGGAAAATGAGTGCTGGGTAAAATACATGCTTGCAGCTATATATTGCAACTTGTATAGGAAATATGGTGTGTGTCTGAATTTGTTTCTCCTGTTGATGTTATTTTTTTATTATTGTGTTTGGGTTTTTTGTTTTAACGGTGTTAGGGGTTGAACTCAAGGCCTACGCACTGTCCCTTAGCTTTTTTATCCAGAATTGGTGCTCTACTATTTGAGTCATACTTCCACCCCTGGCTTTCTGTGTGTTAACTGGAGATAAGAATCTCATGGACTTTTCTACCCCAGCTGGCTTTGAACTGTGATCAGATCCCAGCCTTGTGAGTAACTAGGATTATAGACATGAACCATTGGCACACAGCTTTGTTTTTTGTTTGAGACACATGTACATTCCTGGCTAACTTCATTCAAACTTCTCAAGGCAGTCCAAGGTTTAGTGTCCCCTAGCTTTACCTTAGTGTCCCCACTGTTGGGATAATAGGCACATGCTTGCTTGGCTTTTTTGCTCATGGCTATCATTGTAACATTTGAGCCACACTTCCACTCTGGCTTTTAGTGATTATATTTAGAGATAAGATTTGACCCTTAATCCTTAGATCCTCAATCTTTTAATGTCAGCCTCCTAAATTAGGATTATAGATGTGAACCACCAGTGCCTGGTTGTATGGTATTTTTTTTCTTAATGTGACATATTTTAGGGGCACAACATATAAAGAATAACATATTAAAACTTACATCTTCACTTCCTTTATGAGAAAAATATTACAAAAGCCATTGATGCTTCCTGATTGTCCCCTGTCCCGTTCTTACCACTTCTACTCCCAACTCAAGGAAGCTACCTTTCTGAAGTTTGTGTATATCATTATGAAAGGATTTTTGTTGTTTCCTTTCTTTTCTTTTTTTTTTTTTTTGAAGTACTAGAGTTTGAACTCAGGGCCTCCTTGTGCTTTTGAGACTAGCAGGAAAGTCCTTTCCAGGAGAGTATGGCTCAAAGGACGTACATACAAAATGGGCAGTTCTAGGATGCCTAGCCTTTATCCTGTTCCTAGTTAATTCCTGAGCCTAGAAAAAACAGCTTGTAAGTTCTTTCCTTCCTTCCTTCCT
>NW_012267348.1:712177-740148 GCF_000151885.1 Dipodomys ordii | reverse complement strand
TTCCTCCTTTCCTTCCTTTCTTCCTTCCTTCCCTCCTTCCTTCCTTCCTTCCTCCCTCCTTCCTTTCCTTCCTTCCTTCCTCCCTCCCTCCCTTCCTCCCTTCCTCCCTCCCTCCCTCCCTCCCTCCCTTTCTTCCTCTCTTTGCCTTCTTTGGGGGGAGGGATGACACTAGGGATTGAAACTCAAGGATTTGAAACTAGGGATTGAGTCTCACTCTTGCTGTGAAGGCACTCTACTATTTGAGCTTTGAGCCATGTTGTCAACCCCTTTTTCTATTGATTATTTTCAAGGCAGTATGTTTATTTATGCCTAGACTGGATTGGACTTCCATCCTCCTACTTACGCTTCTCCATGTTGCTGGGCTTGACTGGTGCCACTGCCTCCAGACACTGCACTTCTCTCCTAGCTGGGATAACAGATGTGTGCCACCATACCCAGCCATTGATTAAGGTAGAACGCCATGAACTTTCTTCTCTTTTTCTGGCCTCAAACCTTGATCCCATAATCTCTTCCTCCCAAGTAGCTAGAGTTACAGACTTGAGCCTCTGCTTGGCTGGAGAAATATTTCTTTTAACTTGTCTGAAGAAATGGCAAGGTCTTTGAGAGGAAATGAACAAGAACAGCATGGTTTTGTGGGGATTTGCAAAGCAATGCTCTCTGGATGGAAGTACAGTAGAGAATACAACCTAAAGGGTTGCTAACTCAGCAGAAGAAGACAAGTCACAGGAGAACGTGACATCTCAGCAAGGACCCAGGAGAAGGAGCATCATGAGGAAGAATGTCCCTTCAACAGTGGAAGGAAATAGAAATCAGAACTGATAGCAGCGCCTCACACCTGTAATCTCAGGGAACAAAGATTGGGAGGATCATGGTTCTAGGACAGCCTTGGCAAAAACTCTGGGAGATCCAATAGCTGAGCATGGAGTACACACCTATCATGCCACCTATGTGGGAAACTAAATAGGAGTGAGGTAGGATAGGTAGATGAGGAGAAAGGAAAATATAAATATCGAAAGGGCTGGGCACTAGAGGCTTATGCTTGTCATTCTAGCTATCAGGAGGTGGAAACCTGGAGGCTGAAACTTCAAAGCCAGCCTGAGCAGAAAAGGCTGTGAGACGCCAACTCCAATATACTAGCCAAATGTTAGACTGGAGTGTGGCTCAAATGATAGCATTCTAGCTGCAGAAAGCTGAGCAAGGGAGGGCTTGAGGCCCCAGGTTCAATCCCTAATAACACCCACTGCAGGGCAAAGGGGAGTGGGGGGAGTTGGGAAGGGGAGAGAAAGAGAGAGAGGGAGAGGAAGAGGGAGAGACAGACAGGCAGGCAGACAGGCAGGCAGACTTAAAGGTCCAGGCTCAGGTGTTATAACCAAGAAGTAAAAACCAGACTTTCAGAGCAGCAGGTAGCAAACAGCACCATCTTAGCCACCCAGAATGATTGTCTAATGATTAGGGACTGCTAGATGACTTGATCATGTGTGTTTTCCCACCTCAGAAATAATAAAAACTCCCCGGCGCCAGTGGCCCACACCTGTAATCCTAGCTACTCAGGAGGCTGAGATCTGAGGATCGTGGTTCAAAGCCAGCCCAGGCAAGAAAGTCCATGAGATTTTCTTTTTTTTTGGTCCAGTCGTGGGGCCTTAACTCTGGGCCTGGGCCCCTCAGCTCTTCAGCTCAAGGCTAGTACTCTACCACTTGAGCCACAGCGCCACTTCCGGCTTTTTTTTCCTTTTTGCTTATGTGGTGCTGAGGAATCAAACCCAGGGCCTCAGGCATGCAAGGCAAGCACTCTACCACTGAGCCACCTTCCCAGCCCAGTCCATGAGATTCTTATCTCAAATAAAGCACTAGAAAACCAGAAGTGGCACTGTGGCGTGGCTCAAGTGGTAGAGCACTCGCCTTGAGCTGAAGAGCTGAGGGACAGTGCCAGTCCCAGAGTTCAAGCCCCACGACCGACAAAAAAAGAAAAGAAAAATGAAATAGTAAAAACTACAGATAAGAGTAGCCATTTTGAATCTTGACTTCTATTTCCTGTGTGGAGAGCAGGAAATAATTCTCCCTTTTTCCATTTCTTCTTATACTAAAATAAATCCTTGCTAAAACTTGCTCTCAAGTTCTTTTCTTTGGGGGAGAGGGGGTGTGGGGGCAGGGGGACAGGAACATCTTAATTGCTTTCCATGTGTAGATTTAAAATATCTGTGATTTTTATGTTAAAACCTGAAAAAGTTATCCCTCATTCAGTGACAGGGGTATTACAATCCAGGCCAGCCCTGGCAAAAATACAAGGCCCTATCTCTAAAATTAAGTTAAAAAGGGAGAGGTACATAGCTTCAGCAACATGCCTAGCAAGCAAGAACAAGGCCCTGAGTTTACCCCCAAGAACCATCAAACAATAAAAATTAAATAAAATAATTAAGGGGGTATAGGTAGGAGGTAAACTTTAAAAGGCCGGATGGGCCTGGCTTACTTCACTTAATATAATTTTTTCCAAGTTTTTCCATTTCCTAACAAATGGGGCAATGTCATTCTTTCTGATGGAGGCATAGAATTCCATTGTGTATATATACCACATTGTCTTGATCCATTCATCTACTGAATGTTCACAAAAAAAAAAAAATGGTCGGGATGGGGTTCATAAGCCCTTCAAACTGAGGCAGGGTTGGTCAGGAAAAAGGAAACATGGGAAATAACCAGGAATTCAGAGGTCAACATTGTATTAGTAGAGCTATAAAAAATCACAAGAGCACGATTTCCTTTGCTTTTAGTCTTCTTTGTTGTTGTTGGCCATGGACTGTCCCTCAGCTCTTCAGCTCAAGGCTACCACTTGAGCCACAGCGCCACTTCAGCCTTTTTCTGCTTATGTGGTGCTGAGGAATCGAACGTAGGGCCTCATCCATGCAAGGCAAGCTCTCTACCACTGAGCCACCTTCCCAGTCCTGCTTTTAGTCCTAAATTCCCTCAGAAGCTGCAGTATGACTAAAAAGAAAAAAAACTGCTCTCTCTCCTCTCTCTCCTTCTCTCTCTCTCTGACCTTGCCAGCTTGTCTGAAATAAGCAAGGATATCACAAAGGAAGATACTCATTCTAGAAAGACAAACACTTGGAGAAGTGACTCCTCTTGACACAAAATTTGTTTAAAAGTTTTTACTCATGTCAAGGACAGATACTGGTCTTGAAGATAACTTTTTTTGAAGAGAGGTACAGGCATCTATGACCAAAGTTTTAACAAGTTGTTCAGTCTTAACGTCTCTGATCTCAGTTGATAAATGTACTAGGTATGAGAACAAAAGGAAACATTTATCCTAGGGTGAAGTTGAACCAACACTACAACCTACTTTTTTTCAACATAAATACCAGAGATATTAAACACTCATTGTACCTGTGATCAGATATGCATGTACCCAAGTCTGGGTGTGTATTACCTCTCTATCTTTGCTTTACTCGTAAACTTGCTTTTTTTTTTCCTTTTTTCTTCCTTGCGTTTTCCTTCCTTCCTTCTTCTTTTCCTTCCTTCCTTCCTTCCTTCCTTCCTTCCTTTTTTCTTTCTTTCCTTTTCCTTTTTTTTATTTTTTGGTCCATCTTGGGGCTTGAACTTAAGGCCTGGGCACTGTCCCTGAGCTTTCTAGCTCAAGGCTAGCACTCTACCACTTTGAGCCACAACTCCACTTCTGGTAGTCTTTTTGATGGTTGATTGTAGATAAGAGTCTTAACAGACTTTCGTGGCCTGGCTGGCTTCAAACCAGGATCTTCAAATTTCAGCCTCCTGAGTAGCTAGGATTACAGGTATAAGCCACCAGGGCCCAGTCTCATAAACTACCTTGATGTTTCCTCAATTTCTTTTTTTTTTTTTAAATGACAACATCAAGGGGGCAGGCAGAGGCCTCCTCCCTTCAAGAGACCTTCTCCCTGGAACCTCATTGCACACTAATCTGGCAATAGAATTTCATATCAAGGACAATTGATTTAAAAACAAACAGACTTTTTTTTTAAAAAAAGGCTTTATTTATTAGGGTAGCGTTAGGTTCACAGATGTTCCTGCTGGACTAGGGATAGGGAGAATCTGGGGGAAGGGGAGAGTGGCAAATCGAAGATCTTCCTGCAAGAATATCTTAGAGGAACAGGATGTGGTTTATATGCTGTTACAGAATACGAGTAAAAATCCAGAGGACAGTTTACATGAGGCTCAGTTTTTATGATTATTTGTAGTTTGTGGGACTCCAATCTAGAAGAAACAAACTTTAAAAAAGCAGATTGAGAATGCAGGGACCAAATACTAGCAGAATTTATTATTCCAGATGGGGTCCCAAGAAAGGTAGTGGCAAGACAAGAGGGGCCAGGTGTCTTCACATCAGAGCTATCCTTGAGGAGCTTCGTTAGCTTTTGGTAGTTGAGAAGCCTCGTGGATATTACTTTGGACTTGTTCAAAGATCTGTGAACCTCAAAACAAATTTTCAAATGCTGAGAATAAATTTAAACTATGCACTCATGGATTGAAAGGCATCTGTGTGTGTGTGTGTGTGTGTGTGTGTGTGTGTGTGTGTGAAAATACCATAGAGAGGGGTTACAATTACATGGGCAAGTAATGAGTGCATTTCTTATCAAGCATTGTTGCCTCCTCCTTTGTTTCCCCTTCCTATCCCTTCCCATCTCCCCCCACTTCCCCTCCTCCTCCCCCTCCCCCGCACCGAAGTTGTAAAGTTCATTTCTGATATAACATGTTGTACATCTCATTGTTGCAATGGGTCCACCGATATCCCTATTTAAACAATGTTTTTTCCCTTCCCCTCAACAAATTATACCAACATCAAATGCAGTGAAAATGGGTTATACTATGGGGGAGGGACATACAAAGGAACAAAGAAATATGTTATAAATATGTTAGAAACAATAGCAAGAAAGAAAAAACATTTGAGTCCTTATCTTGGGGTTCATTTCGCCTAACATCAACTTCTGACCTTTTCTGCTTGTCTCAGACATATACTAGTTATTGCAAATGAGGGAAACCATGGGACCTATGTTTCTTTGGGCCTGGATTACTTCACTTAATATATTTTTTTTTTGGTCCAGTCGTGGGGCCTGAACTCTGGGCCTGGGCGCTGTCCCTCAGGTCTTCAGCTCAAGGCTAGTGCTCTACCACTTGAGCCACAGCGCCACTTCTGGCTTTTTTTTTCTTTTTGCTTATGTGGTGCTGAGGAATCGAACCCAGGGCCTCGAGCATGCAAGGCAAGCGCTCTACCACTGAGCCACTTTCCCAGCCCCTACTTAATAGAATTTTTTCCAAGTCTTTCCATTTCCTAGCAAATGGGGCAGTGTCATTCTTTCTGATGGAGGCATAGAATTCCATTGTGTACATATACCACATTTTCTTGATCCATTCATCTACTGAGAGGCATCTAGGTTGGTTCCATATCTTAGCTATAGTAAATAATGCTGCAATAAACATAGTCGTGCTGGTAGCTTTAGTATGGCCTTGTTTGTGATCATTTGAGTAAATGCCCAAAAGTGGGATTGCTGGGTCATAGGGGAGCTCTATGTGGAGTCTTTTGAGGAACTTCCATACTACTTTTGAAAGAGAACTTTGACAGCTTATTTTATCTTTCTTTTTATTTGGAGAAAAAGAAGGGGAAGGAGTCCTCCTGGACTGTTCGGGTGAAACTGATGGATGCTCACACTATCTTTTTTGGTGTAAGCAACTTCCCAGTGGAGAGATAAGCTTCCTTATTCGTAAGCTGTCTGCTATTTAGAATGCAAGTAGTGGTCCCTTCTCTATCACTCTCTAACTCCATCGGCTTTACCATCTCAGCCTTGCAGCTGGAAGATTCAGTAAGGTACTTCTGTGCTCTCAGGAATCCAGTGTTTGAGGTGATAGGAAAAGCTGAACAAAACTCAGGAGCTGACTTAGCACGACTCCCCACAGAAGGAGCCAGCTGAGCTGGCCACCTACAGATCCAGAGGAGATAGCCTTGGTCATGGCTTCCTAATCTCTGGTCTAGATCAGAGGATTTATTTCTAAGTAAAAGCTGCTTTCACCACATCTGGACACAGATATCAGGAACAACATGATCTTATTTTAGTAAAAAGGAGATCACAGAGAGCATCTGGATAGTTGTCTAAAGTTGAAAATTGACCTCTCTATAATTTAAAGGGTCAATTTTACTGGGTATCTGGGTACATTTATTTAGACATGCATTGAAAACCATTTCCTAATTCTTTCCCCTTAGGCTTTCTGTCAGGTAATAAGAGAAAACCATAACCACATGGAGTAATGGAGACTGAGATGAATGTGAAGGGGAGGGGATGTGGGAGGTGAAGAAATTGGGATGCAAGACCAGCTAGCAGATCAGTAGCAACAATTTGGAGCTGCCCAGGCC
This sequence comes from Dipodomys ordii, assembly GCF_000151885.1. Lineage (NCBI taxonomy): Eukaryota > Metazoa > Chordata > Mammalia > Rodentia > Heteromyidae > Dipodomys > Dipodomys ordii. The sequence continues at coordinate 733,778 of NW_012267348.1, read as the reverse complement.
TCGAACAGAGATTGTTTTAAGAAAAATTATTATCTTTAAGTAGTCATACAAAGAAGTTCCCATTCTACAAAACAGTATATGAATACAAGGGGTCTGACAACATTGTCACCCATCGCTCCTAACCCATCCCTTCTCTCACTTTTCTTTGCTTTTTATTTTAAATTGAGATTAGGTGATTACATAAATTTCACATATTTTACAGTATTGTGGAATAATGATACTTAAAGTCACAAACACATTTTATCCTTCACAAAACAAATTGTCAATATCATCGTCTATAAAGTTTGTGAATTCTATGAGCTTTGACAATACAATTACTTCTTCCACTTCAGATGATATTTACATTTCTTTCCTTTTGCTTAGTGGAACAGGGATCTTACAGAGTATATTTGACCTAATTACTATATTACACCGACCTTCTAAGTCATGTACACTTTCCTTTATGGTTAAAGCTGAACAACTCAGGAAAACATGTTCTAGGAAATATAGGTAGAGACAGTTCAAAGCTACTACAACACCTGCTTGCCAACTTGTCTGATGTTCACACTCAAAATTCAAAGAAAGCCATTAATATAAATCATGCTTCTTGCACTAACTTTCTAACCTTCTCCCCTAAACAGGATGTCGAATTCCTTTTCCAAACAAATGGATGTGTTCATGACGCTTCTGGGTGTTTCACACTATCCACTGAAATCCTGTAGTTTACTGGGATAGAATGATGTATAACATCAACTCATGTTTAAGTTTCCTGATAGTCATCTTATTATACTATCTGTTAATAGTTCAAAAAGTTTAAGCAAGAATACTCAATGTACATATGTGATAAAGGAAGTGAAATAAGTATGAGGGAGGGCACCCACAGGCTAGAGGGTAGTGACAAAAGGGGTGATTCTAATCTAGAAGCACTGGACACTTAACATGGACATGGTAAATTGTAAGCCCTTTATACTAGCTTTAGCTGTTTGGGTTCTGTTGTTTTGTTGTGTTTGTTGGTCACTAGGCTTGAAATGAGGCCCTGAGCACTGTCCTTGAGCTCTTCTTGCTCAAGGTAAGTGCTCTACCATTTGAGCCAGAGAGCCACTTCTGGTTTTTGAGCAGTTAATTGGAGATGTTAGTCTCATGGGACTTTTATGCCCAGGCTGGCTTTGAACCACGATCTCGCTTTGAACTGCAATCCTCAGATTTCAGCTTCCTGAGTAACTAGCTACAGGCATGAGCCACCAGTGCCTGGCTAGCTGTTTTGTTGGAGGGGGGAGGTTGTTTGTTTGTTTGTTTTTAATGCCTGTACTGGGACCTGAACTCAGGACTTTGACACTGACATCCTAGCTTTTTTATTCAAGGCTGGTGCTCTACTCCTTGAGACACAGCTCTGCTTCTGGATTTTTTTACGGTTTAATTGGAGATAAGTCTCAGGTACATTCCTACACAAGTTGGCTTTTAATTGGGATCCTTAGAGCTCAGTTTTCTCAGTAGCTAGTTTTTGTAATTATCTGTTCTGTGGCCTATATCCTAATCTTCTTGATCATAAAATGTACCTCCACCTGTTGCTCTATTTGATTTTCCACAAAACAAGTTAGGAGAACTGCATTATGGAATTCAATGAAATTAAATAAGCAATCCTGTATATCTACCACTCTGATCTTGGCAGTATAAAAGGCAGGAAAATGAAGGAAAATCTAAATTTGGAGAACTTGTTTTAGTGAAAAACACCATCAACAAAATTTTCACAAGCGTCAAAAGAAAATTCATGCATGTGGTCTTTTTTGAAAAAACCTTAAAGTCTGACTACTTATTAGAAACAAAGTCAATAAATAATGTGATTTTAGGGGCTGGGAAGTTGGCTCAGTGGTAGAACACTTGCCTTGCATGCCTGAGGCCCTGAGTTTGATTCCTCAGCACCACACAAGCAAAATGAAAAAAGCCGAAAGTGGCGCTGTGGCTCAAGTGGTAGAGCGCTAGCCTTGAGCTGAATTGCTGAGGGACAGCGCCCAGGCCCAGAGTTCAGGCCCCACAACTGGACCCAAAAAAAGAAAGAAAGAAAGAAAGAATTTGATTTTATAGTGTTTAAAGAAAAAATCTCCAAACTGAATTCCTTTGAGATAGATAGATAGATAGATGATAGATAGATAGATAGACAGACAGACAGACAGACAGACAGATAGGTAGTCTCTGTTAATCACTCTTCAACCAGGCAGTCATCAGGGGCACATGCCTGTAGTCCCAGTTATTTGGAAGGCTGAGGGGAAAGCTTGTTTGTAAGTCTGACATCAGGAAGGCTAACTTACCAAGAGTCTACTATGAAAAATCTCTCTAGAAAATGAAAATTTTATCTCTCTTTAGAAGGTGGAAAATTCACCAATATCACTTATCTACATGAAATGTGTGTGTGTGTGTGTGTGTGTGTGTGTGTGTGTGTGTGTACAGATGTATATTTTCTTTCTTTTAAGAGATGGAGAATTGCTATATCCTTGATCCTTGAATTCTGGCCTCAAATGATTTTCAGACTTCAGGAACCATATTTGTACCTGGCTCTGTAATGTATATTTCTAAACAAACAAACAAAAAAGACTGAAAAGCAGAATATATAAAGAAGTTTGTGAAATAAAAAAATAATTCATCAATAAAAAGAACAATTCCTTAGCCACTTCAGAAACGATATCCAAGAAGTCATAAACATTAAAAATGCAATGTTTTGCACTGATTCTCTGGCTGTGCCAGAGAAGGACCTCACTTAAAATATGTGTGATTAAATGTCACCAGCTTGTGAAAACTGTCTGTTTTCTTTCCTTGAGATGCAGAGCCTCTAAGTCTAGATAGAAAACAATTCTTAATTGAAGTATTGCCACCTAGTGTTCAAGTGAAATATTTTGTCCTTTTTGGAGTTCTTTAGTGATAATAACTTATATAGGCAGACTGGCATTCAGTCATATGCCTAAGCAGAAAGAATAACTGACTCCATCTTTAAAAATAAAAACCATGATGGCCAAAAGGGACCCTATTACACTGTTGGTGGGATTGTAAACTTGTTCAACCACCCTGAAAAGCAGTATGGAAGTTCCTCAAATGACTAGACATAGAGCTCCCCTATGACCCAGCAATCTGGGCATTTACCCAAATGATCACAAACAAGGCCATACTAAAGCTACCAGAACAACTATGTTTATCGCAGCATTATTCACCATAGCTAAGATACAAACCAACCCAGATGTCCCTCAGTAGATAAATGGATCAAGAAAATGTGATATATGCATACATATTTATATATACATATATATATGAATTGTATGAACTGTATGCTTCCATCAGAAAAAAATGACACCACCCCATTTGTTAGGAAATGGAAAGACTTAGAAAAAATCTTATTCAGTGAAGTAAGCCAGGCCCAAAGAAACACAGGTCCCATGGTTTCCCTTATTTACAATAACTAGTCTAGGATATGTCTAGGATAATCTTACCAGACAAGCAGAAAAAGTCAAAAGCTATGTACATATGACCATATAAGATGATGCTAAGCAAAATGAACCCCAAGAAAACTACGGATACAAGAGGGTTTTTTTCTTTGTTGCTGTTTTTTTAATGTACTATGTGATTTTTTGTTTCTTTGTATGTCCTTTGCTCATGGTATAATCCCTGTTGTCACTGTATTTGATTCTGGTGCCCTACATCTTGTATACACATTTTTCTAATTTGGGAAGGGGAAGGGAAATAACAAAATGCTGAAACAAGGATACAGGTTGACCCATTGTAACAATGAGACATACAAGACACTATGTTGAAAATGAACTTTATAACTTTGGGGCAGGGAGTATTGGGGAGGTGGGGAGGGAAGGGATACTAAGGGGAAAGCAAAGGAGAGGGTAACAATCTCCACAGGAAATGTACTCATTACTTTACTCATGTAACTATAACCACTCTATACAGTATCTTTGCAATAAAAAAAATTTTTTTTTTAAATTTAACCATGAATTAGGTTAAGTGGTAGAGCCTTGCTTAACAAATGTGCAGCTCTGAGTTGAAACTCCATTACCACCAAAAACAAATCTGGTATATAAATTGCAAAATATATCTCAAGAAGAATATTGTTAGTTTTAATTGTGGATAATCTTGACTATTATTGCAGAATGTGTCTTCCAGTCTCCAAAATGTTACACCTCATATGAATCTGGTTGAGTACCTATGATAGGAAACTTACCCTTTGTAGGTTTAATTTTGTTGGTGGTGGTTGTGCTGTGGACTGAATTAAGTGCTTCCCACTAGTAATCAAAAACTCTACTACTTGGTATTTTTGTTTAACTATGATTGGAATTTTTCAAGGTTGTCAACATCTCCTTTAGGAGAAACAGTGTGGCCAAATTCTTGTCACCAATTCCTTGGATTGGAGTTCTAGCTCTATCACTTATTTGTATTAGAACTTTCACGCTAAATTCCAAATACCAAAAAAGAAAAAGTTGACTGAAATCAAGTGCAAGAGAAATGCAAATATGATGATAAAGAATTGGAAATTATATGAGGAATGAGTAATACTAAAATACTTTATATTACAAAAATGCGACTACGTTTGATATATGCAAATCTATGAATGTGTTATAAAAACATAAAATTGCATATATTAAATTCTATAATTTTAATTCTAAATTAGGACAAAGGGATTCTGTAACATTCACCAGAAATCTGAGGCTCACACTGGCCTATTCCAGATGGCCTAAAACTATTCCAGAAAAAAAAAATGCATAATCTGCCTAAGACTGATGACCTTATCCAACTTTTCCTCTTGCACAAGTGTGAGCAGAGGAGAGCAGCTGTAGGAGTATCAATCTTTCCTGTGTGTCCAGGAGGGAGACAGCTCTGTTATCAACTGTACCACCAGACTGTGCTTTCTTCTTCTTCTTCCAGTAGAAGCAAGAGCCAGAGGTAGCTCTTCAGTTTCTTATACTTACTGTTCCAAGTATGGAGAAGAAATCAGAATAGAAACTCTGCTGTATTGAATAAGAACAAACTTTTCTCTCTGAACACCTCAGCTGCGCATGCTGGGACACAACCACCTATTTATGTGAAGCAGAAACACATTACCCAGGCAAGGATGCCTGCACAAAAAAATTGATCTGCAGCTACAGACACACTCTATTACTTTAATTTCTTTAACATGAGTTCTTTTCAGTGTTAAACTTTTACTATGAAAACTTTATAGAACATCCTGAAAGGCTATCAGCTTGAAATTGATCCAAAATATTGATACTGTGAATGAACTCTCTCAGGGAGTTAATGATTTCTTAATTAAATGCTAGGACTCTGGACTCAACTTAGAAAAGGCTTTGTCCCCTACTAAAGACATCTTGTGTCCATGTCAGAAAATAATCTTCTTGAAAGAAAGTCTATTATGTTTCATTTGCTTGATTTTTCTGACTATAAAGAATAAAATATGAGGTAGAATTTTAAATACCTTAGAATACCACCACTGAAATGTTATGGCTGATACTTATTTTTTTATTGAAATATAACTAGACAAGATCCATTTAATCTCTCTTGTGTTGTATTCATCATCTTATATTTGCATGGAAGACAGTATTTTTCCTGAAGTTAGATGGTTCCCTTGCATGATAAATTTCTTAAATATAGGAGATATTTTACATTTTTTCTGTTATGGAATAATGTGTTCCATTGCATATGTGGTGTTCCTCCAGCTCTCCCTTCATTCTTGAGAAGTTGAATCTTTACATTCATCTCATAGTTTTTCTTTTTTCACAATATTTTAAAAAGGAATACTTTTGAAAGTATTGGGGTTTGAACTCAGGAATTTGAAGTTGCTAGACAAACTATAGCCTGAGCCATGTACCCAGCTCTTATTAAAATAAATTTCATACTGACAATTTTGTAAGCTGAGATTTCTTTCATCACTGATAGTCATGGATTTATTTGAAATCCTGCAGAGGCAGTCAGGGAAATCAGAGTCCCTTTGGAAGATCAGAGTCCCTTTGGAATTTATTTCCATAAAAGAGGCCAAGACATATGCTGCTGGTAGGAATGGCTCCTCACTTGTGTTTACAGCCCAACCATGACCCTCACTGGATAGTAAAGGAGAGCAGTCATCTCTGTGCCTAAAGTATCCAGATATTTCTGCCTTCCTGTGTGACAGCTTCAGTAAAATAGGGGAAGTGCTCACTGACCTAGAATGGGTGGTTTTTGTTTTTACTCATGGCAGTGAGGCTGCTTGGTCGTTATTTATTTATTTATTTATTTAGGCCAGGGGGCTTGAACTCTGGGCATGGGCACTGTCCCTCAGCTCTTCAGCTTAAGTTGAGCAGTCTACCACTTGAGCCACAATGCCACTTTTTGTTTTCTGGTGGTTAATTGGAGATGAGTCTCACGGACTTTCCTGCCCGGGCTGGCTTTGAACCGTGATTCTCAGATCTCAGCCTCCTGGGTAGCTAGGATTACAGGCGTGAGCTACCAGTGCCCGGCCTCTTATTTTAATAATATGCAAGCAAACTGTATTTTTTTTGGGGGGTCCAGTCGTGGAGCCTGAACTCTGGGCCTGGGTGCTGTCCCTCAGCTCTTCAGCTCAAGGCTAGCGCTCTACCACTTGAGCCACAGCGCCACTTCCGGCTTTCTGAGTGGTTTATTGGAGGATAAGAGTCTCATGGACTTTCTTGCCCAGGCTGGCTTTTGAACCGCAATCCTCAGATCTCAGCCTCCTGAGTAGCTAGGATTGCAAGCGTGAGCCACCGGCACCCAGCCTTTCTGAACTTTTAAAATAGGAAACAGTTCATATAAAATAAATCAGAACTGATTTCTTTTTTTTTTGGGGGGGGGGTCCAGTCATAGGGCCTGAACTCTGGGCCTGGGCGCTGTCCCTCAGCTCTTCAGCTCAAGGCGAGCGCTCTACCACTTGAGCTACAGCGCCACTTCCGGTTTTCTGGCGGTTTATTGGAGGATAAGAGTCTCATGGACTTTCTTGCCCAGGCTGGCTTTGAACCGCAATCCTCAGATCTCAGCCTCCTGAGTAGCTAGGATTGCAAGCGTGAGCCACCGGCACCCAGCCTTTCTGAACTTTTAAAATAGGAAACAGTTCATATAAAATAAATCAGAACTGATTTCTTTTTTTTTGGGGGGGGGGTCCAGTCATAGGGCCTGAACTCTGGGCCTGGGCGCTGTCCCTCAGCTCTTCAGCTCAAGACTAGTGCTCTACCACTTGAGCCACAGCGCCACTTCCAGCTTTTTTCTTATGTGGTGCTGAGGAATCAAACCCAGAACCTCATGCATGCAAGGCAAGCGCTCTAACCACTGAACCACCTTCCAAGCCCCAGAACTGATTTCTTTTAAATTATATATCTTCACATCTTTATGAACAGATAATATTCCTAACATCACTTCTTCTTTCTACCTAAATTTTCTGAATTTCTTGAATAATGTATTTGCATTTAGTCACTTTTTCAATGTTTGCACCAAGAAAATCTCAGTGTAAGAGATTTAGCATAGTAGTGGTCTAGGAAACACAATGCAGACTGTGATTCTAGAACTTAGTTGTTTATAGCATCAATGATCTTCCTTATTAAAGAGAAGTGAAGGGTGCTGAAAGGGTGGAGCATACATATGCTAATCACCTGTGGTGATTCTAAGGGATTCCAGGGGCGTGTTGTTGCAGTAGCTTAGGTGATGTGTTTAGCATTAGAGAAGTATTCAGACATCCAAGTTCATGCCTTAGGACATATCTTTTTGTAAATGAGCTTACATGAGAAAGTTAGACCAGAAGGCAGGGATTTCTGAATTTTGAGAACATTAATTGAGAATGGGTGACACATTTATACTGCGACAATTTCAGTCTTCATCTCAGTGACAAAGAAAATTTCTTGTGATTCAGTGATATTTATCAATTTATATGCTGCGTAGTTAGAGTTCCTGAGTGAGATTGTAAAGGATCATTCACAAATAACTAATCATTTCAGATTTAAGCTGATATTCCATGTTCACTGAAATCAGCCCATTTAACCTAAACTGCTGTTCTGAAATTTTCAACCAGGCTTGCCCGGTGCCTGTGGCTTATGCCTGTAACCCTAGCTATGCAGGAGGCTGAGATCTGAGGATCGCATTTCAAAGCCAGCCCAGGCAGGAAAGTCCATGAGACTCTTATCTACAATTAACTACCAGAAAATGGGAAGTATCACTGTGGCTCAAGTGGTAGTGTGCTCACCTTTAGCTGAAGAGCTGAGGGACAGCGCCCAGGCCCAGAGTTCAAGCCCCATGACTGGCCAAACAAAAATTTTCAACCTGTTGAAAGCCTATCACCCCAAACTATGAGCAACAGCAAGAGGTTATTAGGCTATAGAAGGTGTTATTCCCAGTTACCTAAAACTGGCCCACTGAGTACAAAGCAGTATATGCAAAATAGCTGTCCGGTGAAACACTGTGAAGTTCACATTGCTCTGCACCTATGATTGAATTGTTGGATTTCACTGAGCTGAAATCAGGACTTTAGGATTTTGAGGCTAATATTTCCAGTTATCTAAAACCAGTTCCAAAACAGCTCTTATGAAAACTTCAACCCAGTGAAAAGCTGTGAGGTTCACACTGCTCAGCACCTGAAAATAAGTGACTGAGCAAGAGTTCATTCAGCTGACATGACCATGTAAGGGTTTAAAAACCTGATGGTCTGTTTGCTTCATAGGGGCCACTGCATTCAAAACCTCTCCAAAGAGCTATTCTGAAAACTTCAACCCAGATAAGCTGCGTGAGTGTCATTAATTCAACACCTCAAACCAAGTGTGATTTTAAGAGTTCATTTGAGAACACCAGTGGTTTAGGATTTATAAGCTATTGTTACCTGAATGCTTCAATAGACCCTTGGAGTTGGAAACTCTCTGAAAGAATTGTTGTAAATACTTGAACCCAGTGAAACAATGTGAACTTCACATTGCTCGTTATCTGAAACTGAGTGAGTTTGGGGGTTTCATTGGACACACTGAAATCAGTAGTCAAGGGTATAAGAAGCTCATTTTCCCAGTTAGCTGAACCCCAGCCTCTTAAGTTCCAAGGGATCAGAGAGAGAAAAGACAGAGACAGAGACAGAGATAGACAGAGAGAGAGAAAAAAAGAGAGAAAACAAATTTTAAAAACTTGAACTTAGTTATATGCCATGAGGTTCATATTGCCCTGCACCTCAAACCCAGTGATTGTGTTAAGAAATCATACTGATAATATAAACAACTTAAGATGTCGAATCTAATTTTCCAAGTTACCTGAGACTGGCCCATTTTTTTCAATGCATGTAGCAGACCTGAAGTTCCTGTTGAAAGTATATTAACAACCCTCTAAAAAAACAAATATTTTTCTGCAGAAGTTTGGGATTTAATTTTTTTTTCCATTCCTGGAGCTTGAACTCAGGACTGGGGCTCTGTCCCTGAGCTTCTTTTGCTCAAGGTTAGTAATCTACCACTTGAGCCACAGCACCACTTCTGACCTTTTTTATTTATGTGGTTCTGAGGAATCGAACCCAGGGCTTCATGAATTCTAGGCAATCACTCTACCATTGAGCCACATTCCCAGCCCCTGGGTTTTAATTTTTTTAATGATTATGACCACAACTTTTTTCAGAAATGGAAGTGACACTTAAAATTACTCAAATAACTTCACCATTTAACTATTTTCAATGGAATCAAATAAATTCACACATTTATTTCTAGGTTATTGAATTTGTCTGTGCATAATAGTGATATTTCCATATGCATTATGGCTGCTCTGTGTACTAGTGAATGATAGTGTAGATAGTCTAGTTAACATTTTCTTTTTTATTTTTAATACATTTTTGTATTGTAAAAATACTGTACAGAGGGGTTACAGTTACATGAGCAAGGTAATGAGTACATTTCCTATCAAGCATTGTTACCTCCTCCTTTGTTTTTCCTCTACCACTCCTTCCCTCCCACCTCCATAACTACACTCTAGTTAACATTTCTTTAGATATAACTTACTTAAGGCAAGGAAACTTCTTCATGTTTTATTTACTGCTGACATTTATGTAAGTTGGCAGTAGCTTCTAACTTAGGTAAAAAGAATCATTTCAACCTCCCTGTCTTCACACAAATATGTTTATTATTGATTTCAAAGCATGCTAACATATAAAACAAAAATAATTTATTTTGACCCATTAATATACAGTTGAAAATAGCCATATATCGTAGGACAAGATTATAACTCAGCTAATAATATATGAGAGGTTATCATTATTACATACTCTGTGTTTAGAATACTTAAGTTACTGATTATAGTTGGGATGAAATTTAGAGAATTTTCATGTTAGCTATTTTGATACATGGAGTTTTCTTTTTTTTCTTTCTTTTTTATTGGTCATGGGGCTTGAATTCTGGGCCTGGGACCTATCCCTGAGCTCTTCAGCTCAAAGCTAGTGCTCTACCACTTGAGCCACAGCACCACTTCCTACTTATTTTTTATACTGAGATAAAAATATTGAGGTAGATCATTATTAGTGTGTAGAAAATATTCCTGCAAGATATTCCTCATGTAGAGTAGAGTCACCTCTACTAACAAGGTATATGAGACCTTGTCTGACTAGCTTTGGATCCATAACCATCTGTCAATGTGATCACATGAATCCACTTTCCTCCCCTTTTTAGAGTTCTGCACTTTTATATCACAATGGAGGAGAGGTTTATAGAGATACTGTGACTTCATTGCTGATTCGATAACTTTCTAACTCTTCCTGATAAAATTTATTAAAAACATTGAGAAGTTTTTGTTTGCTTTTTGTTCTTTTAATCACCCCACCTGTTGGCTTCCAGGAAGACCACTAGAACTCATACTAGGTGTGCACTAGGACCCTGAATCTTCCACACCCCTGGCTATGGGCAGGAAAACTGGGCCTGTCTGAAAACAGAACAGACAAAACCATGTATAACAACAGGAGCCTGCCCCCTCTGAAGACTCACTCATCTTGTAGGCCTGAAGTTAGCCTTCATAGCTACCCCACAAATGGACCTAGTGCCTGGCTGCCAACAGAGAGCTCACTGGCCCAGGGTGAACAAAAAGCATGTTCACAAGCCAATGGACAAGTGCCAACCACCTGTGAGGCAAACCCAGGGCCCAAGTGCAGACAAATTACTGTGTACCTGTGAGAGCCCACACCTTCCAAAGTGCATGACATTCCAGAAGCCCGAATCCAGCCTTCCAGCCACCACTGTATTCTGGACCAAGTTCCTCTCAGCTAGCCCAGGGTCAAACACATGTCCAGGGACGCAGTATGGGTTAGTCCACCCAGTGTGAGCTGTCCCAGGCCAAGCACCAGCTGCCACCTGTCCGGCATGAACAAGCCAAGTTCAGGCCATGCTCTAACAATCCCTAAACTCAAATGTGTAAATCACAACAAAACATTAAAAAAAAACTCATGAACAAACCAAATCAAAACACCAACAATAATTCAGTGAGAGAGAAAAGTGGACTCCTGAAAGATTCCAGAGATAAAAATAGAAATGCTATATACCTCATTAAAAGACAAAATTAATACTATGAGAACTGATCTCTGAAGCATAAAAGGTTCACTTTCCACAGTGCAATCCACAGTGGCATCCACAGGTATCAGAATAAGTGAAATGGAAAAAAGAATATCAGGAGTTGAGGAAAAAACAGGAGTTAGAACAAAAAGTCAAAGATATGGAACACTCAAAACTTACCAAAAGGAAATCTAAGAATTGGCAGACTCAGCCAAGAAATTGGATTTACACATAATTGGGATTGACAGGGAGGAAGAATTCAATACTAAAAAGCACTGAAAAACCTATTCAGTAAAATAATAAAAGAGAAGTTCCCCAGTCTTAAGAAGAAAAAAATCTCATCCACCTAACAGAAGCATATAGAACTCCCAGTAGACAGGATCCAAGAAGAAACACTTCTAGACACATCATAGTAAAAACATTAGCCTTAAATAGCAAGGGACCTTACATTAAAATCAGTACAAAGACACATGGGAGGTCATTACATAGTAATAAAAGGAATGATCCATGAAGAGGAAATCACAGTGGTCAATATCTATTCACTAAATAATGGAGCACCAAAATACGTTAAACATACACTTTTGGACTTACAGGACAGGATAGACCCAAACACAATAATAATGGGAAATTTTAATACCCTGCTCTCACCAAAGGACAGGTCAACCAAACTAAAGAGAAATAAAGAAGCCTCTGAACTAAATGACACCATATCCTAAATGGACATAACTGACATCTACAGTTTTCTACTCAACAATGACCCAATCCACATTCTTCTCAGCAGCCCATGGAACATTCTCCAAAACTGACCATATCATAGGACATACAAAGAACCTAAGCAAATACAAGAAGATTGGCATAATTCCTTGCATCTTACCTGACAACAGTAGAATCAAACTAGTTCTCAAAAACAAAACATACTGCAGAAAGCACTCAAACAATATGTCTAGGACAAGCAGAAAAGGTCAAAAGCTATGTACATTTGACCATATAAGATGATGATAAATGAAATGAACCCCAAGATAGGGACACAAGTGGTTTCTTTCTTTCTTGCTATTGTTTTTAATGTATTTAAACTGTACTATGTGATTACTTTGTTTCTTTTTTTTAACATAAGTTTTTTATTGTGAAAATATTATACAGAGGGGACTTTGTTTCTTTTGTATGTTCTTTCCCTGTGGTATAACCCCTGTTTCCACTGTATTTGATTTTGGTGCCCTGCATCTTGTATATACATTTTTTCTAATTTGGGGAAGGGAAAGGAAATAACAAAATGCTGAAATAAGGATAGAGGATGACCCATTGTAGCAATAAGATGTACAAGACATTATGTTGAAATGAACTTTACAACTTGGCGGGGGGAGGGAGGAATTGGGGGAGGTGGGGAGGGAAGGGATGGTAGGGAAAAAACAAAGGAGGAGGAAATAATGCTTGATAGGAAATGTACTCATTACCTTACTCATGTAACTGTAACCCCTCTGTACAGTATTTTTACAGTTATATGTGTGTGTGTGTGTGTATGTGTATAAAGAAAGCACTCAAACACATGGAAAGTTAATGACACACTACTGAATAACACCTGGATCACAGAAGAAATTAGAAAGTTCTTACAATTTGTGAAAATGAAAACACATCACAATAGAAACACTGGAATACAGCAAAAGCAGTGCTGAGGGGAAATTATATAGCTCTAAGTGCAAAGAAACCGAAACAGCTCAAGTAAATGACGTTGTGATACAACTAAAACTGCTAGAAAAACAAGAACAAATAAAACCTAAAACGACTAGATGGAGAGAGAAAGCAAAGATTAGGGCAGAAATCAATGAAATAAAAACTAATATATATATATATATATATATATATATGAAATCAATAAAACAAAAGGCTGGTCTTTTGAAAAAATTAATAAAATTGGCAGAACACTTACAAGTGTAACCAAAAAAAAGAGAGAGAAGACTCAAATCAATAAGATGAGAAATACCACAGGAAACATTACAACAAACATCCAGGAAATTCAAATGATTAAAAAGAACTAGTTTCAAAACCTAAACTCATAAAAGAAGGAAAACATAGCAGAAGTAGATGAATTTTCAGAAACATACAAACTGCCTAAACTGAACCAAGAAAGATACAAACCAGGTAACAAGTCAATAACTTGAGATAAAGGAAGTAATCAGAAGTCTTCCAATAAGGAAAAGCACAGGCCCAGGTGGATTCACCACTGAATTCTAGAACTTTTGAAGATGAACTAATACAAATAATCCTCAAGCCTTTCTGTGAAATAGCAACAGAAGGAGCAATTCCAAACTCATTCTATGAAGCCAATCCCAAAAAAACTCATCCCAAAACCAAGTAAGTATACAACAAAAAAAGAGAACTATAAATTTCTCTGATGAATATAGATACAAAGTTCCTCGATAAAATATTAACAAACAGAATCCAGAAACAAAAAAATCAAACATTATGACCAAGTAGGCTTTACATCACAGATGCACAGCAGGTGCATTGTGTATGCACAGCATACACAATCAATAAATGTAACTCATCATGTTAACAGAGCCAAGGTCAAGAATCACATGACCATCTCAATTCAGAAAAAAAGTTTTGACAAAATACAAACGCTATTAAAAGCTTTGGAGAAAAGAAAAATAGAAGGAACATTCCTTAAAATAACAGAGGCTGTATATGACAGACCAACAGCCACCATCATATTAAATAGGGAAAAACTAAAACTATTTCCCATAAAATCAGGAACAAGGCAAGGATGTCCACTTTCTCCACTCCTCTTCAATATAGTTCTGGAATTCTTAGCCAGAATAATAAGGCAAGAAAATGACATAAAAGGGATCCACATAAGGAAAGAAGAAATTAACCTACACTGATTTGCAAACTTTGTATCTAAAGGACCCAAAATACTCCACCCACAAACTCCTAGAGCTGATCAACAACTTCAGCAGGATACAAAATTAACCCACAAAAATCAGTAGCCTTTCTGTATGCCAATAATGTACAAGCAGAAAAGGAAATCATGAAAACTCCATTTGCAATAGCAACTCACACACACACACACACACACACACACACACACACACACACACAAATCTAGTAATTAACCTAACCAAAGATGTAAAGGACCTATTTAGTGAAAACTGTAAAAATCTAAAGAAAGAAATCAAAGAGGACAAAGGGAAATGGAAAGACCTTCCATGATCATGGATAGGTAGAATCAATATTGTGAAATGACCATACTGCCAAAAATGATATACAAATTCAATGCAACGTCTATCAAAATCCCAATGATATTCTTTACCTAGAAGGAGAAAACAATTTAAAAAATTCATATGGAGCAACAAAAGACCTAGAATAGCCAAAGCAACTCTAGGCAAAAGAAGCAATGCAAGCAATATCATAATACCAGATTTCAAACTCTACTATAAAACCATAATAACAAAAACAGTTTGGTATTGGTGCAAAAATAGACCCAACAACCAATGGAAGAGATTAGAAGACCCAGAAATAAAACCACATACTTACAGTATCTGATATTTGACAAAGGAGCAAAAGACTGTCAATGGGAAAAAAGCATAGCCTGTTCAACAATTGGTGTTCAAGTCCCAGGGGCACAAAAGATAGGAGGGAGACTCGACAAGTGGGACTACACTAAAATAAAAAGTTTCTGCACAGCTAAGGGCATAGTTACTAAACTAGAAAGACAGCCAACTAATTGGGAACATTTTTTACTTGCAATACATCAGACAAAGGCCTAATATCCAAAATATACAAGGAGCTCAAGAAACTAACCCCTTCCAAACTTAATACACCAATTACTAAATGGGCAAGGGAGCTAAGAGGAGACTTCTCAGAAGAGGTAAGAATGGCAAAGAAACACATGAGGAAATGCTCATCATCCCTAGCTATAAGGGAAATGTAAATCAAAACAACCCCTAGATTCCATTACACCTCAATTAGATTGGCCAACATTTTAAATTCAAACAACAAATGCTGGTGGGGATGTGAAGAAAAAGAAACCCTACTGCACAGCTGGTGGGAATGTAAACAGCCACTCTGGAAGCAGTCAAGAGGTTTGTCGCGACCGCCTCGACCGGCAAGGATGACGCGACAACAGGTTCTTCTCTCAGGCGGTTTATTCAGGACCTTGTTTCCTGGGAATTTACCGGTGCACCACCCTGACCGCTGAAAGTTCTGAATCCTGTCGAGCCCCACGTTGGGCGCCACTTGTCCCGACCGCCTCGACCCGCAAGGATGACACGACAACAGGTTCTTCTTTCAGACGGTTTATTCAGGACCTTGTTTACAGCTTCTTTTCTCCTACTTCTCTCCTGCCCGCTTCTTCCTTCTTCATAGCCATATAAGGAGTTGTTTTTTACAGAGAGCACTCGTCAAGGGGAAGACGGAAGGCGGGAGCCTGCGCCATCTTAGGTCGCAGCCGCACCACGCAGCCCTGCCATTTTAACTACAATGTTGCTTTTGCAGCCGTCTTTGGTCACGGCTCCCGCAGCTCTCCACAGAGGTCCCTCAAAAAACTAAACATAAACCTTCCCTATGGCCCAGCCATACCATTCCCAGGCAACTACCCTGAACATCATGAACCAGGATATGATAGGGACACCTGTACATCCATGTTCACTGCCATACTATTCACAATAACCAAGATATGGAACCAACCCCGATGTCCCACAGTAGATATGTGGATCCCCAAAATGTGGTACCTATATACAATGGAATTTTACACAGCCACCAGAAAGAACAACATAATGTCATTTGCAGGGAAATGGGCAGAACTAGAACAAATCGTGTTAAATGAGGTAAGGCAAGACCAGAGAGAGAAATGACACATGTTCTCTCTGATATTCAGAAGTTAGATCTAAAATGCACTGGGATATGACAAATTACACAGGAATCTACATACTCACATGCAGTGAAACCGAAAGAGGACAATCTTAGGAGAGAATTACAAAGATGTAATACTCAAGCTCCCCTTCATAAATAACCACTCTGGTTTTTTTGTTGTTGTTTTGTTTTTTGTTGTTTTATTTTTTTTGTCAGTTGTGGAGCTTGAACTCTGGGCCTGGGTGCTGTCCTTCAGTTCAAGGCTAGTGTTCTACCTCTTGAGCCACAGTGCCACTCCTTTCATATGTATATAAAATAATATACATGCTGCAATGAACCCCAAAGGTATGGAAACAAAGGACTCTGTCCTTAATTTGTTTTCTCTTTTGCTGATGATTCTGTATTCTTTACCTTATATAAAGTAATTCACATGTATATTCTTTACCTTATACACAGTATATTCATATTCAGGGTGGGAGGAGAGCACAGAAAAGGTGGAAACATGCAGCAGCAGAGCGCACTGGACATTAACGAAAGTGAACTATGCAATTCATGGGTCAAGATGGGAGGGAGGGAATGGGAGAGAATAAGGGAACAGATGACACTGTATAAAAGGAAATCTATCTATTGCCTGATGTATACAAATATGTATCACTTCTATAATAACACTAAAGTAAATTAATAAAAAAGAATTCCTGAGAAACTTGCTTTGACAGATCTTTCCCCATATTTTCATAGCTCTAATCATTAAAATAAACCATAAGTAAAAAATTCTAATACATTATATAATATAGTGAATTATCACAAATATAATGGTAATGGGTGACCATACTTCACCTTGTTGTAACTGATGGAGAGGCTGGAACCTGTAGTTTTTGAGAGACAATTAAGGGGGAATTAGGAGAGAATGGCAGGGAGGACTTCATATAGCTCTAGTTACAGACATAAATGGTTGTGCATATATTCATATAATGACTCATTATGAAACACATTTTGTCTTCAAAAACATAAGGATATGCTTAGGAATAGAGATTACAGGTGAAATATAAAAAGATTACAGTGTTCCAATATGCCTTACATAGGCAAAAGATATATCAAGTTTGAACTTTTTATTAAAAGAAAATGCAGCCACATACACTGAACAGGCTTCAGATGTCCCATAACAGAGTTATGAAACGTTGTGCGTAGATCCTCAGCTGTTCACTCACCTGTTATTCTCTTATTCAGGGATGCAGACAGGATCTCATTACCATTTGGCCAGCATCTCTCCCTGAAGCTGTGTCTATGCTCTGTGAAGGTGGTTCTATGAATCCACCTAGTGGCTGGCATCCGTAGGGCTGCATCCACACAGGCAGTCTGTGACATCATGTCTAAGTGGCCAGGTTTTGAAAGACATGCATCTACTCAGCCAAGGCCAGTTGAGCTGTTGTCTATGAGGCTAGGGTCTATGAAGTCATGTCTTCATGGCCATGGTCTGTGAGCTACAAATATGCAACTTATATCTGTGGGCCTTTGTCTAAATAGATAGGTTCTGTGGAACAACATCCATGTGGACAGTTTCCGTGGGACCCACAACACTGAGGTCCGGGTCTCCAGCCCTATACCACAGTTCACAATGTGACCCTTGCCTTTGTGGCCAGGACCTGAGATGCAGCATCTTGGTAGCCTGAGTCTGTGGAACCTCATCTTCACAGTGTAAGTTTGGGGGAATACATCTACATGCACAGGATCTCTGGAGCCATGTCTACACAGTTTGCGTCTTTGGAAACAAGCACACCATTCTAGGGCTTATAGAGCTACATGTATGCAGGTCAGGTCTACACCCTGGAGTCTGTTGAGCTACCTCCTCATAGTCTATGGAGTTCCATGTATAGGTCCTGAGCCTGTGGTGCTGTACGTCAGTGGCTGGGACCTGTGGAGCCATGTTTATGTGGCAGTACCTGTGAGGCTACCCAGCAGCCAGTGTCTGTGGATCCACATCTAGTGTATATGAGGCATGCATCTACTCAACCAAGGGCTGTGGAGCCATTATACTGGCAGAGGGATCTGTTGACCCATGTCTAAGTAGCTATTTGACCTAAGTTTTTGGGGCTGCATGGTTAGGTCTATGGAGCCTTGTGTAAATAGCCATGGTCTGGGAGCTGCATTTACACAGCCTGTGTCTGTTTGAATCTTCATGAATGGGTTCTGTGGGACTGCCACTTTATGGATGGTTCCTGTGGGGTCCTTATCTACATAGCCAAAGTCTTTAGAACCAAAGTCTATGGGGCCAGTTTCTAAGGAACCACACTGACCACAGCCAGTATGGGGAGCCTTGTTTCCACAGCCAGGATCTGGTTTGCTGTATCTAGACCATTAAAGTCAGTGGAGCCACAGCTACATGGTGTGGGTCTACACAAATGGAAATACACCTAAGGTGTCTCAATCTACATGGTCAGGGTGTCTACATGTCTACATGGCTGGGGCGTGTGGGTACATGTCTATGTGCTTAGAGTCTGTATAATCATGTCTACACGTCTAGGGTCTATAGCATATGCATCTTTGTCACACAAGAGTTTGTGGGGGGCTGGGAAGGTGGCTCAGTGGTACAGCACTCGCCTTGCATGCCTGAAGCCCTGGGTTCGATTCCTCAGCACCACATGAGCAAAAAGAAAAAAGCCGGAAGTGGTGCTGTGGCTCAAGCACTAGCCTTGAGCTGAAGAGCTGAGGGACAGTGCCCAGGCCCAGAGTTCAGGCCCCACAACCGGACCCAAAAAAAAATTAAATTAAATTTAAAAAAAAAGAGTTTGTGGGGCCAGGTATATGAAACTAATGTCTTACAACTGCATCTGTTCAACTGTGGTGAATCTGTAGAGCCATGTCCACACACCTTGGTCTGATGAGTCCCTGTCTATGCAGCCATCTTCTGTAGAGTTCCTGTCTATGGGACCAGGAATGTGGAGGCCGTCTTCATGGCCAGGGTTTCCATGGCCGAAGATCACAGAGACCATGTCTAGGTGATTGAGGTCTGTGGGATTTGTGTCTATGTGTACAAGGTCTGTGGGAACCCTGGCTAAATACGTAGGGTCATAGGCTCTTCATCTATACAACAAAGGACCATGGGTTTTGTGTTTATGGGGCCATATCTACACAGTCATGGTCTGAGAGACCTACATCATATGGCCAAGTTCTGTTGGCCTAGGCTAAGCAGTGAGGTATGTGGGGGCCATATTTACATATCAGAGATATGTGGAAACCACATTTTTATGACCTTACAGGTCTTTATGGTCTGTATTTATGCCAGTTCTCTAGGGCCTGAATCTACGCATTTGGAATGTGTAGGGACTGCACATATGTGATTTGGGTCTATAGTGTTTTTGTACATGCGGCTTGGTCTATCAAGTCTATTTGGTTTGGCTTACTGGAGATACCACATAGGAGTCTGTGGATTCTGCAGGAGTCTGTGGATTCTGCCTACATGGCTGGGTTATGTGGAGTTTGTATCTTGCCAGTGTCTGTGGAGTCCTTGTCTACATGGTCAGCCTCTGTGGGACCTCAGTAAGTGGTCAGTTTCTGGAGTCCATATCTATGTGGTCAGTGACTATTGGGCTTATGTCCATATGGTTGGGTCTGTGGAGTCCGCATCTATGTGGCCAAGATTTGAGAAGCATTCATTTACATGGCCAGCATCTATGGAGTGTCTACATAGCTGAGTCCCTAGAGTGTGGAGCTATGTGTTCAGAGTTGTGGAGTTTGTCACTAATTGGCCAGGTTCAGAGGAGTACCTATCTATACCACGGGGCTCTGTGGGTTCCATGTCTATATGGTCAGGGTCTGTGGAGTCCACATCTACATGGCTAGGACCCACATCTACACAGCCAAAATGTGTGGGGCCCATGTCTATGCATCTAGGATCTGAAATGTTTGTATCTACACAACTGGGTTCTATGGAATCCTTATCTACTCAGCCAGGGTGAGTAGAAACCCTTTCTATGACGCAAGAATCTGTGGGACCCATAGCTATATGGCCAGGTTCTGTGGGGCCTGCATCTATTTTGTTTGAGTCACTGGAGTCCTCATCTATGCAGCCAAGTGTGGTGTGGGTCTGGAGGGCAGGCACCTATGCATGGTCTGTGGTGTCTGTGCCTATACAGACAGGATCAGCAGGGCTGATGTCTACACTGCCAGAGTACGGACAGCCCATGTCTATGCACTAGGATTTCATGGGACTCAGTGGCTAGGGTGTGTGGTCTCACATCCATTCAGCTGGGGTATATGGGTTTTGTGTCTACCTGGATGAGGTCTGTGTGGTCAGTGTCTACACAGCTGTAGATGCTTTGTCTGTGGGACTCAAGTCTTCACATTCTGAGTCTTTAAGGCTTGCATCTACATGACTGAGGTGTTTGGGTCCCGTGTCTACACAGCAGGGTCTGTGAAGCCTGCATCTACTCAGCCAGGTCTTAGTCCTCATCTACAAGCCTACGGTCTGTGAAGTCCATAACTATGCTGCCAGGGTTTATGGAGCACACATATATGAGGCCAGGGTCTGTGGGGTCCATGTTAGGTGACTGGAGTCTGTGGAGGACAAGTTACTGCTGCCAAGATCTGTATAGTCAGCATCTACATGGCCAGAGTCTGTGTAGTATGAGTCCAAGCACCCAGATTCTGTGGAGTCCATGTCTATGCAATCAGAGTCTTTAGGGTCTACATCTATGTGACTGAACTCTCTGGAGTCTGCATCTACATGGACAGGGTTTTTGTCAGAGTATGTGATACTCATGTCTAGGTGGCTAGGGTCTGCCTCATTGGCATCCAAAAAGCTTCGGTCTTTCCATTCTGTGACTTCATGGCCAAGGTCTGCAGAATCTGCATCTACCAGTCCAGGGCTCTGGGGCCAATGTACACCTGTTTGGAGTCTCTGGAACCCACATCTGTGACCAAGGTCTATATGTCTAGTAGTCTATGAGATCTGTGCCTATATAAGCTAGGGTTTGTGGAACCCATGTCTATGTGATCATGGTCTGTGGGGGCCATATGTATGTGGACAGGGTCTGTGGGACCCATGTCTAAGGGGCATGATCTGTGGAGACCATGTTTTCTTGGAGTCTACAAGGCCACTGACTCTATGTCCCTCATCTATGAGACTAGGATCACATTTGCCTAAACTGATTACAAACCTACCCCCAACTCCAACCATATATCTAATCATAACAATAACAAAACACTAGGGCTGGGAAGGTGGCTCAGTGGTAGAGTGCTTGCCTTGCATGCCT
>NW_012267348.1:699820-708142 GCF_000151885.1 Dipodomys ordii | reverse complement strand
TGAAGGAATGGGAAGGGGAAACAAAGCAGGAGGCTACAATGCTTGATAAGAAATGTGCTCATTATCTTACCCATGTAATTGTAACCCCTCTGTACAGTATTTTCACAATAAAAATATATTTTAAAAAATGGAATCCCTTTCAACAAGAAAAAAAAACAAGATCTATTCCTCATCCTAACCCTAGCCCAATTTGTAAATCTATCCTTAAACAATTCATCTAACCCTAATCATAATCCTAATACCTTTAACCCTGTTTCTTTAAATGTGACCCTAATCCTAAAATTTAACCAAAACCCTAAAACTAATCCTAAATATGACCTTAACCTAACCTTAACCATAATGTTAACTCTAACCCAAACCAAAGCCTACTAAGCCTACTAAATGAAGCCTACCCATAAACCAAACTTTAAACCTTCCACAAAACCCCAAAGTAATGATAAAGATACTCCTTCTGGAGTATCCAAGATGGTGACAAAACAGTACACTAAATAGAGTTTGGGTTCCACACAGTTCCCCCCAAGAGATCCACAATAGCGAAAAAGCCAACAACCAGAGAATCACAGGAACTGAAAAAGAAAAGAAAAAAAAAAACCTCAGAACTTGGACACACACACACAGAAAATCTCAAAGACCCCTCCCACCCCTGGCCAGCAGGCAGCTCAGTACTAATAAGCCTTGAAAGCAGCCTACGGCTGCCTGGGACTTCAGAACCACAGTGGACCGCAGAGCCCAAACGCAGACGACTCCCACCCGAGCAGGACCTGGCCAGTGCAGGGACAGAGACCAGAGGCAAGGAACTGTGAGACCCAAACCTGATGCTGCGATCGCCACCCTACTCAGTGCACAATCATCACAAAGCAGCGTAGTGCCGACCCGGCAACCAGGCAACCAGCGAGCTGCAGCAGAGATACAGAGATCTGCCACAGCACCGCTGGACAGACCTTAACCAGTTCCAGGATCAGTGAGTACCCCACCGTGGGCACCCCACACACATAGGAGGCCAGCGTTGGCGGTGACCCACAGAGCTTGATCTGGACCCCTCTCCCTCCGGCCTTAGAAGGAACACTACACTTGAAGAGGACAAGGAGGCCAGAGCCCCTCCCTATTCTCCTCCCCAACCTGCTACTGCGCCCTAAGTGGAAACTGCCTGGGCCACTGGTCCCACTGAAGCCTGGAGTTAATTGCATGCACACCCCAGCAGACAGTGGAATATGCCCCGCCGGCCTGGATCTGCCAAGAGTGTGCCTGGGCCGGAGCTCCAGCCATCTGGGCCACTACTCCCTGACAGAAGCTGCGAATCCCATGCATGCTCTGGCAGCTGGTGGAGCATGCCCTGCCGGCCAGGATCTGCCAAGAGTGCGCCTAGGCGGGAACTCCAGCCAGCAGGCCCGCTAGCCTCTCTGAAGCAGGGAAATGCCTGCAAGCTCTAGCTGCCCGTGGATCGTCCCCCCACCTGTATGGAATTGCCAAGTGAGTGCACCCTAGGAACTCGAGGCACCGGGCCACTAAATTAACGCTGCAAATTGCATGCACGCTCCAGCAACTGGAGGAGTGTCCCCGGCCTACGGGAATTCTCAAGCAAGTGCACTCAACCAGGAACTCAAGTTGCCTAGGCCACTAGCCCCTGACCTGAGCTGTGAAGTGCATGCATGCTCCGGCTGCTGGTAGTGACCACCATCACCACCAGTGGGAACTGCCAAGCAGGTACACACATCTGCCCTGTTAAGCTACACGCTAGGAACCAGCCCAGGCCAAGCAAACACTGCCACCTGTTGGACACCAACGGGCAGAGCTTGAGCATGGACCTAACAATTCTATTCGTGCTGGGAAAACTGGGCAGCCACATGCAGAAAACTAAAAGTAGATCCCAGCCTGTCACAATACACTAACATCAAGTCAAAATGGAGTAAAGACCTCAACATCAGCCCTGAAACTCTGAAACTACGGCAACAGAGTAGGAGTGACACTGGAACTTATAGGCACAGGCAGGAACTTCCTGAACAGTCCCAGGGCACAACAAATTGGAGAGGGACTCAACAAAAAGGACAAATGTTTCCACACAGCTAAAGACATAGCTACTAAACCAGAAACACAATCCACCAATTGGGAAAAGATATTTATCAGCACTGGGCACCGGTGGCTCACGCCTGTAATCCTAGCTACTCAGGAGGCTGAGAATTGAGGATCAGGGTTCAAAGCCAGCCCAGACAGGAAAGTCCGTGAAACTCTTATCTCCAATAAATCACCAGAAAACCGGAAGTGGTGCCATAGCTCAAGTGGTAGAGTGCTAGCCTTGAGCTGCAAAGCTGAGGGATAGTGCCTGGGCCCAGAGTTCAAGCCCCACGAAAAGATATTTATCAGCAATATATCAGACAAAGGCCTAATATCCATTATATACAGGGAGCTCAAGAAACTAATCCCTCCCAAATCTAATAAACCAATTACTAAATGGGTATCTGAGGGAAGGTGGGAGGAAGGCCAGAACCAGTGGAAAGCAGGTGGGAATTTAAGAGAGGGAACAGCTGATACTAAGCAAAAGGAATGAAATGTACATATCACACAATATATGTAAAGTTAACTTTGCAGTGTATCAGCTCTAAAACAATTTTAAAAATTCCACACCTGTAATCCTACTCAGGAGGCTGAGATCTGAGGATAGCAGTTCAAAGCCAGCCTGGGCAGGAAAGTCCATGAGACTCTTACCTCCAATAAACCACCAGAACACCAGAAATGGTGCTGTGGTTCAAGTGGTAGAGCACTCGCCTTGAGCTGCAGAGCTGAGAGACAGCACCCAAGCCCAGAGTTCAAGCCCCATGACTGATTAAAAAAAAAAAAGTGAAACACAGCATATCTTGGGTGTAGGTACTAGTGGGAGGGGATACAGGGAGAGGGCAAAAAAGTTGTTGACTATTGTGAAAATAAAGTACTTGTGTGAAAGTGGAACAATGAGCTTGTTGAAATTGAAATGGGAAACAAGGGAGAAGGGTGGAGAGAGTGAGTCTTATCACATATAATGTACACATTATATGTACATTTGTATGTGTCAAAATAAAACCCTCTACATAACTGATGCACATTAAAATAAAAACAGTATCCTGCTATTCTACTTTGTGTGGAAATCACCATGCAAAGTGAGGAATAGTGATTGCTGATTGATCTTGACTGCTAAGTTCTAGTCACTCCATACTGTGTTGAGAAGTATAAATGCAATGCAAGATATTCTCTAGTGATCCCCTTGACAAAATTAAAGACAGAAAACCTACAGAGTCTAATTCAGCAGCATTGTTAATAGGAAGCCCTACAAGGAAGGAAGGTTGGGTCATCCAATCTGTCACAACTAGCTAAAGGACTGATACTACCTCAGGTGTTTGCAGATGGCAAGATGACTATGGACTGATTAATCAAGGCAGTGCAAAATATTTCTGACCACAGAAATACTGTTTGTGTGAGTAAATACATTTATTTTGAAATGTGTTATTACTATACTTTCATTTCCTGTGCTTGTTATCTAATGTATGTCAGAGCAGTAAATTTCTACCTATTTTGTCATTTATCAAAGAGGGAGAAAAGTGTACATATTATCTTTGTTATAGTATACATTCTGTTCACAATCATGCATCAATAGCTTCAGAGATTTGTAGGAGTATAAAATGTTAATGAATTAGCTCAAATTGCTAACACAAATGTAAACTGCGAAGAGTAATCCATTAAAAAGGAAAAACTGTAAGAAGTATGTACTATTGAAAAGCTGAGTTTAAACAATTTGTTGCATTAGTATGTTGTCTGAGATGAAATTCTGTAAAAAGTAGCTATAAGAACTATGATATTTTGATGTTTTCTTTTGACATTTCCACAGAATGTTTCAGGACATATTTAGTAAATTGAGGGTATCAATTTAAAAAAACTACTACCACAGACTTTGTGTCCAGAAACCTAGACTAAATGCTAAAGAGTGTAAATTTGGAAAATAAATTAAATTCTAAAAAACTTAATTTGCTCACCAATAAAGTGGGAGTAATGAAATACTTAAATTACAGTAGTAGTAAAGATTAAAATAAATAATACTTAAAACAAATATGAAAGTTTCAATAAGAATCTAAAAAGAAGTGATATTATTGCTTTTGTTATTGACATATTGGAAAAATTACAACGTGTAATTTTACAATTAACAATGTGTATAAATAAAAACAAGTGAATATATTAGAAGACAAAAAGTATCATCTACTTCTTGTAGGGAAAGAGTTAAGAGTGTGTGGCTGTAGGATAAATTTATACAGTTAGTTGGAACATTGCTATTGGTTTCTACAATTATTTGGAGTTTTGGTGGCTCATGAAGTGAATGAGTTTTATGTGAACAAGGTTGGACTCTGATAGCTTTCCTTTTTTGGGGGAGGGGGGTCCGGTCGTGGGGCCTGAACTCTGGGCCTGGGCGCTGTCCCTCAGCTCTTCAGCTCAAGGCTAGCGCTCTACCACTTGAGCCACAGCGCCACTTTCGGCTTTTTTCTTTTTGCTTATGTGGTGCTGAGGAATCGAACCAGGGCCTCAGGCATGCAAGGCAAGCGCTCTACCACTGAGCCACCTTCCCAGCCCTGATAGCTTTCTTAATGGCATGTCTCATCAGGCTGAACTGAGTATTTCTCACAATTGGTTACATTTATTTTTCTAGTGGGAAGGTTGAAAAGAATTTCTTTGATCAATTTTCAGGTTTGGGAGTGATTGAGGCAGCTTTCCTTCTGTAGCTCTCACCTGTAAGTGTGGCTCTTCTGGCTGTGCAAGTGAAGAACTTAGCTTACATGTCCCTGAATCCAGGATGAACTGGACTCTCCAAACTCTCTTGTAACCTAGAGTACATAGAATGTTGGATTCTGTTTTCAGTTTATAACAATTTAAGGAACCATCAGATCTATCTGGGTCACTCCTATATAGAGTGACCTCCCAATTCTTCAGATGGCTTGTGTTAGGGACTGCTGGTTTATTAGGTATCTGAAACAAGGACCTGGATGGAAAACAAATGAAAGCAACAAAGGATGGAGCAGCAAGCAGGTGACAGAGGCTCAGCTGAGGGCTCAGTATCCTACAAGAAGCTTTGAAGCTGGTGGTCCATCAGGGCATCATACATTGGTGCAAAACTTTTGGGCTCATTCCTTATAAAAACACTAAAGTAGGGCTGGGAAGGTGGCTCAGTGGTAGAGTGCTTGCCTAGCATGCATAAAGCCCTGGGTTCGATTCCTCAGCACCACATAAGCAAAAAGAAAAAAGCCAGAAGTGGCACTGTGGCTCAAGTGGTAGAGCGCTAGCCATGAGCTGAAGAGCTGAGGGACAGCGCCCAGGCCCAGAGTTCAGGCCCCATGACCGGACCAAAAAAAAAAAAACATTAAAGTAAACTTCAAGAAGGATATATATGGGCTGGGAAGGTGGCTCAGTGGTAGAGCGCTTGCCTTGCATGCATGAGGCCCTGGGTTCGATTCCTCAGCACCACATAAGCAGGGAAAAAAAAGCCGGAAGTGGCACTGTGTCTCAAGTGGTAGAGCGCTAGCCTTGAGCTGAAGAGCTGAGGGACAGCGCCCAGGCCCAGAGTTCAAGCCCACAACCGGACCCCCCAAAAAAAAAAAAAAAGGATATATATCATGGGGAATCAGTTTTCTACAAGCAAGAGCATTTTTCAGTGAGCCTAATAGTGGAACCATTTTAATGCAATGGAAGCTATATGATTTCTGATATGGAGATTAATGGAAGTGTAGACTACTTCAGTAAGCAGACTTACGAGGATGATTTTTTTATAGTTTTGTTCATTAAAATAATTTCAATACTAGCTTAACATGAAGTTTTTATTTTTTAATCAAATGGTGTGCATATAAGTAAGTGGTAGATTATATGTATGTCTATATACAAATATATTTAGGATAACATGCATTAGATAAATTACAGAATTCTAAAGTTAAGTTCATCCACCTCCTTGATTTCTTGTGTATATACATTTTGGTAAGTTCAAAATAAATTAGAACACAAAACTCTCAGTATAAGTTACTTAAGCTGCAGTACACAATGACATGCCCCTTTAAATTCTAAGGAATTGCTTCAAGTAGGATTTATTTGTACTCTTGGTACTTTGGGGTAATTACTGAAATTTCTTTCCTTTGCTATAATGAGAAAAAATAGTCACTAGGGACAAATTAGCTTCTTTTTCTGAATAAATGACTTTTTTTCCACATTAGCTATTGTGGAATTGTAATGGTTCAAAATGTGTAATTATAGTGTTATAACAAATTAAAAACATCATTTGAAATTACTTGAAGAAATAAAGTTTGAAGTACATATCAAAAATTTCATACAGAAAGTGTACAAAAATGATACTTTATTATACATTTTAAAAATCTTCTAACAGAATATTTCTTGAAGCCTTGTCAGCAAATATCTACTTTGACAAAATGAAAATATAAATGTGCTGCCCTACATGTACATCATGATCATATAAAGATGAATTCTTCAAACCCAATTCTAACAGAAATATTGCATGATTTGTAATTGTGCATTACGTGATTAATGTCAGCAAAATTAAACAATTCACTTACATTACAAAGTCACCAAATATAAAAAGCAATTTTACACATTAGTGGCAATTTAATCTTCAGCTCTCATGTTAACTAAAGCCAATTACTGAGGAGTATTGTCACAAGAAACTGCTTAAAATGACAGGGTTTGAGTTTCAAATCTTTGTATTAATATACAACAAAAATCTCATAAAATAACCAATCAATCTTGCAAACTTGCTGAAAGAAATGAAAGGCTTTCTTACTATAATTGTTTAAATGTTTAAATATTTAAAGCATAATTTGAATACTAGGAGATTGTTACCAAAAATCAAGATTGTATTTTCATTTAACTGAGATGGCAGTAAAAGCAGTCAGATGCTTTTACTACACATCCTATTTTCCTTTCCCCCAAGAATAAGAGAAACAACTTTATCGCCCCTCAATTTGCAGTCTGAGAATTCCTTTAACATTAAACATGAAATAATTACTAAGAATTTGGCAAGCCAAAAACCAGTGGCTCAAGAGTCTGAGATTTGAGGTTCATGATTCGAAGCCTGCCCCAGTAAAAAACTCTAAAACTCTTATCTCCAATTAACCAGCAAAAACCCAGAAGTAGAGCTGTGGCTTGAGTGGTAGAGCACTAACTAGCCTTGAGCAAAAAAAGCTAAGGGACAATGCCCAGGCCCTGAGTTCAAGCCCCAGCACTGGAACAAACAAACAAAAAACTTGGCAAAATTGAACTTTAGGGACTCCATTCAAGGTAAAAGATTCAGTCCCTGGTTACCAAGTTTTCAAAATTCTAAAAAAAAAAATGCAGGAATAAATTATTTCCTATCTACTAACTTAATTGCCATACTTAAAGTACTTTCATTAATGAACACATAGGTAGCAGAATGCATAAATTAAGCAGTCTTAATTTCTTTCCTTTAAGAAAAAAGTTTTGGGCCAAGCACTGGTAGCTCATGCCTATAATCCTAGCTACTCAGTAGACTGGGACCTGAACATCATGGTTTGAAGCCAGCCTGAGCAGTGCCTGTGAAAGTCTCATCTCCAATAAACTACTCAGTAAAAGCAGAAAGTGGCACTGTGGCTCAACTGGCAGAATAGCCTTGGGCACAAAGAGGCTCAAGGTCAACGCCCAGGCCCTGAGTTCAAGCCCCAGGACTGGCAAAAAAAAAGAAAACGAAAACGAAAAAAGTTTTGTTAATTTCAGAAATCTGAGTCAAGGAAAAGATAGTCTCAAATCGAATCCAATTACCATCAAAGCATCCCAGTCAGAGCTACGGTTTCAGAGGAGGGTGTAACAGAAAAAGGTCAATTTAATATTTAAGGAAAAACTCCCTGACTTGCAACCTTCTTTAAGGAAAAGGGAAATCTTATTAAAGTTGATACTGTTATGTCTGAAGAAATGTAGTAGTTCATACAGTTTAACTGTAGTAGAAGTGAGTCAGCTAAAATTGTTAACTCCATTTATGATGTCTATCTGACATCAGAATACATTTTGATCTAACCTATAAATATAAGTATATTGTTTGGAAATTCTTATGCAATATGACTTAAAAGAACAAGTCTGTACAGCATTCCTGTCTCCCTTGACCCTAGCCTACCCAATGACATGTATAAAGCACCAGCCAAGTAAAACTCCCTCCTAATGATAATCACTGTCCTTGCAGGCTAATAGCTTTCATTTGAACTAAATGAGATGATATATAAAGACAAGACCTACGGAAACAGAAAGCCTCTAATGTGGGGCTAGGAAGGTGGCTCAGTGGTAGAGCGCTTGCGTTGC
>NW_012267348.1:697289-699770 GCF_000151885.1 Dipodomys ordii | reverse complement strand
GCTCAAGTGGTAGAGTGCTAGCCTTGAGCTGAAGAGCTGAGGGACAGCGCCCAGGCCCAGAGTTCAGGCCCCACGAGTGGACCCCCCCCAAAAAAATAACAAAACACTTAATTACAACACCAACCTTACCCCCTTATCCTAACCTAAAACCTAACAATAAACCTAAATGTAACTTTAATGCTAATCCTAAACCAACTCTAATCCTAAATCAAATCCAAGTCGTTATGCTAACCATAATCGAAACATAATGCTAAACTTAACTTGAAAACTAATTCAACCTTAAACCTATCCCTTTTTTTTTTTTTTGGTCGGTCTTGGCACCTGAACTCTGGGCCTGGGCGCTGTCCCTCAGCTCTTCAGCTCAAGGCTAGCACTCTACCACTTGAGGCACAGTGCCACTTCCAGCTTTTTCTGCTTATGAGGAATCGAACCCAGGGCCTCATACATACAGGCAAGCACTCTACCACTTGAGGCACAGTGCCACTTCCAGCTTTTTCTGCTTATGTGGTGCTGAGGAATCGAACCCAGGGCCTCATGCATATAAGCAAGCACTCTACCACCAGCCCCTAAACCTATCCTTAACACTAACCTCACCCCAACCCTAATCGTGACAATATCCTTAAATCTAACCCAAACTCTCACCCTAAATCCAGTAATAACCTTTTTTAAAAAAAATTTATATAAAAAAAATTTATATATTTAATTTTGGTTAGAGCTTGACACAATGACTTCATTTTGAATCTGATAATTTTCAAAGCAAAAAAACAAAAACAAAAACCATACACTGGAATATAATTTTTCCTTCAAAAAGGAAGGAAATTCTGCTATAACATGGCTGAATCTTGAGAACATTGTGCAACATGAAAAGAGCCAGTTACAGAAAGGTAAAGATGGGCTGGGAATGTGACTTAGTAGTAGAGTGCTTGCCTAGCATGCATAAAGCCCTGGGTTTAATTCCTTAGTACCACATAACAGAAAAAGGCAGAAGTGATGCTGTGGCTCAAGTAGTAGAGTGCTAGCCTTGAGCAAAAGAAGCTCAGGGACAATGCCCAGGTACTGAGTTCAAGCCCCGGAACTGGCAGAAAAAAGAACTGTGATTTTAGGCTTGGGGATGACTCAAGAGTTAGACAAAGTACCTAGTGAGAAAAGTGAAGACCATCTGTTCCACTTACATGAAGCACCTAGAGTCTGGGGCAAGAAGGTGGTGTGTTAGAGGTACATAGCAAGATCTTTTCTCAAAAACCAAACAAAAAACCAGAACAGAAAGAATTCTGCATTTCCAGATGCTTGTGACCAATCTACCCCCCCCCTCATTAGGGTCACATTCTCTCATTCCTGAATCATCCTGTGGCCAGGAAAGCTATTCTATACTGATTACTTAGGCCTGGGCTCCTCACCCAACCATTGTGACAAAAAGGTTTGAGATTACCAATGTCAGCAATGCTATGTCATATGGGGAAGAGGCGGGAAAGGGGAGGAGTGAGGGGGAGGGCAGATAGATGCCTGGGGTGGGGAATGGAGATGTGAAAGGAGGGAAGGGATGTAGGGGTGGGAGCAAAGACTGTCGCCATCTTCCATTCTCCATTCTCCCTCTTCCTGGACAGACAAGCAAGTCATAATTGCTAGGCTCCCTTTAGGTTTAGCCCTTAAGGAAGGTGGCCTGCCTCCCACATGCTCTTTTTGTTGTTGTCGGGTTTTTTTTTTATTTTAGTAAGTTTTTTATTGTGAAAATACTGTACAGAGGGGTTAAAAATCACATGAGCGAAGTAATGAGTATATTTCTTATCAAGCATTGTTGCCTCCTGTTTTCCCCCTACCATCCCTTCCCTCCCATCTCCGTAACTACATGCCCCCCCACCTAAATTGTAAAATTCGTTTTTTTGACCAAGTGTCTTATACATCCTATTGTTGCAATGAGTCAACCTGTATCCTATTTAAACAATTTGTTTTTCGCCTTCTACTCCCCAAATACCAACACCAAATACAGTGAAAACAGGGGTTATACCATGGGGGAGGGACATACAAAACAACAAAAAAAACACATGGTACCATATAAATATGTTAGAAACAATAGCAAGAAGAAAAAAAAAACTTGTGTCCTTATCTTGGGGTTCATTTCACTTAACATCATCTTATCTGACCTTTTCTGCTTGTCTCAGATATATACTAGTTATTGCAAATAAGGGAAACCATGGGACCTGTTTCTTTGGGCCTGGCTTACTTCTTAATAGAATTTTTCCAAGTCTTTCCATTTCCTAACAAATGGGGCAATGTCATCCTTTCTGGTGGAGGCATAGAATTCCATTGTGTATATATACGTTTTCTTGATCCATTCATCTACTGAAGGGCATCTGGGTTGGTTCCATATCTTAGCTATGGTAAATAATGCTGCAGTAAACATAGTTGTGCTGGTAGCTTTAGTATGGTCTTGTTTGTGATCATTTGGGTAAATGCCCAAAAGTGGGATTGCTGGGTCATAGG
>NW_012267348.1:675496-680963 GCF_000151885.1 Dipodomys ordii | reverse complement strand
AAAAAAAAGAAAGAAAGAAAAGAAAAGAAAGCCGGAAGTGGCACTGTGGCTCAAGTGGTAGAGCGCTAGCCTTGAGGTGAAGAGCTGAGGGACAGCACCCAGGCCCAGAGTTCAGGCCCCACGACCAGACCCCCCCCAAAAAAAAGCCTCTAATGTCTAAGTTGACAAATGTCAACTTCAATAAAAGGAAATATTAAATAGACTACTGCAAAAACATTCCATTTCGGTAAGCACAAAATATGCTTTTAATTAAAAAGTATTTTCTAAATTTCTACTTGTTTGCTATATGTTAACATAAGGCTTCAAAAATATTTAGTAATCATTACCCCATTTGACACATGGATAAAAATAATACAAGATCCTATATATAATTATCCCTCTCCTACAGAAAACAATATATACACAATGTTAAACAACAAAGCTATATTTTGAGAACTAAAATAGATGATGTTTCTAACTCACAACTATGAAGAAAAAACTTCATATCCCTTGTAAAGTTAGTCAGTTATTAGCCTCATGGCTATTTAAAATATTTTGCTCAAAATATTTAATGTGAGTATATATACATATACACACATGTGCTCTCTTTTTCTCATATACTTTCATGTAGAACACATAAACATAATTTCTATCAGCAACATTTAAAATCTGAGTAAAAAATAATGAATCAAGCTTTTACAAACAAGATAGACAGTAGAGAAATGACATTTTAACCTTGGCACAGGCTAATATCATTTCTTGCTCAACCTATCCTATAATGTATCAGGCATTCAATTTCATTTTACTCTTTCATGGAATTAGACCTTCTTACTCCTTTGAAAATTACATTTACAATAATTAGTGCAAATTATTCTATGCTCATAAATTAGTGATCTGCCTTGTAGATATAAAGTGGTGATTCGATACATTATTAAAATGAGATTATGAAAATACTGGAATATCAATTTGAGATTTAAAGGATTACATTTTCTACACTAAACTGCAAATTTTTACCTTAAGCAGCAAACACGTTAAATGAACTTCATTTGAAATGTCACATGATTATCAAGTAAAAATTATTTTACACAATGTAAAAAATACAAAGTCTCATTCTGTAATGGTATCTTTACATGTCAATCCTAATCTGAACTGTATTTGAATAACAACCCAAAAATCTTTGAGTGAATTCTGAAATCTTTTCAAGCCATTACTGCTCTGCAGCAATAACTGAAGTCCCAACCTAAGAACTAAGAATATGGTAACAAAATGCCAAAGGCTTTTTTCCTGAAGGCTCTCATGTAGTTCATTAGAAAAATGGGTGCAATCCAAGAAGGTACTCTGAAATCAATAGTACTACCTGTCTTAACTGAAAACGTACTTAAGATTTAAAACTTACTAAAACCTCTGTTCTAATGATTTTATACAAATTCTCCTTCATATTTAATATAGTTAAAATAGCTGCAAATTTATATAATTTTTTATGAAAATGTTTTAAACTTATTGAGTTAAACATTTTCTCACTAGTAAAGTGTTCCTAATGAAAGGAAAGGAGGGAGAAAATAGCCATAAATATCTGAACCTGATACAATCCATTAAAATGCAAGATAAAATGTTCACAATTTAAAAGAAAAAATGCCTAAGTATAATTCCTCAGCAATCTACCTCAGGGATAAAAGCATGTTTTCTGTAGACATGTTGAATTTAATGTTAATGCACAGTGTATTTCTGCAGACAAAACAATGTAAACACTAAGTTATCAAGTTCAATGTTTTTAAAATAAAGCTAAAACAAGCAAATATAAAGCTTAGTCTCCTTGAAATATCAACACAGTTGTTACCTCATGCAATTTCACCACCGAAATTGTCGAATTTGGTGGTGAATCAAAAAGCAAGAACAGGTTTACGCTTCTGACTCTTTCTTCTTTCCTTCTTCTCCCAAATCACTCTCTTCTGACTGGCTACTACTAAGGACAATAAATTGTCCCTCAGTATTGGCTTGATTTGGTCTACTTGAAGCAGCTATCAACCGACTTTGTTCTTCCAAGTCCTAATGACAGAAAAGAAACTGTTCACTGTCAGTCAAACAGAAAATTATGCAGCTAAAATCCATTCTTGAGAGTAATTTTAATCATAAATATGTGTGCATAATTCTGGCAACTTGAACCAAACCAATTTTGATGAATTTGGGTATCATTCTAAAAGTCTTAGAAAAGCCAACATTCAGACTAAAACCTTTTTCTTTTTTTCCCCAGGCTGTCCTTTTCTCTCCCTATAAGTGAAAGCTTTGTAATGACCTCCAGATACTCTTTCCTATCCTTGTCCAATTCAGTTTGCTACATCAAGTCAAGCCTATAAAAGAAGCCTGACTTCAGTGTCATCTTTGCCATTTCCCTTTCTTTGTGTGTGTATATATATATATATATATATATATATATATATATATACACATCCAACCCAATGCCAATTCCTACAGATATACCATAGCTGTCTCCTCTTTTCTATTCATACTGTCAATATTGCCTCCCATAATCTCAGGGATCACCTAATCAACATTTGGCTCTGAAAATTGTGCAGCTTAATCATTGCTTCCATTGCTTGTAATCCTAGCTACTCAGGAGGCCGAAATCTGAGGATCATGGTTCAAAAAGCCAGCCCGGGCAGGAAAGTCAGTGAGACTCTTATCTCCAATAAACCACTGGAAAATCGGAAGTGGTGCTGTGGCTCACACAGTGGAATGCTCAGTTTGAGCTGAAGAGCTCAGGGACAGTGCCCAGGCTCAGAGTTCAAGCCCCACGACTGACAAAAATAAATAATTGCTTCCTTTTGTAGTTCTGATCTCCATACATGTATACACATATATACAGTACTTTACACTCAGGAAATTTACAAATTAAATACACTTATAAATTATTTTCCCTGTAGACATCAATATGGCTTTTGGCATTAGCAATTAAGCCTACAGAGTCTCTCAAAGGAACTACTTTGGCAAGTACAACCTTCTACAGAATATGAAAGTTCTAGTATATTTGCTTAACAGGAAGTCACACTGTGTCAATACACCTGCCATATAATTCAGGTGTTATACTCTTCTGCTATGCTACAAATCAGCTGGTTATAAAGAGGCTAAGAATGCAGAAAGAACACCTTCATTTGGAACTCAAATCTGAAAGACACAGTGAAATCCTGTCAAACACCACAAACAGAGAAGATCCAGATATTAAGGTATACATACCTTTTCAATCTGTTTTTGTTTACTGAGCTCTTTCTGTTGCTTCTCTTTTACTCTCTCTATTTCTTTTTGTTTTTCTGATGCCCTCCGATCCTAAATAACAACACTAATGAATTAATATAAAAGAACTTTACATTTTTAATTAAAATTAATTTTTAAATTTTTAATTAATTGTAACCTTTCAATTTTTGACACTTACACATTAAAAGGTTCACCAATAATTTTCATTCTGTGGTAGACATTTCAAGTACCCAAAGGCTGATACAACTAACCTGTAATTCTAGCCACTCAGGAAGATAAGATCTGAAGATTGTGGTTCAAAGCCATCCTGAGCAGAGAAGCCCATGAGATACTTATCTCCAGATACTACTAAAAAGGCCAGAAGTGAAACTGTGGCTCAAGAGCGCTAGCCTTGAGGGGGTAGGAGAGAACTAGAGAACAGCACTCTGGCCCTGAATCTAAAAGCCCCAGGATTAGCACAAAAAGTTAAATGAATGAATAAAAGCTGATTAAAAAATGCTCCAATCGCTGGGCGCTGGTGGCTCACGCCTGTAATCCTAGCTACTCAGGAGGCTGAGATCCGAGGATCTCGGTTCAAAGCCAGCCCGAGCAGGAGAGACCTTGAGACTCCTATCTCCAATAAAACCACCAGAAAACTGGAAGTGGCGCTGTAGCTCAAGTGGTAGAGCGCTCACCTTGAGCTGAAAAGCTGAGGGACAGTGCCCAGGCCCAGAGTTCAAGCCCCACAGCCGACCAAAAAAAAAAAAAGCTCAAATCCTAGAAACCAAGCCTCTATGTATTTACTTCTGAGTCTGTGAACCTGCACTAGTGGCCTTCATGTGTCCTCTTCCTCATGTATACTTCCTTCATGTGCCCTCTTCTCACTATCTCAAATTCACCTCTGAAATAGTAAAGCTTGCAAAGAATGAAGGGAGCAGCTATTGATTCTAAATGCCATATTGGTAATAGCATCTATTTAATCATATATGATTAACCTTGCTTAGAAAAGTAATTTTATTTACTTGCTAATATGAGTTTATACTATTTTAGCTAACATTCTTAGAAGTTTTAAGTATCTCTTGTATTCTTACCAGTTCAGCATGCAAAGCTATCTGTTTTGCCAGTCCAACAGCATCACAAATCTAAGGAAGGAAAACAGTATGAAAAACTACATCCAAAACAAAAACTTCAAGTATCCAGTTATGTTCATAACTGAACATAATACACTGTTTCAAATAAAGGCTAACTTGAGGATGCTCCAATCCCAGAAACCAAGCCTCTGTGTATTTTCTTTGGAGTCTGTCGTCTACTACTCTCTCTCCTATATGCCCTATTTCTCATTGTGTCATATTCACTACTAAGATAGATAGTAAGACCTGCCAAGAGTGAAAGAAATAGCTGCTGATGATGCTATAAGCTAATGACACCTGAAAATAACTGATTATGGGAATATATTTTATTCCCAGTATAAATTATTCTTACTTCCCTTCACAGAAACATGCTTTGGCCAAGCAGTTCAATGGGACTAGCAGAAACTTTTTCTAGAAATATTAGTAAACTCTGTGACTACAACAATCAGAACATTTTGAAAAATGAGATACCTTTTCTCCCTCGTTGTTTGATTCAAATATATAGCAGACTGAGGACAGATTACTTTCACTCCTCCCTCCTGATGTTCGAAGGACAAATCCAAAAAGCCGCTTGTTTTCCTGGTGTGTAGCATACAAAACCACGTAGGGCAATGGAAACTGCCACAAAGAATATTATAAGGTCAAAACAAGATATTCCAAATTATTATAGTAGCACTATTATATGACATATGCTAAATTCTAAAAGTATCGCAAACAGAATTTTAAAGTCAATTTGTGTGTGTGTGTGCTGGTACAGGGGCTTGAATCAGGATCTGGTCATTGTCCTAAGGATTTTTTGCTCAAGGTTAGTATTCTACCTTTTGAGCCACAGCTCTACTTCCAGCTTTTTGGTGGCTGAGTGGAGATAGAGTCTCATGAGCCGGACGCTGGTGGCTCTCGCCTGTCATCCTATCTACTCAAGAGGCTGAGATCTGAGGATCTTGGTTCAAAGCCAGCCCGGCAGGAAAGACCGCAAGAAAGACAGTAAGACTCCTATCTCCAATAAACCATCAGAAAACCGGAAGCAGCGCTGTAGCTCAAGTGGTAGAGCTCAAGCCTTGAGCTGAAGAGCTGAGGGACAGCACTCAGGTGCCCAGAGTTCAAGGCTCACGACCGACAAAAAAAAAAAA
>NW_012267348.1:650046-672806 GCF_000151885.1 Dipodomys ordii | reverse complement strand
AAAAAAAAAAAAAAGAGTTAGGAGCCGGGCACCAGTGGCTCACACTTGTAATCCTAGCTACTAAGGAAGCTGAGATCTGAGGATCACAGTTCAGCCAGCCTGGGAAGAAAGGGAAGTCTATGACACTCTTACCTCCAAAACTACCAGAAATCCGGAAGTGGCACTATGGCTTAAGTGGCAGAATGCTAGCCTTGAGCAGAAGAGCTGAGGGACAACACCCAGGCCCAGAGTTCAAGACCCATGACCGACAACAACAACAAAAAAAGGTTGAGAGTATGGCTCTAAAAAAACTGCAAAAAAAAAAATTGCAAAACTGAAAACCTGAGCATAGCAGCAGAGAAAATACAAATCTTGTGGTTTCCTGAGTAGCTCTAAAATTTAATAGTATACATTTGTTATACCTTCTGTTTCAGATTTTGTATTTCCTCCAGATTCACCAAATGGATTTGTACGCCTGAAAATTTTAGAAAAAAATAACACAAATTATCAGTTCCATGAGCCACAATGGATCTAATGATTGAAAACAGAGTTTAAAACTGAGTTACAAACTTCATAAATTCATTCCAAAAGCTATAAAATATCTTTTCCTGTTAAGAAACAATACTGGGTTATAGGGCAGCTCTATGTTTAGTCTTTTGAAGAATCTCCATACCACTTTCCAAAATGGTTGAACAAGTTTGCATTTCCACCAACAGTATAGTAGTGTTCCCTTTTGGCCACATCCCCACCAGCAGCAGTTATTGTTAGTTCTTTTGATAATGGCCATTCTAACTGGGGTAAAGTGGAATCTCAATGTTGTTTTGATTTGCATTTCTTTTATAGCCAAAGGTATTGAATATTTATTTATGTGTCTATATGAAGAAATATACACACAGAAAAAGTACTTCTTTTTCTGAGGATTCTTAAGTATTCAGACCATTTGTTAACTGGGTTCTTGTTTCTTTGAGGGTTGGGAAGTAGTATGGAGGTTCCTCAAAAGACTAAGCATAGACCTTCCCTATAACCCAGCAATTCCACTCCTGGGCATTTATCCAATAAATCACAAACAAGGCCACACTAAAGCTACCAGCACAACCATAGTCACTGCAGCATTGTTTACCATAGCCAAAATAAGGGATCAACCCAGATGCTTCTCAGTGAATGAATGAATCAAGAAAATGTGGTAAATATACACAATGGAATTCTATGCTTCCATCAGAAAGAATGATATTGTACCATTTGTAAGGAAATGGAAAGACAAAAAAAATTGTATTGTGAAGTAAGCTAGACCCAAAGAAACATTTCCCTCATTTGTTGCAACTAGAATGTGCCTATAAATCTACAGGTAAACACACTGGATGGTAAAAGAAAAAAAGACTACACTTAGACAGTATAAATTATATGGAACTCTAAACTTTACACAGTGAGACCAAAGGAGGATATTCATTCAGGGCCTGGGCACTGTCCCTGAGCTTCTTTTGCTCAAGGCTAGTACTCTACCATTAAGCCACATTCTCAGGCCCCAATAGCTCTTTTAATAGTTCTCTTTTAAGAATATCCTATTTTGGAGGCTGGGAATGTGGCTTATTGGTACAGTGCTTGCCTAGCATGCATGAACCCCTGGATTCTATTCCTCAGCACCAATAAACAGAAAAAACTGGAAATGGCACTGTGGCTCAAGTAGTAGAGTGAGGCAGGAAATCTTGATACCTTCTTGGGCTACATACATAACAGCAAGGCTCTATGTCAAAAATAAAATAAAGTAACAGGGAAAAAGGAACCAGGCTCTCGTGACTCATGCCTATAATCCTAGCTACTCCAGAGGCTAGACCAGCCTTGAGGTTTGAAACCAGCCTTGGTAGAAAAGTTTTGTGAGACACCATCGCCAATTAACTACAAGAAAGCCAAAGATAGTGGGTTTGCTCAAGAAGTAGAGCATCAGCTCTTAGTAATAAGCAAGCTTAACAAGAGTGTGAAACACTGAGTTCAAGCCTAGACTCTGTTTAAAAAAAAAATTAACAACTTTCTTATGCAATTGTCAAATAAAATTCCCAAGCAGATCTGATAAGTAATTTAGAATTAAATATTTTTGAAATTATATTATCCTAAGTCCTTTTCTGAGGCAAAAGACTGAGAAAAACCCTATTAAAATACTAATAGGTAATTAACCTAAAGAAACTATACCACACAGCTGATATACAAGACATGAAAAAGATGCCTCTGAAGTATACATCCTTAATGTTACAAACCACAGCAAAAAGTCACCATATATCACTCACTTGCCTCCCTGGCCAGAAGCTTTTGCTTGGCCAGGCTGATCTTCACACACAGGAGAAATTATGTCAAATTGTATTGGGGTGTCTGGGGCCACAAGAGAATCTATTGATAAGGCAGCCAAATTCATGGATTCAGATCCTATGGATCCTGAACTGCTTGTCCGAGCTGTTGGTGGCCGAGACTGTCTATACAACAAAGGAAAACAAGAAGGCACTGGATTTAGTTTTTGAAACTGAACACTTAAACTGTGAAAAAAATAAATAAAACCTAGAAATCAGTCAATGAGACTAAAGTAAATTTCAATAAAAACATAATCCCAATCCTAGCTTTATTTAATGACAAATTTTCTTTCCAATTAAAAATATAAATCTTATTTGTACAACTGAGGGAAGGTAGGAGGAGGAAAAGTGGGGAAAAAATGAGGGAGTAACAAGTTCAAC
Organism: Dipodomys ordii; assembly: GCF_000151885.1. Classification (NCBI taxonomy): domain Eukaryota; kingdom Metazoa; phylum Chordata; class Mammalia; order Rodentia; family Heteromyidae; genus Dipodomys; species Dipodomys ordii. The sequence goes on along the minus strand of NW_012267348.1, from coordinate 670,110 downwards.
ATATACTCACTACCTTACTTCTGTAACTGTAACCCCTCTGTACATCACCTTGACAATAAAATTTTTAAAAAAACATAAATCATCTCAACCTATCAAGAGATATAAGGAAAAACTGAAATTATTTATTTTGTAATTTTACTGGTATCATTTTGAAATTTCATTATCATTTTGAAATTTTGCTTTGATGTTGTTCAGATAACTATTTAATACTAAACTAGTACTGCTGAAACAAAGTGCTCCTAATACTTTTAAATAGCCCATGTTGCTCTTTAAATAACTTTACAGCATGTAAACTCACCCTGCTGGCCGTAGGCTCTCATGCCTTTGCTGGAAGGATGGGGAGGGAGTGACAGCTTCCAGAGCTGACTGATTTACTCGTGCAGCAGTTTCCTATTTTGATTTTTTAATGAAAAGGATTAAAATTAATTATATAAGAAATCAAAAACTGACAACTTCTGAATGGTAACCCCTCTGTACAACACCTTAATATTAACAATAAAATTATGTTTTTAAAAAACAAATACAAACTGAAGCTACTGGTGTAGCTCCAGGTTCTCTTGTCTTACTATTAAAGTACTCAATTTCATATTATAGACATTTCTTTTTGCTTCCTGTAAGTTAGGGTGAAAAGGTTTGTTTTCTACAAATATATATAATAGAAAAATGCTGGAGTTTTTCTATAAAATTTTAACTACCAGTAATTTGGGATTAAGTTTTGTATTGCTAGAGTCAGGGAGCTTGGACAGTCAATACATTTCTTGAAAAAAAGTTAAAAGCAGGAAATGTCATACAATGTTAGAATTATTATTTTATAATTTTGTTGTTATCATTTTAACTTTCCAACTATATACTATGAAACACCTACATGTTTATTTACAAAATTATGGATACTTTTAAAGCTTTCTATACAGGAATATTTTAGACTTATTGTAAAAATGGTACTTAGAAATGTTTCCATGTGTATATAGTTAACACTAGTACTCCACTTAAAATTGTTAAGAAAGGCCAGGCAATGGTGGCTCATATCTGTAATCCTATCTACTAAAGAGGCTGAGATCTGAGTATCCTGGTTGAAAGCCTGCCTGGGTAGGAAACCCCACGAGACTCTTATGGATGACCACCAATAAACTGGAAGTGGAACTGTGGTTCAAGTGGAAGAGCACTAGCCTTGAGCAAATGATCTCAAGAACAGCACTCAGATCCTGACTCAGCCCCAGGACTGCATCCCCCTCCCCCCAAAAAAAAATTAGCTAGGAAGGTAAACTTTGTAATTTTGTGTGTGTGTATGTATGTGTGTGTGACAGTACTAAGGCTTGAACTCAGGGGTTGCATGCTGTCCCTCAGTTTTTTACTCAAGGCTGGCAAGCAAAAATAGATCCATAGCTCTACTTCTGACCTTTTGCTGGTTAACTCATGGACTCATGGACTTACCTGCGCAGGCTACCTTCAAACTGTAATTCTCAGATCTCAACCTCCTGAGCTGGGATTATAAGTGTAAACCATTTGCACCCATCAAAACTTTGTAATTTTTTTTTACCACAATAAAAAATTAGAGGGGAAAAAAACAACACATATCACTTTTACATTTCTGTGTCTTATAACAGCAAAAATAAATGCCACAACTTGATCAAAATTGCTATCCTAATAGAAATATAATTAAGGGTAATCTTAAAATCTTAAATACAGCTCTTTTAACTAGTAGTAAAGAACTACAAGTCTTATTCAAATCTAAACATTGTATTCCCTATATGTATTACTTAGGCAATAAAATAATTTAATTTGCTTTTTTTTTTTTTGGTTGCTCACAAGTAAACCGACAAGAAAAAAAATTTTGGCAGATCAAATTACATACTGTTAGCACTGACTTTCTAAGATTAAATTCCTAAGTTTGTTATAAAGCTATTACTTTACAAATTATGAAATTTGTTTGACTCCAACTCCTTGTGTCCTGACTGGTACCTCAAGGCCATTTTGTTAAAAATAGAATTCTTTTGCTAAATTTTTCCTCTCTTCACTGGAGTTTAAAACTTGAAAGTCATCTTTACCTTATTTGTCTCCTACAAATTTTATTATGTCATTTACTAACTTGTGTAGCCCTCTCATCTTATCTGACATCATATCAAATTTTTTTTTAAATGATGGGTTAGTTTATTTATTTATTTTTGGGTTCAGTCGTGGGGCCTGAACTCTGGGCTTGGGCGCTGTCCCTCAACTCTTCAGCTCAAGGCTAGCTCAACCATAGCGCCACTTCAGGCTTTTTTCTTTTTTGCTTTTGTGGTGCTGAGGAATCGACCCAGGGCCTCTGGCATGCAAGGCAAGCACTCTACCACTGAGCCACCTTCCCAGCCCCAGGGCCTCATGCATGCAAGGCAAGTACTCTGCCACTGAGCCACCTTCCCAGCCCCATATCAATCAAATTTTAAGATTTACCTTCCTCAACTGACATCATCCCAGCCCTGGGAACTAACCACCTAGTATAGCCAAGCCCATCAAGTGTGACAGGGTTATGATAAATCCTAATCTAGAGTCACCTTTTCCCAAGAATTCTGCAGTATGAACTCACTGATTCCTTTCAGAGTCCTTGGTACTCCCAAGTTCTGTGTTGGAACTTCACATATAGTTAGTGTCTACAGTGTTGAGTTCACCAGGTTTGAAATTCTTGCTACTCAAAGAATAATTTGTAAAACTGAGTTCAGACTACATCATCACAGATGTAACGTTTCTACCAAGAACTTCTTAAATTACTACAACTAGTTCTTTCATTTATCTTTCTTCCTCAAAACTCGAAGAAATCCTATTTCAGAATTTTCTGTAAAGCCTAAGTCCACCATTCTCAAATGGTAATAATCATTACCATTTGATTTCTCACATCCTGCTTTATATACAATGTTACTTAAACTTTTATTTTTGTCTCACCATAATAGCAACTCTTAAAAGAGTTCAGAAGATGGGGCTGGGAAGGTGGCTCAGTGGTAGAGTGCTTGCCTTGCATGCATGAGGCCCTGGGTTCGATTCCTCAGCACCCCATAAGCAAAAAAAGAAAAATGCCGGAAGTAGTGCTGTGGCTCAAGTGGTAGAGCGTTAGCCTTGAGCTGAAGAGCTGAGGGACAGCGCCTAGGCCCAGAGTTCAGGCCCCACGACCGGACCAAAAAAAAAAAAGAGTTCAGAAGAAAGTCATGGCTTATTTTTCTTTCACATTTTCTTCCCTTCTCCATTGTACCCAATACAGATCTATTGTCAAAATCTAGTGAGTACTCGTTGACTCACTAATTTCATTAACTCCTCAAATTTATTGTTCTATGAAGGTCAGATATTTGTAACATAGAGGATACATTAAAGCTACCCATTTGGCATCACATTAAAAGGTTACAGAACTATAGAAATGGCTCAATTTAACAAAAGCCATGTAAACCACAAAATTATTCTGCTAGATCTAGGAAACATAAAATAAAAATATTACCTCTGGATTTTCACTTAAGTATATTTGTTTAGATATGTTGTTTATTGTACAGATCCACTGAAAGAGGGAAAAATAGAAAAATGATTAATATTTTTCCAACATAGCTTATGTTCGAAAAAAGAATGTTTAGTATTCAATTGAAACCAAAGTTCCATTAGAAAGTTTATGTTACTCAATACAGGTGACTCACATCTGTCATCCTAGCTACCCTGGAGGCTGAGATCTGAGGATTAAGGTTCAAAGCCAGCCCAGAAAGAAAGTCTATGACATTTTTATCTCCAATTAACCACAAAAGTCAGAAGTGAAGCTGTGGCTCAAGAGACATAGTGCTATAGCTTTGAGCAAAAAGGTTAAAGAACAGCACCAAGCCCTCAGTTCAAGTCCCAGATACCCAGACACCCCCCCACCCACCCCATTCACACACACACACAGAGTAACCTATAATCTGTCTTATTAAAAAATCACTTGGGAGCCAGGTGTCAGTGACCTGTAATCCTAGCTACTCAAAGATGCTGACATCAGAAGAGGTAGGGGGAGTATGGGAAGGGATGGGAAGGAGAAACAAAGGAGGAGGCAATAATGCTTGATAAGAAATGTACTCATTATATTGCCCATGTAATTGTAACTCCTCTGTAGGTATTTTCATAATAATAATTTTTAAAAAAAAAAGCTCAAGGACAGTACCCAGGCCCCAGAATTCAAGCCCCAGAACTGGCCAAAAAAAAAAAAAAATCACTTGGGGAGAGGTGTATAGTTTTAGAACACATCTTTGTTTAGCATGTGTAAGGCCCTGGCTTCAATCTCTAGCACCAAAACAAAAAACAAGAAAATATACTATAAACATACATGTAAGAGATCATTCAGATTTATGACTTGAAAATCTCATTTATGTCACACAGAAAATAAAAACTATAGCAATCATGTTAAATTATGTCTTTATTTATATCTTTACGTTACTTAATCCCTACCAAACAACACAGTCTGAACTCAGATACTATAATATCAATTCAAAATATTAAGAAATAAGTACCTTCTTGATGAATGTATATTACTTACACCCCACATAAAACATGCTATCTGTTCCCTATCTTCTGATTCATTCTCAAGAATTTTAGTACCTCACTAAAATTTTGGGCCTCACTAAACTAGTATTTTGTTTTAGTAAAGTACATAAAGAGCAGAAACATTTGTCTGTCTTCCTCACTCAAGAGCAAGTTTTAATGTTAACTCTTTTCCTTGAGAACTAAATAAAGGTAGATCACTGCATAATTTGCAACTTTCTCTTTTACCAATACAATTATAATACTAGATTAAGAAGGCTCAAAATCAAGTTTGGCTTATTTTCATGGACAAATATTTCTAAAAGCATAGTTTGGGATATAAGTTCTTGGTAATGCCTTACCTTCCAAATTTTGTATACTAGAAGTAAAAATGGAGCCAAAACTAAAAGGCTGATGAGAAAGAACAGGGACTCCCAGATTTTTGCTTTTCTCTTTTCTTTCATTTCCCCAGGATTTTAAGTTTTAGTTGCTTCTTGCTATGCCACAACTGCTGCCACTACGTTCTTACTGCAGCAAATAGTGTCTCAAATGATTAGTAAGAGAGTAAGTTAAACTGTCAACTCATGATATTAAAAGCCTGCCAGAAGACAACAATCACAAGGTCATTGCTGAATTTAAGCCTTTAAAGTAGCAGGGACATGATCTCTAAGGTCTCTTCAGCTTTATAATTCTGTGAGAAATGTTGCTTCAGATCCGAAAACTTTCTAATTAAGGTTTTTCCAAAATTTCTATAATGAACTTACAATAGTCTTATCCTCAGAAAAATATTTTTAAACATTGAAGAAATTAGTTAGAGGGTTGGGAAGGTGGCTCAGTCGTAGAGTGCTTGCTTTGCATGCATGAGGCCCTGGGTTCAATTCCTCAGCATCGCATAAGCAGAAAAAGCCAGAAGTGGCACTGTGGCTCAAGTGGTAGAGCGCTAGCCTTGAGCTGAAGAGCTGAGGGACAGTGCCCAGGCCCAGAGCTCAGGCCCCACGACCAACAAAAAAAAAAAAGAAATTAGCTAGATAAAATCTTACCTCCTCATGGTCCTTTTTACTTTCTGCTTGCAAAATTGAAGATCTAGAGGACAAAAAAGAATTTCAGTCTCAACTTTTAAAATGAAAAACCATAAACTAAACAAAACAAACAAACACAACCAAAGCTGAAGACATGGCTCTAGTGGTGGAATGTCTAAGTTCAAACTCTAATACTTGTCCCTCTGTAAAAAAAAATCTACAACCAATACTATCTTAGGAAAAGGAGACCACTAGAGACATCAGGACAAAGATTTTAACAACTTAAGAGTGGCCAACTATGCCAACACATAGCAAAATAGAAACAGGAAATGGTTTTAAAAAGACAGACCATCAGGCTGGGAAGGTGGCTCAGTGGTAGAATGCTTGCCTTGCATGCATGAGGCCCTGGGTTCGATTCCTCAGCACCACATAAGCAGAAAAAGCTGGAAGTGGGGTTGAGGCTCAAATGGTAGAGCGCTAGGCTACAGCTGAAGAGCTCAGGAATGGCACCCAGGCCAAGTTCAGGCCCCACGACCGACCAAAAAAAAAAAAGACCATGAAGGTACACTTCAATTATAACAATGCATCTCAATGTTTTTATATTTATAGACAGTGATTCTACTAGAAAATACTAACTTTATCGTTGATAGTTTCTCCTTCAATAGGGTTAGATCAAAATTTCAATATATGACTCACTAAACAGATATTTGCCTTTCTATAAATGTCAATATTATTAAAGTTAGGCCAAATGTCTTGCTAATTTTGTATTGCACCAGAAATAAAAATAGGAAATCATATTAAGAATTAGCAAAAACTAAAAATACAAAAATGTTAGCATTGGTATTAACAACTTGGTAATTTTGCTAAATGAACACAGTGACTCAACACTTGATATGATAACTAAGTATACAATACAGACATCAACTATGCTTTTAGAAGTAAAAAAAAAAATGAAACAACCTATTTGATATAAGATAGTGAGCCATGGTATCTTTTTTAAAGAGGTTAGTTGAATTAATTTATTTCCATAGCATCTCAATGTGCATGAATATACAAGGAAAAATGACTTTTAGGGAATCCAGAAGCTATTCCTAAACATTAAGAAAGTTCCAACATCAGAATCAATAATCTAAGTGGAAGAGAAAAAAAAAAATCACAGCTATAACCTTTATCATTAGGAAGACCTTTAAATGATACTGTATGTCTAAAAAGATTATAATGCAACCAATGAAATTGTTTTTGTTCTTTGGAGGGAGGCAGTAATGAGGTGTGCACTCAGAGCTTCACAGGTTCTGTACCTCTTAAATGATACTCTTGGTCTTTAGGTGTTAATTTTCTTGTGTTTTTTCCAGGGACAACCTCAGACCAGGATCTTCTGCAGGGAATCAGAGGTATGTGCCACCCATGCCAGAATTATAAGACATGGTCTTACTAACTTTTAACCTACAAGAACTGGAGGAATTGTGCTTCTCCTGAGTGGCTGGGATTACAGATATGAGTCACCATGCCTGGAATTTTTTGTAGGTTCTAGGGACTAAACTTAGGATTTCAATTTTATTAGTTTTCTACCACTTGGGTCACACCTCCAGACCTTTTTCCTCTGGCTGTTTTTAAGATTGTCTCTCTCTTACTTCCCTATGCTGGCCTGGATCTTGATCCTCCTTTTCAAAAAACCTTCTATCATAGCTGCAATGACCAGAGCACACTACAGTGCCCACCTTCTGTTGATAGGGGTCTCCTGGTCTTAAACTGCAATTTGCCCAATCTCTACTTCCTAAGTAGGTAGGATTACAAGAATAAGCCCCTGGCACACAGCTGAAATTGCTTCAAATAAGTGGATGTAGATCCAAATTATAACATATCTTCAATTATTTTTAAAATGCACTAAAGCCAAATGCGTTGGCTCTTGCCTGTAATTCTCCCTGTCCCCCCTTCTTCCCCGCCCCCCCCCCCCGCCTAGTTCTGGAGCTTGAATTCAGGGTCTGGAGCTGAGCTCAGGTTCCTGAGCTTCTTTTGCTCAAGGCTAGCACTCTACCACACAAGCCACAGTGCCACTTCTAGCTTTGTTTATGTGGTAAAGAGGAATTATACCCAGGGCTTCATGCATGCTAGGCAAGTACTCTATCACTAAGCCACATTCTGAGCCCCATGTAATCCTAATTACAGGGAGAGTCTGAAACAAAACAATCACAAGTTAGAAGGTCGCCTAGACAATTTATCAAAATCTTTCTTTTTTCTTTTTCTTTTTTTTTCTTTTTTTGTCGGTCGTGGGGCCTGAACTCTGGGCCTGGGCACTGCCCCTCAGGTCTTCAGCTCAAGGCTAGCACTCTACCACTTAAGCTACAGCACCACTTCCGGCTTTTTCTGCTTATATGGTGCTGAGGAATTGAACCCAGGGCCTCCTGCATGCAAGGCAAGCACTCTACCACTGAGCCACCTCTCCAGCCCTCAAAATCTTTTCTCAATGTAAAATGATTTTTTTGTGCTGGTGTTGGGGCTTGAACTCACAGCCTTGGCGCTTTTTTTCAAGGTTAGTGATCTACCAATTGAGCCACGGCTCTACTACGGGCTTTTTGGTGGTTAATTGGAGATAAAAGTTTCATGGGCTTTCCTGACTGGGTTGGCTTTGGACTATGATTCCCCAATGTCAGCCTCCTGGGTATCTAGGATTACAGGCATGAGCCACTGACACATGGCCAGTGAAAGGCTTTTTTTTAAGGGCTGGGGACTTAGTTTAGTGTGAGAGTACTTGCCCAGAATCCTGAATGCCAAGGCCCAGTATCACAAAAAGACAAAGAGAAAGAGCGGAAGAGAAAAGGGGGGAAGAGAGGTAAATTAATTCAGGATAAACCCTGGAAGACAATAAACAAAAAATTCATGTTGCTTCTGGTTTATAAAGTTATGAGTGGATTTTTTCGTACTTCTTATATATATGCTTTCCAAAAATGGTTTCTAAGCACTATAGGTTCTCATTTAATGTAAAGGTATTTGAGTTTTACAAACATTTTATATTCACTAATGGACAAAATTAAGCACAAGCATTTAACATTTAAAAATAACACTACTGTTAGTGTCTGTTATATGGCAGGCACATTGCAAATGTTAAGACTTCTATTTTAAGAAATTTACAGCTCTTCTACCTGTATTTTTACATTTAGAAAAATGAATATGATAAGGATATGACAAAGATAAATAACTGAGCTACAGTTTGAATTTCACAGGCCCAAAGTTGACAGACTTATATTAACTTGTTTTGGCTTCCACATATTATACAAGATTTTCAGTGGCCAGTAGTTAATGGGAGATAAAGAGTCTCACAGGCTTTCCTATCCAGGCTGGCTCTGAACCGCAATCCTCAGATCTTAGCCTCCTGAGTAGCTAGTATTTAACAGGCAAGAGCCATTGCCACGTATGGCTTCTCATACATTTTAGTAGTTTAAATATCACAAATTTTATTATTGGTAGAAAAAAATACTAACTTTTTTCCATCAAAAGAAGTGATCTGAAAACAGTATCTCCTGTCTTCACAGTCCACAGCCATCACTGAACAGTTGTCTATGTCCATGGCAAGGCCTCCTGCCACATCTCCACGTGCTTGACTCATTAAGTTTCCACCCTGCGTGAAGTAAAACTGTCTATCCCAGGTAGATGACACCAAGCCTGTTTTACTAAATGAAGAAAGTACATTAACACTTTAATAATGACATACCTAAGATTACCTTATCATCAGCCAGACACAAGATAAAGCATGATACAAAGAACTGAGCCATGAAAAAAGGCACCAAAATGCCAATAAAATGTAAACATTAAGTTTTTCAGCCTCTATGTATGTTGACTCACATGTGCAAAATGTGTATGCAGTTTCAAAAACAAAGCTGGAAATTATTGAACTACAGTTGTTTCAATGGTACACCATGAACTACAAAGGAGTAAATTCAAAACAAAATAATTTAGTTTATTCCTAAGGCAAACTTGTTTTTACTGTTTGTTTTTAGATGATAATGGGGCTTGAACTCTGGATCTGGGTGCTGTCTCTAAGCTCTTCAGCTCAAGACCAGTACTCTACCTCTTGAGCCACAGCGCCACGTCCAGTTTCTGGAGGTTTATTGGAGATAAAGAGTTTCACAGACTTTCCTGCACAGGCTGGCTTTGAACTGTGATCCTCAGATCTCAGCCTCCTTAATAACTAGGATTATAGGAGTGAGCCACCGGCAAAACTGTTTTTATCATCAAGTGGAGGATCACGTAGCTCAATGGTAGAGCATTTGTCCACTAGTATGCACAAAGGCCTGAATTCAATCCCCTACACCATGCAAAAGAAAAGGTAGAAGAAGGAAAAAGAGGGGAGGTAAAGAGGAGAAGCTAGGCTTTCTATAAATAAAAATAAAAATTTCACTTGATATAATTACATGTATTTTAAAGTATATAAAATATATTTAATAACATTTACATGTTACATGATTTTTATATGTGTGTGCTGGTACTAGAGATTGAACTCAGGTACTTATGTTCTCTCTTGGCTTCTTCGCTCAAGGCTGGCTCTCTACTACTTGAGCCAAGTCTCCACTTCTGGCTTTGTACTAGTTAATTAGAAATGAGTCTCACAGACTTTTCTGCTGAGTTGGCTTCAAACCATGATCCTCAGATCTCAACCTCCTGAGTAGCTAGGATTATAGATGTGAGTATCTGGCTACGATAAGATTTATTTAAAGTCAAACTGGTTTTGTTATTTTATAATTCTAAATTATTCAAAAGTTATGGAAGTAGACTTTTCTTTGAAAAGTATGCACATACTTTTCTCTCTACATGTTCACATAAACAGTAACATCAACTTCAATCTTTAGTAAAATCAAAGTAATTTAGCATACAGTATCAGTTATATTTTACATGCATTTGGCATTACCTTAAACGATAAACAATATATAAAAATATCAATACTTTTCTTACTTCCTAGCATTAAGGTATCCAGCCTTTCGGGTTAAATTTCGATTAACAGGAAATTTGGTGGGGTCTGGGTCAGGCACATATAAAGGGTCACTGGCTATTTCCAAGTCCTCTATTGTCTGTTGCATGGTCTCTACATCACTGTCCATTTCCCTGCGAACACTAATATAGAGAACAGATTATTTACTACCAGTCACAATCAATGAAGAATTCCTTACCAACCATGTTATTTGTCTTGTATATATTTTCTTAAAGAGAAAAGCTGTACTATAGGTGATTAAAATAATACAAATATATTGTAAATAACTTTAAATTTGAATGGAAAATTAACAGTTATAAAATTAAATATTTCAATATTTTAGAAATAAAAAATTTAAAAATTAATGAAACCACCCATAATAATGCCTGTATGTAGAAGAATTTTTATACTGTGCTGAATTTTTATACTGATTCGGCCCTGGGTTCAATCCCCAGCATCACAAAAAAAAAAATTTTAATTAAAATAGAAAAATTAATCTCTCTTAGAAAACAAGATTTATCAGTAGGCACCAGTGGCTCACACCTGTAATCCTAGCTACTCAGGAGGAACCTGAGATCTGAGGATCGTGGTTCAAAGCAAGCCCAGGCAAGAAAGTCTGTGACACTCTTGTCTCCAATAAACCACCAGAAAAGGGGAAGTGGTATTGTGGCTCAAGTGGTAGAGCACTAGCCTTGAGCTGAAGAGCTGAGGGACAGCACCCAAGCCCAGGGTATCAACCTCTCAAGCCACTCCCACCATTTAAGAGTTTAAGATGATTTCACTTAATTACTATTATTAGTCTGTTTTACTCAGAAATAAAAGCTAGCTCTCAATCATTACAATTGCCATAAGAGAAAATGGCAATCAAAGTTTACACTAGAGGGGAAAAAAGGCAGAAATAAAACAAGAAGTAACATAAAAGAATAAGGATCACCCTCTTGATGGGAAATACTGTCTCAAGATCACAGCAGTAAATTTCTTTAAACCATAGCATTTATCTATTAACTAATTCCTATCATTTCATTTTCAAGGTTAAGGAAAAAATACTTACTTCTGTACACTTGTTCCAATATTAGCTAAAAATTCTTCTAATTGTTCACTGAGATTTTCAGAACCCATCTTAAAGAAACTTATCTGGGATGGAGGAGGAATGGAAGGTTTAACAACATAAACACAAATGTACACACAAAAAATGTTTAAAGTAGAAACACTCTACGATACAAAGTTTTTTTTTTAAAAAAAAAAAGGTATTATTCAATTTGTGTAATGATAGGTTGCAAATCTGCACTATCTACTGGGCATGCAGCCACTGAGAAAACTAGAATTAAATTCCACTTTCCACCCTGACATATTATTTTGTTTGGCTTGCTTTCTGAGTTTTGCCATATAACCCAGGTCACCTCCAATCTGGAACTTCCCAAACGCTGGGATTGCTACTGTGTGCCACCATACTTGGCCTTTAAATACTCTTATACCTAAAGGAATATTCAAATTTCTCTCAACTCCAGATTTTTAAGGAACTGATATATTACCCAAAACTTGGTGTTCTGGCCTCCTTCATATGTTTCTTTTTGGTTGCTTGAATTCATCTAACTATCTATAGATATATAGTTGTTGTCGTTTTGTTTGCTTGGGGTTTTTTTGTCAGTCCTAGGGCTTGAACTCAAGACCTGAGTACTGTCCCTAAGTTTATTTTGCTCTCAAGGCTAGTACTCTACCACTTGAGCCATAGCGCCACATCTAGCTTTTTCTGTTTATGCAGTACTGAACATCGAACCCAGAGCTTCATGCATGCTAGGCAATCACTTTACCACTAAGCCACATTCACAGCCCTCATCTATATTTTAACTTATAATATACACAGGGAACATGAAACAAGTTAAACTTGTTCATTCTCTTTCAGACTTATTATGAAGAATGAGCTCAGTGCTGGTGACTCATTTAATTGTAATTCTGGTTCAGGAGGCTGAGATCTGAAGGGCCTAGTTCAAAACCACACCAGACAGAAAAGTCCATAAGACTCTCCAGTTAAATAATAAAAAAAATCCAGAAGTAAAGCGCATGTGGTAGAGCTCAGGCCTTCAGCAAGAAAGATAAGTATGAACGCCAGGCCCTTTCTGAGTGCCAGTCCCACTCCTGTAACCCTTGCTACTCATGAGGATTTAGGTTCAAAGCCAGCCTGGATAGGAAAGTCTGTGAGACTCTTGTTTCCAATTAACTACTCCACCCACCTAAAAAAAAAAAAAAAAAAAACCTAGAAGTGGAGCTATGGCTCAAGTTGTAGAGTTCCAGCCTTGAGCAAAAAAGCTAAGGATAGCACCCAAGGCCTGAATTCAAGCCCCAGGACAGGCACAAAAAAGAGAGTGAAAAAGTTTCCACAACAAATGTAGCTCTCAAAATCGTTTAGCTTTCTATTGTCTATCCCCAACTATAGTAAACAAAGTCTAAATACAATGTATTTATATTTCATTTACTCTAAAACATTTGAAATTTTCATTTACAAAATAAATCACTTTTATAAACCTTAAAATAATACAATAATAACATTTTTAAATTACTAATTAAAACCAAGATATAAATGTTTATTGACAAGGCTGTAGTGTCTTTGCATCAACTGTAAATTCAAAGCTTACTCTAAGAGATTTATTTTAAGATGGTTTTAACTCAAAACACAGTACTTACCTGAGCTTGCATATACCCAAGTAGAGGTTCTAACAATGCTATTTTCTTCTTGTATTGAAGAGTATTTAATGCACAAAAATAATGCATCATGGTCTGGTGTTGTTTCTTTCTGGAAGTGTACACATCTTCTGTTACTTCATATTTCATCTTTGAATGAAAAAATTTAAATACTATTAATTGTTGAATTCTAAAGTCTCTTCACCTGTAGGGAAAAGCCTCCCTAGGAAAATGCCATATCATTAATTTCTGAACATAACAGTCCTGTTTCCTGAGCTATTACAAATCCTTTATTATACTGCTTAAGCTGACTTTCCCATCTAACAACCACATCATCAACAAACTATTTACACACATAACCACAAATATAACTATCTTAACCAAGCATGGCAGAGAAAATATACCACATGGAAGAAAGGCAAATGTTAGTCACTGGCCTCAATCAGTCCACAGTATTTTCCACTCCTGGTTCTCTTCCTAGTACTCTCCCTCTTTTCTATTTGCTTGTCTTTATTCACTCACACTTGAAATACTTATGCTCTCCTAACTTCTTTCATTCAAACCACCAATTTTCAATGAGCAAAAAATAAGTAATATTCACTAGGCTCTTTTCTTCCTTTCTTCATAATACCTGATTAAGAACCAAGACTATGCCAATACATCAATGATTCAGTAGTGCCAATTTTTTTTATCTTCTGCCCCTCATTCTCACAAGTGCCATAGGAAACAGCTGGGTTCTTTATGTATTTCTGTGTATATTGTGTGTTTGTGCATGTGTGATGGAAATGTAGAAAACAGAAGACAGTATCTTCCTCACAAAACCTTGTTCTACTTTTTTTCTTACCTCTTAATTATTCCAGGATCCCTCAGTCATTCAAATAATTTTGACTTGTTTTTTATTCCCCTTCTTACTATAGACTTCAATTCTTCTTACAAACTAACTGTCAAAGTATCCCTCTTTAACAATTTTTGCTGAGACTTTCAAGTATCTCTGAAAACTATTTCAGTAACTTTGCATTGGACTGTTTAAGTCTTGGTCTCTTCACATTTTCATTACTGTTGCTCTATAGTAAAACCATATAGTATACTTACCTACTTGGAATCCTTTGGTGTCTGCTAATACTTTCTAATACAAATTTCAAAGTCATCAATATAGTCCCATATTAATTACTGTCATTTCTGCCTTTCACTTCAAACACAGTCTGGGCTGGCTTCAAAGGGTGATCCTCAGATCTCAGCCTCCTGAGCAGTTAGGATTAGAGGATTGAGCCACCAGTACCCAGCAAGATAATTAATTTTTTTAATGCCCAATCTCTAATCCCCAAACAGCAGTGTCTACTTATCTCAACCCAAATGTCAACTCAAAATTATAAGCCTTTCCAACTTACCAAAGTTCTCCCTGTACTCTTGTAATTTTAGTAAAACCTCTATGACTGAATTTAACTCATGGTGATCGAGGCTGCTTCTTCATCCTTTGAAAATGGCCCATAGACCAGTCATATATGTTCACATAAATACCTTCAATAAATGTGGAGAGTCCATATCTTGAGGAGAAACGCAAAGTCTACTCACTTTCCCCAAGGCCTCCTTCTATGTGATATAGTAAATGCCCAATCAAGTTTTGAAATTAAAACATTTTTCAAGCTAGGCACTGATGATTCACACCTATAATCCTAGCTACTGAGGAGACTAAGATCTGAGGATTGAAGTTCAAAGCAGGAAAGTCCCTGAGACCCTTACCTCCAATAAACTACTTAGAAAAAGACAAAAGTGGTGCTATGTCTCAAATGGTAGAGCACTATCCTTGAGCAAAAGACACTGAAGGAAGCTGAAGGATAGCACCCAGGCCCAGAGTTCAGGACACACACACACACACACACACACACACACACACACACACACACTCTCTGTCAAAAGCTAGATGCTGGTAGCTCACGCCTATAATCCTCACTACTCAGGAGGCAGGCAGACACACACAGACACACACACACACACACACACAAAATCTGTCAAAAGCTAGATGCTGGTAGCTCACACCTATAATCCTCACTACTCAGGAGGCTAAGATCTCAAAGCCAGCCCGGGCAGGAAAGTCTTTGACACTCTTAGCTCCAATTAATCACACAAAAAAAGATGGAAGTGGTGCTGTGGTTCAAATACAAATCTGTCAAAGAATTTTTTTTTAATTCTTGCAACAGTCAGAAGCAAACCTAGAGCCTAAACTATTTCTATATGACAAAATAACTATTGTAAATCTTAAAATACATGGATTTTATCTGTATTTGAATCACCAAATTCAACAACTAAAATCTGAACTTGTGCCAGGTGCTGGTGATTCATGTCTATACTCCTAGCTGCTCAGGAGACTGAGATTTAAGGATCGAAGTTCCAAGCCAGTCATAAGACTATCTCCAATTAACCAGCAAAAAGCTGGAAGTGGAGCTGTAACTCAAGTGATAAGAGTGTTATAACTTGAGCAAAAAAGCTCAAGGACAGCACCGTGGGCCCTGAGTTCAAGTCCCATGAACACACAAAAAAAAATGAACTGGAAAGATTTGTGGACTGAACTTTGTATGAGAAACATTATCTGTGTTGTCTTAGCTGGTGTGGCACAGTACACCATACTCAATCACGGATTATCACAAGCAGTCATTGTATCTCCTCCAGCAGCTATAGTAGCAATAAATACCAAATCTGAGGTAGAGATGTTCTCAATTTCAAGCATCTAGAAATGCCTACATGTTCAAATCTTAGATTAGGCATTAGAGAAAGGACTGGTCTTAAAGAGCACCCAGAAAATTTGTCAATATTCTCTCTCATCTTTACTTAAATGCTTTCTTCTTCATATATACAGTATACTATTTCTGAGTTTGCTGCCTTAGAATCAAAAGCAAATAGTCCCTGTAAATGAAGGCTTAATAACAGGATGTCATTAAGTTATGTGTACAACAGTTCAACTTCTTGACTACTGAGTCTCACAAGACATTTCTTAGTACTTATATAGGTCAAATAAGAACAGAACATGTGCTTTGCTATGAAAATACAAAGTAAAAGAAGCAGTGTTACTTCTGAACATCAACTATAATTTTAGAGTAGTTATGTTTAATCATAATCTATTCAATTTTGGCAGAATAAAAGTATTTGTTTAAAGTGACCAACAATTATCAGAAAACTTCTAAACATCTAGCAGAAAAGAATTATCTAAAAGAAAAACATATAAATTAGCTTTTGGATTTATTTTTAAACAGGAAAACTAAACCACCTAATAAAATAACAATTAATTGTGATACTGAAGGAGTAGGTATGTATCACACCTTGTCATTTTCTCTTTTTTTGGACAATCGGCTATATCTGTTAATTGCAGCATCATGATCTGGAAGGCAGAAATGAGTGTTAACAATTGTAGCACTTTGCAAAACTTACAAATGCTTTAAAGGGTTTTTACATATTCATCTTTCTGCAAATGTACAATAGAAAAGTTAAGTATTCCCTATCCTGTGATCTCTGTATTCAAATTATTCCCACAGCCTAAATTATGTGTCTATTTACTCAAACTCATAAAAAGAGGGGAAAAAAAGAATCTGAAAAACTATAACTAATTTTTTTGGGGGGTCCGGTCATGGGGCCTGAACTCTGGGCCTGGGCGCTGTCCCTCAGCTCTTCTGCTCAAGGCTAGCGCTCTACCACTTGAGCCACAGCCCCACTTCCGGCTTTTTTCTTTTTGCTTATGTGGTGCTGAGGAATCGAACCCAGGGACTCAGGCATGCAAGGCAAGCGCTCTACCACTGAGACACCTTCCCAGCCCTACTATAACTAATGTTTAACTTATTTTTAGTCTGCAGGCAATGATGGCTAACACTTATAACCCTAGCTACTCAGGAGGCTGAGATCTGAGAATCACCATGCAAAAGCAGAAAAGTCTATGACACCCTTGTCTCCAGATAACCAATTAAAAGCTAGAAGTAGAGCTATGGCTCAAGTGGTAGAACATCAGTCTTGAACAGAAAAGCCAGAGAGCAAGACCCTGAGTTAAAGCCTAAGTACTGGTAAGATATAGACATATATGGTCTGTCTTTAAAAAAGCAAATGTTCATAAAAGAAAAATAGGAAGGGCCGTGAGCTCAGAGGTAGATCATTTGCCTAGAATGCATTAGACCCTGAATTGAAGCTCAGAACCACCAGAGAGAGAGAAAGGGAGAAGGAGAGGGAGAGGGAGAGGGAGAGGGAGAGGGAGGGAGGGAGGGAGGGAGATGAAATATTTAGAAAAACAAGGTAAAATACTATAACACCTCCTTAGAAATTATGTAGATAGTAAATTATAAGACTGATATAGCTAGCTTTAAATTTTTTCTTGTAAACTGCTATTCAAGTAACAACACTGATTTAAAAAATATTCACTAAAACTTTTAATTAGATCCTTTTTAATAATTATTGCAAAGAATCACCAATGATGTACACTAACAAATGCATCACACATAAAAAAAATAGTGTAAAGTATTCAAAGCTTACCATTACTAGCAATCTGAAACACTTCTTTTAAAGTCAATATTTCTGAAAAAGTTCCAAAAATAATTTCAGTTTAGTGTATGTGTAAAGTATCTTAAGTCTGTTTATAAAGCCATCAATGTCATGTAAACAAAACTCTAAAGAACAGTTTGCACATCTATATTCAAGGCAAAAAGTTACTATTTCTGTTAGTACATGGAAGATTTACTATCATTAGCAACAAATCACAAGAAAATCTAATTATTACAAATTATTAATATGACTCACACGTCTTAAACTCCATTATAAGCATTAAGGTATGCAAATATTCTGACTACCAGAATCTGGTAATTCATTTTTTGATGATTGTAATAACAAAGTAAATATTTACACTATGCAATCCTAGTCTTAAAACTGTGAAAAAAAACTATTCTTTAGAATAGTTTTTAGACTTCAGAAATGATAGCTCTTGAAGATCATCACAATTATTAACTCCAACTTTAAACTACAATTGTCTTTATTGTATTGTAATTTAAATACTTTAACAACTCACTTAGATGCTACTTCAATGCTTTTATACTATAGATACTGAAAAGTCTGTATGACTGAGTTTATAAATTATGAGAAATAAATCAAGTATATGAAAGTTTCATTTTATCAGCTAGTAACCCTACATGTGCCAAAAAAATGTACAAACTACTAAGTCATAGACTGTTAGATATACCAGCATCCCTACCCTCCTGCCACTCTAGCTCATATTAGTGTCTACTTGGTCACTATCGTAGTTCAAACCTTGGTAATACCTGACTGAGCTCTCATAACTTCCTACACCAATCTTCTAGACATCAAATCCACTCTATTCCACCCACCAAAATATTTTGTCTCTTTACTTCTTATAGACCTTCATTGTATTGTCTTTGAAAATAAATACAAGTCCAACATCTTTAGCTTCATTTAATATATTTCTAAATTCATCTCCTGCCTCACCCCAACATATTCAACACTGCAGCCTCACTAAATTTCTTGTAATTCCAAAAGTAAGTTATGAATCTCTACAACCCATACCTCCATGCATTCTAGTCTCCCTAATTGCTCTTTATAGTTCAATGTTCGTATCATATCTTTGGTGAAGCCTTTTTGACCTTCTAAGCCCCTACAGCATCTTCTCATTCCCTGATTATAAGACAGAGTGTCAGAATTGTGTGTTGACCCATGCCCTTCTCTACCATTCCTCAAGGGAAGATCTAGTTCAGTAATGATCTGGTGCTATGAATGTTGGTGACTGATTAAAAGTGATACAGGTTATAGTCAAAATAGTTTGAACAAGAATATGTGAAAGCTGATGAAAGTAAATATAAGTGTGACTTCAGTACCTTTCAGATCTCTTTCTTTAAACTGGGTAATGGGGAACATCATGGCATCAGCAAGTTGAGTTGAAAGTACTGCATGACAAGAGCTAAGCTAGTAAAAAAAAAGACCAAAAAGGTGAAATAACAGATAACATTTGTAACAAACGGCTATACAGAGGCATCTAACCAATGTTATATAAATTAGACAGGATCTAGCTTAAAAAGAAAACAACCATATCACTATGAATTATATAGCTGAAAATATTACACAGTCAAAAAAACCATTTAAAACTCTCAAAAGAACACAAGATGATCCTGGATGTGGAAATAATTTCTTAGATATGATACCAAAAAAGTGCAAGAAGAAAAAAGAAAGTGTAAATTACACCATGAAAATTATAAATTTCTGTGCATTAAAATACAGCAACAATAAAGTAAAAGAAAGCAGAGCATGATGTACATGCCTGTAATCTAGCACTAAAGAGGTAAAGAGGTAGGCCAGGCACCTCTGGCTCACACCTATAATCCAAGCTACTCTGGGGCTGAGAGATGAGGATTATAGTTCAAAGCCATCCAGGGCAGGAAAGTCCGTGAGACTCTTATCTCCAATAAACCAACAGAAAACTGGAAGTGGCACTGTGGCTCAGGTGGCAGAGCACATTCCTTGAGCTGAAGAGCTGAGGGACAGCACCCAGAAGCAGAGTTCAAGCCCCACAACCAACCAAAAACAAAACAAAACAATAGGTAAAGGCAGAAATAGTCTGAGTTCAAAGATAGCCTGGGCTACATACTGAGACCTTGTCTCAAAAAAAAAAAAAATCAAAAAATGTTAAAAGGAAAAGAAAATAAAAAGATAATCTATGCAATGAGAAAATACCAATTACATGCTGATAAGAAATGTTTATCTTGGGGCTGGGAATGTGGTTTAGTGGTAGAGTGTTTGCCTAGCAATCATGAAGCCCTGTGTTTGAATCCTTAGTACCACATAAACAGGAAAAGCTGGAAGTGGTGCTCTGGTTCAAGTGACAGAACACTTGCCTTGAGCAGAGAAAAGCTCCAGTGTGTAGGC
>NW_012267348.1:638861-647626 GCF_000151885.1 Dipodomys ordii | reverse complement strand
AAAAAAAGTACTGCTTTACTTGACAGCCACTAAGATATGTAAATAAATTCTTTCGTAATCTTTGTAACATAGCCATAGTCATATAATTATCATAATAAAAATTCCAGTCACGGGCTGGGAATGTGGCTTAGTGGTAGAGTGTTTGCCTAACGTGCATGAAGCCCTGGGTTCAATTCCTCAGTACCACATAAACAGAAAAGGCCAGAAGTGGCACTGTGACTCAATTGGTAGAGTGCTAGCCTTGAGC
The DNA here is from genome assembly GCF_000151885.1 of Dipodomys ordii. Classification (NCBI taxonomy): domain Eukaryota; kingdom Metazoa; phylum Chordata; class Mammalia; order Rodentia; family Heteromyidae; genus Dipodomys; species Dipodomys ordii. The sequence goes on along the minus strand of NW_012267348.1, from coordinate 647,379 downwards.
AAAAGAAGCTCAGGGATAGTGCCCAGGCAGGAAAAAAAAAATTCCATCAGGCACCAGTAATCCTAGCTACTTAGGAGGCTGAGATCTGAGGATTACTGTTCAAAGCCAGCCCAGGCAAGAAAGTTCATAAGACTCTTACCCCCAATTAACTACCAGAAAACCAGAAACAGAGCTGTGGCTCAAATTGGTAAAGCGCTAGCCTTGAGAAAAAGAGCTCAGGGACATTGCCAGGTTCTGAGCTCAAGCCCCACAGCCAACAACAACAATAAAAAAAAAATCCAAGTAAAAACTGAATAGTTTAATTACAAAACCATGTATTCAGCTGCTAGTGACTCAGAACTATAATCCTAGCTACTCAGGAGGTTGAGATTGTGGTTCAAAGCCAGCCCAAACAAACAAATCTGAGAGACTTTTATCTCCAATCAATCAGAAAAAGCCAGAAGTAGAGATGTAGCTCAAGTGGTAGAGTGCCAGCACTAAAATAGTTAAATAAAATAAATAAACGTTATTCAAGCAAAATAAGCACTTACTTCATCTATAACTTTTGAAAACTGTTGTAAAGTAGATGTCATAACTTCATCATCACCTCCCAATGGAAAACGCTGAAAAGTATAAAACAGAGATAAGATATACATTCCTATGTGTGTGAAGGACATCAATTTGTATTTTTAAGTAATTTTAGAGAACTTCTATAATTCTCAATAAGCTCCAAAAAAAGCCATTTTCAGAGTAACTTTCATAATTAATAGACATAAGAAAAATATTTCCTAAGTAAACAATTAACATAATATGCTAGAATGTACAACTGAACATTCAGTTATGAAGTCCTTTCAACTACTAACCTAGAACCTTAAGCAAGACTCAGTTTTTTCATTTGTAAAAAAAAAAACTATATAAGCTCTGTATCTAGTTAATATACCAAACATTAAATCACTAACTAAAATTATCTCAATTAACTAAGGGCTATAGTGGAATTGCGTAGATATATTCTATGAATTCAAGAAAGTTTAGCTGGATGCACAAACCCATGCCTATAACCTCAACTACTTGGGAGGTAAGACTGTGGTTCAAGTACAAACCAAGCAAACAGTTAGCAAGGCCTCATCACCACCAACAAGCCAGAAATGGTAATATGTGCCTGTAATACCTGGAAGACCATAGATAGAAGATTATAGTTCAAGGCTACCAAAGACAAAAAATAAGACTAAAAATTAAAAAAAAAAAATACAGTCAAAAGAAAAAAAAGGCTAGAAATGTGGCTCAAGTGGTAGAAAACAAGCAGAAGGCCCTAAGTTCAAATTCACCCAAGACCATACAAAAAAAAAAAAAAAATCACATAGCAAGACCATAAAAAAAAAAAAAAAAAAAGGACAAGTGTGGTGGCAACATGCTAATAATCCTACTCTCAGCAGGGTGGTAAAATCAAGGCCTACAGCAAGGTCCTGCCTCAAAAAAGCAAAAGAAAGTTTAAGGATTCCTGGTAAGAAAATCTATCACTTTCTCTAATAACAACAGATGCTGGAGGGGATGTGGACAGAAGGGAACCTTACTGCATTGTTGATGGGACTGTAAACTTGTTCAACCACTTTGGAAAGCAGTATGGAGGTTCCTCAAAAGACTCCACATAGAGCTCCCCTATGACCCAGCAATCCCACTTTTGGGCATTTACCCAAATAATCACAAACAAGACCATACTAAAGCTACCAGCACAACTATGCTTATTGCAGCATTATTTACCATAGCTAAGATATGGAACCAACCCAGATGCCCTTCAGTAGATAATGGATCAAGAAAATGTGGTATATCTACACGATGGAATTCTATGCCTCCATCAGAAAGAATGACATTGCCCCATTTGTTAGGAAATGGAAAGACTTGGAAAAATTATATTAAGTGAAGTAAGCCAGGCCCAAAGAAACATAGGTCCCATGGTTTCCCTTATTTGCAATAACTAGTATATAACTGAGACAAGCAGGAAAGGTCAGATAAGATGATGTTAAGCGAAATGAACCCCAAGATAAGGACACAAGTGGTTTTTTTCTTTCTTGCTATTATTTCTAACATATTTATAAGGTACCACGTGATTTTTTGTTGTTGTTTTGTATGTTCCTCCCCCACACCTTAACCTCTGTTTTCACTGTATTTGATGTTGGTATAATTTGAGGAGGGGAAGGGAAAAAACAAATTGTTTAAATAGGAACACAGGTTGACCCACTGCAACAATAAGATGCACAAGATGCTACGTTGAAAAATGAACTTTACAATTTAGGCAGGGGGGTGGCGGGGGATGTAGTTGTGGAGATGGGAGAGAAGGGATGGTAGGGGGAAAACAAAGGAGGAGGCAACAATGCTTGATAGAAATGTACTCATCACCTTGCTCATGTGATTGTAACCCCTCTGTACAGTATTTTCACAATAAAAAACTTATTTAAAAAAAAATCTATCACCTTCTTTTCTTTCTTTTTTTGCCTGTCCTAAGGCTTGAACTTAGGGCCTGGGCACTGTCCCTGTGCTTCTTTTGCTCAAGACTAGCACTCTACCAGTTAAGCCACAGCACCACTTCTGATCTTTTCTATTTATGTGCTACTGAGGAATTGAACCCAGGACTTCATGCATGCTAGGCAAGTCTTCTACCAATAAGCCACATTTCTAGCCAAATCTGTAACTTTCTATACCACCATGTTAAATTGTGCTTTTAAAACTTTGATATACAATACCTGTTTTTCATATTCTTTTAAAAGTTTTGAAGTCAGATGTGTTGCTGCACTTAACTCATTCTAAAAAAAAAACATAGCAATCAAATTAGCATAATATTACTGATTAGGAAAAGAGTCTTAGTTGAAGATACCTAGGCTACTTTTACTTATTAGCACTTAACATAAATGTTCAACAAATTTTTGAAAACTCTCATTAAAAAAGAACTGAAACCCAAACACTGTCAAGAAATCCAACAGCTCTAGGTATATGCTCTTTCCTTGTCTCTTCTGACTAATAAAAAGTAATCATTAGCTAGGCACCTGTGGCTCACACTTATAATTCTAGCTACACAGGAGGCTGAAATCTAAGGAAACTAATTCCAAGCCAGCCCAGGGAGAGATTCTTATCTCCAATATGATTGTAAGAGAAATTCTTATCTCCAATAAATTACCAAAAAACAAACAGAAAAAAAAAAGTGAAGCTGTGGCTCAAGTGGTAGAGAGCTAGCTTTTAGCAAAAAAAAGCTTGAGAACAGCACCAAGGCCCTAACTTCAAGCCCCAGCACAGGCACCAAAAAAAAAAGCTGGAGCTGTACATAATTGTATATAACCTTAACAAAATCTTGAGAGACTCACAAAATCTTGAGAGACTCTACATTCATGACCCATTATTGTCTCTAGGGGCTGATACCAGATTATAAGAATTTAGTATCAGGGCTGGGAAGATGGCTCAGTGGTAGAGTGCTTGCCTTGCATGCATGAGGCCCTGGGTTCAATTCCTCAGTACCACATAAGCAGAATAAGTTGGAAGCAGCGCTGTGACTCAAGTGGTAGAGAACTAGCCTTGAGTTGAAGAGCTGAGGAGCAGTGCCTAGGCCCAGAATTCAGGCCCCACAACCAACAACAACAAAAAAAAAAGAATTTAGTATCAGATATAGCTAAAATTAAAAAAAAAAATGGGCTGGGAAGGTGGCTCAGTGGTAGAGTGCTTCCTTGCATGCATGAAGCCCTGGATTCCACTCCTCAGCACCACATAAGCAGAAAAAGCCGGAAGTGGCACTGTGGCTCAAGTGGTAGAGCGCTAGCTAGCCTTGAGCTGAAGAGCTGAGGGACAGCGCCCAGGCCCAGAGTTCAGGCCCCACAAATGGCAAAAAAAAAAAAGAAAAAGAAAACTGCTACTTATTAACTGAATATTTGTGTTCAGAAATCAAATGCTGAGAAACCTACCACAGAGGAGGGAAAAAAGTTATAGCAACTTTCATATAGGTATGAAAATGTAACTAAGGAAGAGAATGGGGGGAAAAAAGAAAATGTGTATACTTAATCCCAGAGTAAATACATCACAGAATTCAAATTGCTGTTAAAGCTTAAGTTATACAAGGCTAGGCATGGTAAGGCATGCCTGAAATTCCAGTTTAACAAAAGGCATAGGTAGCAAGATCATAGTCTAAGTCTAAGGGCAGCTCTGAGAAAACAATTAGTCACTATCTGAAAATAACCTAAAAAAAAAGAAGTGGAAGCATGATTCAAATGGCTGACAGCCTGCCTCACAAACTCAAGACCCTGATTTCAAACTCCAGGTGTAACTCAACTCCTATGACAAAATCTATTCTTAAAGCCTTCTTAAATTCAACTGTGTACCTCAGAGCTATATCTAATTTTTATTACCATTTAATAACTAAACAGAAATCCTCTACTCAGGAAGGAGACAACCCTATCCCACTGTAATCCTAGCTACTCTGGAGGCTGAGATGTGAGGATTCCAGTCATGGGGCTTGAACTCTGGGCCTGGGGCACTGTCCCTGAGCTCTTCACCTCAAGGCTAGTGCTGTACCACTTGAGCTATAGCGCCACTTCTGGTTTTCTGGTGGTTAATTGGAGATAAGAGTGCCATGGACTTTCCTGCCCCAGCTGGCTTTGAACTGTGATCCCCAGATCTCAGGCTCCTGAGTAGCTAGGATCACAGGCGTGAGCCCCAGCACCCGGCTGGGATTTCATTTTTTTTTTTAATAAGAAAGCCCTTTCTGTATTTGGATAGAGGGATGATATTTCAATGCTATCCTTTTCATAGTGCTACAAACTGTACATCAGTAATTTAATGTAAGCTTTGTAGTACAATATACTCAATATTCATTGACCGTTTCAACAAAAACACTATGAGCCCAGGACAGGGATAGGCACCAGTAAATTAGATAAGACATTATCTTGGTCCTCAAGTCCTTAAAGATTCATTATTTAAATAACATGTATTAACTCAGCATCCGTGGCTCACACCTGTAATCCTAGTAACTCAGGAGTCTGAGATCTGAGTATTGTAGTTCAAAGCTAGCTGGAATATAAAAAGCATGCGTGACTCTTATCTCCTACCACCAAAACGCCAAAGTTAAGCTGTGGCTCAAGTGGTGAGCACCACCCTTGAGAGAAAAAAACTAAGGTACAGTGGCCAAGCCCTGAATTCAAGCCCCAGTACTATCCATAAATAAAGAAAGGCCTTGACATTTTACCTGTGCATCATAAATCCGATGCATAGCTTGATACAATTGGTTCATATAGTTGGAAATGGCTGTGGCATCTTCTTCAAATACACCCAGTAAAGATCTTGTCTGTATAAAATGAGTAAGTTCATGTTAATCATTACATAAATCAGATGAAAAACTTTCATAAAGGAAGTTAAAAATCCCAAGATAATAGAACTCTAGTAATTCTGACTCTACACCTTTTTTTAATTCATTTGTTATTATAAAGATGATATACAGAAGTGTAACAGTAAATCAGATAAAGAGTACATTTCTTTTTGGACAATGCACCTCTTCCCTAGCTCTCCCCTAGTTTCTCCCTCCCATCCCCACCCACAAGTTGTATAGTTCATTTCAACATAGTGTCACTGCTGTATTTTAAACCTATTTTTTACATTAATGTCAAAAAATCAGAGTTTTTTGTTCTCAGTTTCACTTCATCCAAGAACTATTTTCCAAAAATCATAGTAAGTAAGTAAGCCAGACCCAAAGAAATAAAGGTCCCATGGTTTCCCTTATTTGCAATAAATAGTATATATCTAGGATACTCTTATCAGATGAACAGAAAAGCTCAAAAGCTATGTACATATGACCATATAAGATAACACTAAGCAAAATGAACCCCAAGATATGGACACAGGAGGTTTTTCTTTGATGCTGTTCTTTTTTTTTTGTCGGTCATGGGGCTTGAACTCTGGGCCTGAGCACTGTCCCACAGCTCTTCAGCTCAAGGCGAGCGCTCTACCACTTGAGCTACAGTGTCACTTCGGTTTTCTGGTGGTTTATTGGAGATAGGAGTCTCACGGTCTTTCCTGCCCAGGCTGGCTTTGAACCGCGATCCTCAGATCTCAGCCTCCTGAGTAGCTAGGATTATAGGCATGAGCCACCAGCGCCCGGCCTTTGATGCTGTTCTTAATGTACTATGTGATTTTCTTTTGTTTCTTTTGAATGTTCTTCCCCCTATGGTATATCCCCTGTTGTCTTTGTATTTGATTTTGGTACCCTGCATTTTGTATATACATTTATTTAATTTGGGCAGGGGAAGGGGAATAACAAAATGCTGACAATGGAATAGAAGATCCAGAAATAAAACCACATGCCTACAGTCAGCTGACATTCAACAAAGGAGCCAAAGACATACAGTGGAAGAAGCACAGCCTCTTCAACTACTGGTGCTGGGAAAACTGGGCAGCCACATGCAGAAAACTAAAAGTGGACCACAGCCTATCACCATGTACCAACATCAATTCAAAATGGATTAAAGACCTTAACATCAAAACTGAATGTCTGAAACTACTGCAGGACAGAGTAAGAGAGACATCTGAACTTATAGGCACAGGCAGGAACTTCCTGAACAGAGTCCCAGGGACACAACAAATTGGAGAGAGACTTGACAAATGGGACTACCCTTAAAAAAAAAAAAGCTTCTGCACAGCTAAAGCTATAGCAACCAAGCTAGAAAGACAACCAACTAACTGGAAAAAAATATTTACCAGCAATATATGAGACAAGGGGTTAATATCCAGTATATACAAGGAACTCAAGAACTCCCTCCCAAACCTAACAAACCAATTACTAAATGGACAAGGGAACTAAAGATAGACTTCTCAGAAGAAGAGATAAAAATGGCAAAGAAACACATGAGGAAATGTTCATCATCCCTGGTGGTGAAGGAAATGCAAATAAATACAACCCTGAGATACCACCTTACCCCTGTCAGAATGGCCCACATCCTCAAGTCAGTCAACGACAAATGCTGGAGGGGATGTGGAGAAAGAGGAACCCTATTACACTGCTGGTGGGAATGTACACTTATACAACCACTTTGGAAAGCAGTCTGGAGGGTCCTCAGAAAGCTAAATATTGACCTCCTTTATGACCCAGTCATACCACTTCTAGTCATCTATCCTGAACAACAGGAACCAGTATACAAGGACACGTGCACCTCCATGTTTATTGCAGCACTGTTCACAATAGCCAGGATATGGAACCAACCCAGATGTCCCACCACAGATGAATGGATCCAAAAATTGTAGTATCTATACACAATGGAATATTATGCAGCCATTAGAAATGACAAAATAATGGCATTTGCAGGGAAATGGATGGAGCTAGAGGGAATCATGCTGAGTGAGGTAAGCCAAGAGCAAAGAGACAAACGGTACATGGTCTCCCTGATAAGTGAATGTTAAATCCAAAATGTAAGGTGATATGACAAACTTAACAAGACTTAAGAAACAAAGGACTTCCACTCATCTGGTCAAATCACTACTAAATAACCCCATGCTGCTGATGACATATATTGTATATATGTGCACATTGGAGGGAAACCAGGAGGACAACACAGAACTAGAGGGAATCAGGGGAAAACATATAACAGCGGGACCCATCAGCTGCACTGGACATTGACCAAAATGAACTAAGCAACTCAATGGCAGCGATGGGAGAGAGGGAACAAGTGGAAAAGAGGGAACAGCTGATGCTATGCAAAATAAAAGAAATGTACATATCACCCAATGTAGAAAAAATAACTGTATTGCAAAGCTCATAGAACTCATAAATGTTATAGTCCATGATAGACAATATGCCCCATGAAAGTTAGACTGTATTTGTGACTTTAAGCATCACTATCCCACAATACTGTGAAACTGGGGAAATTATGTAACCACTTAATCACAATAAAGAATATAAAAAAAAAGGACACAGGTTGACCCATTGCAACAATGATATTCACAAGACACTGTTGGAAATGAAATTCATAACTTGTAGGTAAGGGGAAGAAGTGGGGGAGGGAAGGGATAGTAGGAGAAAAACCAAAAGGGGGTAACAATGCTTGACAAGAAATGTACTCATTACCTTACTCTTATAACTGTAACCCCTCTGTACAGCATCTTTACAATATATGAAACAACAAAGATGTATTTGTATGAATTAGAAATTCTGAATTAAATTTAAAACAAACCAGAACAGTCAAAACTTAGGGTTTAATGCTCAGCATTGAAGGGGGGGTGGATAAAATTAAAACAGTATTCTATGTATAGATATTTAAATGCCTTATTTCAGAGTAATTCAGTATGGTTATTTCTCTTGTTCTGTGATTTCTTCTACTAGGACCAAATCTCTTCCTATCTTAATCTAAAATAATGCCACAGTACAACTCCCCAACATGTGACTTATCAGTCTATAAAATGCTAACTAGGTTTCTCCAAATAAAGAATCTGTGTTCTTTTTTATATATTTCTATACTGTTTATATTCTTTTTTCCACAATGAACATATAAAAACTGATCCATAAGACATAAAAAAA
>NW_012267348.1:632090-638333 GCF_000151885.1 Dipodomys ordii | reverse complement strand
GCCCAGGCCCAGAGTTCAAGCCCCATGACCGAAAAAAAAAAAAAAAAAACTAAGGTATCCACAAACAATGAGAGCTGGCACCAGTGGCTCACACCTATAATCCTAGCTACTCAGGAGGCTGCGATCTGAGAATTGCAGTTTAAAGACAGCCCAAGGAAGGAAAGTACGTGAGACTCTTATCTCAAATACACCACCAGAAAACTGGAAGTGGCACTGTGGCTCAACTGGTAGAGCACTCACATTGAATTAAAGAGCTCATGGACAGTGCCCAGGCCGAGTTCAAGCCCATCGACCAACAAAAAAAAAAAAAAGCAATGAGATCACTGAAGCTTAAAATCTAAAGAATAACCTCTTTTTATTTTTTCCCTAGCATCCTGTGCTCAGTAGAGGAAACTACATCTAAATAGTATAAAGAGGAGAAAATGACACAAGATAATTATGCCATTAATGAAGTCCACATTCTCAGTCCACTACTTAAATATCTGAGATTTGGAATTGATAATCACAAAGAACCGAACAAACAAAAAAGAAAGCCTTTTTTTTGGGGGGGGGAGGGGATATGTTGTTATAGTGCTCAGACTTGGATTCCACCTCCTGAAACCAAGCTCAATCACACTATCTCAGCAAGTAGCTAAGACTACAGGGATGCTACACCTGGCTTAATTTGATGTTTCCATTCTAATACTTCAGTTCCACTTCCCAGAGTATTATTTTAAATGTTTAAAAAAAAAGCATCAGGAATCTCTACTTTGGTAATTGCCATTCTAAAGAAAAACTTGCCACTTGGTTGCATTCTTTTTCTCCAAAAACAGGCAATTCAATTCCAATTCAAGGATATACATGTTGTGTATTTAAGTTAAAAAGTTCTTATCTTCAAAACAGGGCTGACACCAGTCTCTTTTTTTGTTTGTTTGTTTGTGGTTCTGAGGATTGAACTTGCACACAGTAGTCAAATGTTCTACCACTAAGCATACCCACGGTCTAGGTTCTGCACTTAAAGCAAATGAATATCAAATTCAATACTGCATAATTACTGTTTATTTGCAGCTAATGAAAGGAGAATCAATATGGTACAAATTTATTAAATCTTTGATAACCTTTACCAGACATACCATTTTTCTATACTACTAAAACAAAATAACCCTGGCAATTAAGCAATGACTTAAGGTTTTCTTATGTCTCAATACTTGATTTTACGGACAGACCTTCCAGTAGAATTTTGTTATATATGGCTCTGACATAAACATAAAAAGAATATGTAAGTAGTACAAACATACACCTAAAACTTCTTCACATTAAAGAATTCAACTCATGAATCTTTCCAATTCAGTCATCAGTAACAATTTTTTCCTCATACGTTATTAGACTCTATACCATGGGAAGTTGACAAGCCTTTCTCAAACTATTTTATTTTAGACTCTACTAATTTTCTTCCAAAGCTTGGACATTTGCTCATCAAGTTCTGATGGATATGTGCTTTCAGAGTAGAAAAAAGAAGATTTCCAAGCAAATGACACTTTGTAAAGAATTTGTTGGCTTAACAGAAAGGTTTCATTTAGCCACTTCCAAGTAGAAAAAACAACCAAGTGTACACACTATAGAAAGTATTGTACATTTGCAGGCAATGTCAAGCACATTACAACCACCACTTGCTCATAGTATTTGTTATAATAGTAACTCAAGTTACATGTGGCTGTACATGCTTGTAGTTCTAGCTATTTGGAAGACTAGGCAGAAGGACCCTTGAGCAACATGACATGCATAAGCAACATAGCAAAATCCTGTCTCTAAAACCAAAGAAAACATGACTATTTTTTAAAGGTCATAGGGCTGGGATGGTGGCTCAGTGGTAGAGCACTTGCCTTGCATGCATGAGGCCCTGGGTTCAATTCCTCAGCACTATATAAGCAGAAAAAGCCAGAAGTGGCACTATGCCTCAAGCAGTAGGGTGCTAGCCTTGAGCTGAAGAGCTGAGGGACAGGGCCCAGGCCCAGAGTTCAGGTCCCATGACCGGCAAAAAATAAAATAAAGGTCCATAATTGTTCTTGGTAATTAACAAACTTCATTTAGATTCTAATTTTTCAAAACAATCTATAAACACAAAGCATTTTGTTTTGTTTTGTTTTTTGGTCCGGTCCCTCAGCTCTTCAGCTCAAGGCTAGCGCTCTACCACTTGAGCCACAGCGCCACATCCAATTTTTTCTTTTTTGCTTATGTGGTGCTGAGGAACCGAACCCACGGCCTCATGCATGCAAGGCAAGCGCTATACCACTGAGCCACCTTCCCAGTCCAACTCAAAGCATTTATTGCAGGCTGAAGACTCTGTTTCACTAGATACTTTGTAGAAAGGTATGACTAGACAAGGTAACTCTAAAGATGTTTCTTCTATTTAATCAGCAGGATTTGGATTCTGCAAATTTCTTTTATGTAAATGCCTAGTTACTGTAAATCAAACTGTAAAAGGGAACTAAAGCTGGATGATGGTGGCTCACACCTGTAATCCTAGCTGCTCAGGAGGGTGAGATCTGAAGATATGGTTCAAAGCCAATCCAGGCAGGAAAAGTCCGGGAGAAAAGTCTTAGGCAGGAAAGTCTTGTCTCCAATTGACCACCAAAAAACCGGAAGTGGTGCGGAGGCTCAAAGTGGTAGAGTGTTATTTTTGAGCAAAAGAGCTCAGGGAGGAAGTGGCACCAAGGCTCAAGTGGTAGAGTGATTCCCTTTAGCTGAAGAGCTCAGGGCCAGCTCCGGGGCCCAGAGTTCAAGCTCCACGACCGACAAAAAATAAAAAAATAAATATATAAATAAGAGAGCTCAGGGACAGCACCCAGGCCCTGAGTTAAAACTCCATCACCAACAAGAAAATAACTAAAATAAAAATAAAAGGGAACTGGGGGTGTAGTGTAGTGTTGAGTGCTTAGTGTACATCTCTAGGTTCAATCCTCAGAGCCATCCCCTACCCCTTCCAAGAAAAAGTATAAAAGGCCAAATACTAATCAGGATAGTTCCTGTGATGCCTAAATTCTGGCAGGCCATTCTGTTATTTCAGTCTTCTATATAGCCCTGACTGTCCTCCAGTTCATGACCCTCCTGCCTCAGTTCAGGGATTACAGGCATAAACTCTACTACACCCTCAAAATGAATGCAGTAATAAGGATCAAACCTGGGATTTAGTGCATGCTAGGCAAGCACTCTACCACTACACTGGCCCAACACAACACTTTTGATTAGAATCAAATGATATAATGGGGGGGGGGGGGACTAAGTATTTAAGGAGCTTTAAAAAGTTTTCTTTTTTTTTTATTTCTTTTATTTTTTGTGAACATACTGTACAGAGGGGCTTTAAAAAGTTTTCACAGTAGACTCTTATCTCCAATTGTCCAGCAAAAAGCTGGAAGAGATGTAGTTCAAGTGGTACAGCACCTGCTTTCAACAAAAAAAGCCAGGCAAGATTAAAGGGCCCTGAATTCAAGCCCCAATACCAGAATGTACGCATGTACACAAGGTTTCAGTGTTCTTCACTACTTTACTTGGACTATATAACTGAGGGAAAAAAAGTTATGGCCAAATACTTACATCAGCTATACTTCTAAAAGCTGACCTTTGGAAAACTGACAACAATGATAGCTATGTGAAATGTCACCACCTGTAGTTCCAAACTACTCAGGATACAGAGATCTCTCCAAGGAGCATAAGCAGCACAGCTAGATGTCCCCCTCAAAAAAGAAAAATAATTCTGTTGAGTCAACTAAGGAAATGTGCAAGTCAGACACTGGTGGCTCACACCTATAATACTAGCTACTCAGAAGACTTTTATTTGCAATTAACCAGCAAGTAGTTGGAAGTGTGGATGTGGTTCAGTTGGTAGAGTGTCAGCTTTGGAGGGAACTGGAGATATAGAAAGCCCAATGAGTGTGAGGCCCTGAATTCAAGTTCCAGGACCAGCACCAAAAAAAAAAGGCAGGTATCTGTGGCTCATGCCTGTAACCCTAGCTACTTTCAAAAGACTAAGATCTGAGGATAATAATTCAAAGCCAGCCCTAGCAGGAAAGTCCATGAACCTTAGTTCCAATTAACCACCAAAAAAGCTGGCAGTGGAGCACTGGCTTTGAACAATAAAGTTCAGGGTGCAGGCCTAGGGGAGAGGGGGGAGGAGGAAGAGAGAAAGAGAGAGGGAGAGAAGGAGAGAAGGAAAGAGGGACAGATGGAGGGAGTGGAAAAGGGAGAGAGATAGAGAGAGGGAGAGGGGAGAAGGGGAGGGAGGGAGGAAATTTAAGAAAATACAAATTAAGCTATGTTTAGTTAAAAGACAAAAATTTTATGTACAAATATTCTCAACTACATTAAAATATGCATAAAACACTAGAAGAGAGGCTGGGAAGGTGGCTCAGTGGTAGAGTGTTTGCCTTGCATGCATGAGGCCCTGGGTTTGATTCCTCAGCACCACATAAGCAGAAAAAAAAAGCTGGAAGTGGCGCTGTGGCTCAAAAGGTAGAGCACTAGCCTTGAGCTGAAGAGCTGAGGGACAGCACCCAGGCCCAGAGTTCAGGCCCACGACCAGACCCAAAAAAAAAAAAAAAAAACCCACTAGAAGAAAGCCAACTATTAACAGAGTACACTCTTGTACTTGTGTGTAATCCTATTTTGTATCTTCCATATTTTCTGAAACAAGTTATTGTTATAATCAAGGTTAAAATCTTAACAGTCTCTACATTAACTGATGCTTACAGAAGTTGAGTGACTTGACTTAAAAGTAAAAGGTACTATGTGTGACAGTAAAGACTAAAACCCCTTTTCTCCTCAATCCTAGTTGCAAGTCTTTTCATCCTGCCTGCAGGTTCTCCATAAGAATTACCAATTGTCCTCCCTTTCTAAATCTCAGTTGTCCCAACTGTTTTCTCCAGTATTACCTCATTCAAATTTACTAAAACCTGTGAGGATATCAATGTGCTAATTAATTTTAAAATACTATAAAATGAGTAGAAATATGAGTCATGCTTGTTAAGCTTTAATCTTCAAATTGTAAACTAATTATATGAAAACTTCGATATTATCTCTGACTCAAAAGTCTTATCTCTCAAAAGTCACTGAGCAAGTCATTCCTAGCTGTTTTCATACAAGACAAGAGAAAGTAAACCAACTTGTTAAGTTTGTTGCTGCTTTTTTTTTTAAGTTTTAGTGCAGATTTTAGCATAACAGGTTAAGAGAAAGAGAAACATTTCCTGCTTCCCACGCAGGAAAGGGAGTTAAGTCTACTAAACCAATACAACCCACTAAAACGGCTGCAAATTCTCTGAAACAAATTTTAGATTACAACTTTATACTGAGGAAGTCACTAAGAAATATTTGATTTGGCTATAATGTGTACTCCTCTTTGTTGAATGTACGCTGATAAGAGTACATTACCAGCAAGCAACTTGGCTTGTGTAGATAACTTTCTGACTGAAAAAGAACAAATCAGTTCTATAATCAGAGCCCGATTTCAACTTGGCAATTAAAATTGGCACAGAACGCATAGCCAAAAGGCCATCCAAGAAAGAAGGAGGTAGCCCTCCCCTCCCTTTCTTTTTTTCAGGGCCATATTAAACTAAAAATAAATTACGTGCAGTTGTATTTCTAAGTAAGCAATAACTAAGAAAATGATCGATCTAAGTGGCATGGGAGCAACATCGCTTCCACATCGCTCGCTGTACGAAAGCGGAATGTAGGGATGAAGTTTCTCTAATGCAAGTCAGAATCATCGTTTTTTAACAGAGCTTATTTCATTCTTTCGTTCTGGGGGCGGCGGCGGGGCGGCGGGGGGGGGGTGTAGGGAAGCAAATTGTTACATTTTCCCAACTAAGGCATCCATCCCCATTCCCAACGCACACAGAACGCGGACTCTTATTTTGATGAGTCTATCAGAGCCAAGTCTGCAGCGCGAGGAGGCTCCCCGCAGCCCCGGTGCCGCGAAAAGCGTCGTCCGTCACGCATCACCCGGCTCCGGTGACAGCGACCGAGCCTGGCCGCGACAGCGGCACACGCGGCCGGAGAGCGGGCGCAGGCGCGGACGCCCGTCGGGGACTCGTCCGCGGTTCCTCCAGGCACCTCCCGAAAAGACCCAGCCATTTCCTTCCCCGGCGCGCCGAGCCGCTCACCACCACCACCACCACCACCACCACCACCTCCTCCCGCATTTCCTCGGAACATCGCCGACCGGCGCTCGGCGTTTCCCACCACCGCGACAAAAAGAGAAAAAAAAAAAAA
>NW_012267348.1:624959-631844 GCF_000151885.1 Dipodomys ordii | reverse complement strand
CTCTTCGATGGGCAGCTTGTCGATCCCCGGCATGGTGACGAAGGGAAGGCGGCGGCGGCGAGAGACGCGGCAGACGCCCACAGATCAGAGCGCCGGCCCGCCCGCAGCAGCTCACCCCAGCCCACCCTCTCAGGCGCAGCCTCCGCCCGCGCCAGGCTGCCAGCCGCGGTGAGGCCGCGAGGGAAATCCCGCCCTCCACACGTCAGGCCCCGCCTCCAGGTCGCTCATTGGTCGGAGGTGACTTCCATCAGCGCTGCGGGGCTGACCAGGAGGTTCCTACGAGGCGCGGGGTTCTACTGCTTGGGCTGTAGGTTCCGTGGAGGTGCGGCGGTGCTTAGAGCGCCTTCCTTGCGAGCGCTTTTGTAAGTCTTGGTGGACAGTCGTGGTCGCGGCTAGAAAATAACTTGAGCCTCGAGTTGGGCCGCCCCAGGGGATTTGCGTCAGCCTTAGCTCCTCTGTACCTGATTTCCTGAGCGACTTTGGGCGGGTGGGGAGAGGAGTTTCCTGAACTCACATCCCTTCCATCCCTTGCGTCGGGCAAGTCTTCGCAGCGACGCGGTGCTGGTTAACTCACAAGTCTAGAATCTGCAGCTCTCTGGTGATCTGTGGGCAGTAAGCACAACACCAGCTTTCTAGGCACTTGGATAGAACTTGGTTAAAAGCCCGTGCCTGTGTTGACAATACCTTAACTCTTCCCGGGCTGCCCAGGCTTCCATACCTTTTTTTTTTTTAACTTTTTTGTTCTCTCTTTTTGAACGTCTGGTTTTGTGCTTGTTAAGCAATAGTTACGCCTTACTCCTAGCCTCAGAAGACAGTTAAAGTTGCTTTTTTTAACTTATTTTTATTTTATTTATTTATTTTGCTGGTCTTGGGGCTAGAACCTCTAGTGCTGTCCCTAACTAAGCACCTTTTTGCTCCAGGCAAGTGCTCTACCACTTAAGCCACAGCACCATTTCCAGCTTTTTCTGTGATTTATTGGAGCTAAGAGTCTCATGGACTTAACTGCCCTAGCTTCAGACTGTGATAGTCAGATCTCAGCCTCCTGAGAAGCGCCCGTTTTTGTTTTTGTTGGTTTTGTTTTGTTTTGTCTTGCCAGTCCTGGGGCTCGAAGGGCCTGGGCACTGTCACCGAGCTGCTTTTGCTCAAGGCTAGCACTCTACCACCTGACCAACAGGTGCCACTTCTCACTTTTTCTGTTTATGTGGTACTGAGGAATCGAACCCAGGGCTTCAGACATGCTAGTCAGGCACTCTACACCTAAGCTAGATTCCTAGTCCCCCTTCCAAACTTCCTCTACATCACAAAGGAAAACATCTTGGTTGTTTTGTTGTTGTTGCTTTTTATCTAGATACACTTGTCAAAACTCAAAATGGGGCTGGGAAGGTGGCTCAGTGGTAGAGCACTTGCCTTGCATGCCTGAGGCCCTGGGTTCAATTCCCCAGCACCACATAAGCAAAAAGAAAAAAGCTGGAAGTGGCGCTGTGGCTCAAGTGGTAGAGTGCTAGCCTTGAGCTGAAGAGCTGAGGGACAGCATCCAGGCCCAGAGTTCAGGCCCCATGACCGGACCCAAAAAGAAAAAACCAAAATGTTGGGCACCAGTGGCTCATGCCTGTCATCCTAGCCTGTCACCCAAGCAGGAAAGTCTGTGAGACTCCACCTCACTCAGAGTGAGTAACTGAGTTTTTGTGGGTTTTTTTTTTTTTTTTTTGGTGCTGCTACTGGAGCTTGAATTCAGTGCTTGAGTGCTGTCCCTTAGTTTTTGTTTTGTTTTGTTTTTGCTCAAATATGATGCTTTATCACTAGAACCACGGCTCCATTTGTGACTTTTTGCTAGTTTTTCTTTTCCTGGCTAGCTTCAAATCACAATCCTTAGATCTGAGCCTCCTGAATCTAGGTGCCTGATATGCACATGAGCTTTTCTAGTCATCAGAAAAAGTTTTGGAAGAGTCTTTTAATAGTTTCTTAGGCTTCCCATCGTATGATAAAAAAAAATGAAGCTCAAGGAAGTTTGGGGATTTTGCCAAGTGAGGGCTAGAACTCCTTCCTTCATCCATCTTCCCCAATGTCACACTACTTCCTTTATTTCTCTGTTGAGTTGTTGGAAGCTCCAATCAGAGAAAAAGACAAAGTAACTAGTGCTTTCCAAAAATCTAGCCATTAATCTCCCAAACCTATTCCATTTTCAAAAAGTAGACGCTGAGTAAAGATTATAACCTGCCTGATTGAACACATACATTGGATCAAATCCAGAAAATGTTGGGCATATCTGAATATGATCAGAAATGAAGTTACATATTTTAAACTGAAATACTAGATTTTCTCATGATCATGTTTTTAAAGTTTTATGGGTGCCAGTAGTTCACACCTGGAAGATGAAAGATCAGATCATGTTTTATGGGAGCTGAGTGCCAGTAGTTCACACCTATAATCCTAGCTACTCAGGAGGCTGAGATCTGTCCAGTCTGGACAGGAAAGATAATCTCCAATTTACCACCAAAAAACCCAAGAAGAAACTGTGGCTCCAATGGTAGAGCACCAGCCTTGAGCAAATAAAGCTTAGGGACAGTACCCCGGCCCGGAGTTCAACCCCAGTACTAACACAGAAGAAAAGTAAGCCTATTACTAGCAGATCATGCATGTGATCCTAGCAGCTTGGGAGGCTGAAATCTGAAGGACTGACAATTCAAGGCCAGTGAGGGCAGAAAAGTTCTAAAATAACCAGCAAAATGTTGGGCACCAGTGGCTCATGCCTGTCATCCTAGCTATACAGGTAGGTTCAGAGCCCACCCAAGCAGGAAAGTCTGTGAGACTCCATTTAACCACCAGAAAGCCAGTAATGTAGATGTAGCTCAAGTGGTAGAGCACTAGTCTTGAGCCAAAGAGGCTCAGAAACAGTGCCTAGCCCCTGAGTTCAAGCCTTAGGTCTGGCACATTCAAAAATAGGATAATAATAATAACAATAAATAGGACTGGAAGCATGACTCACGTAATAGCAAATAAATACAAAGTTGGAAATGGTGCTGTGGCTCAAACTGGCAGAATACTAGCCTTGTGTGCAAAAGCTCAAGGAGAGCACCCATGCCCTGAGTACAAGACCAAAAAAAAAAAAAAAAACAAACACTGAAAATAAAAAAATACAAAGCTCTGAATTCAAACCCCAGAAAGAGGTAGGGAGTAGTACACAAAAGTATAAGAAAAAAAGAGTAGTTATGTAACATACCAAAGGAGAGCTACCCAGTGAAAATTTCTATTTAGTGTCTGAATTTATCTGGGCTGTGGCATTAGCATCAAGTTAAATAATTTCCTTCTGTGAATACAGACTGTTCAAAGTATTTTCAAGAAGCTATTGCCTTATCAGAGAGGAGGCAAGGAATTTTTGCTAAGATCAGCTAGTTTAAAAACAGAGTTTAGAGGGGCTAGGAAGGTGGCTCAGTGGTAGAGCGCTTGCCTTGCATGCCTGAGGCCCTGGGTTCGATTCCTCAGCACCACATAAGCAAAAAGAAAAAAAACCGGAAGTGGCGCTGTGGCTCAAGTGGTAGAGCACTAGCCTTGAGCTGAAGAGCTGAGGGACAGTGCCCAGGTCCAGAGTTCAGGCCCCATGACCGGACCCCAAAAAAAAAAAAAACAGAGTTTAGCTGAGTGCCTGTGGCCTTTGCCTGTAATCCTAGCTAGAAGGCTGAGATCTGAGAATCTCAGTCTGAAGCCAGCCCAGACAGTAGTCTGTGACTCTTATCTTGAATAAACTTCTCAGAAAAGCCAGAAAGTGATTATGTGGCTCTCTTGGTAGAATCTTAGCCTTAAGCAAAGAAGCTCAGGGACAGCACCCAAACCCTAAGTACAAGTCCCAGAAAGAAGAAGATGAAGAAGAAGAAGGAGAAGGAGAAGAAGGAAAGGAGAGGAGGGAGGAAGAGGAGGAAGAAGAAGGAAGAGGAGGAGGAGAGGAAGAAGAGGAGGAGGAGGAAGAAAGAGGAAGGAGGAGGAGAAGGAGCTTGAGTGCTGGGGGCTCACATCTGTAATGCTAGCTACTCTGGAATCTGAGATGTGAGGATTCCAACTCTCCTGGCAGAAAAGTTTATGAGACTCTCCAATTAATTATCTCCAATTAACCACTAGAAAGCAAGAAGTGGAGCTATAGCACAAGTGGCAGAGGGCTAGCCTTGGGCAAGAATAAATCCAGATCCTGAGTTCAAGCCCCAGCACTGGCACAGAAAAAAAATCAAATTAATAAAATAAAAATTGGTAAAATCAAGTTAATGTTCAGTTTGGTGAAGAGGTAGTTTAGTTGAATTATAAAACTGGTTAAAGCCTTAGGTCACTGTTTAGCCTGCTCATCCAAAAGTATTATATTAACTATTTTAAAACAACTAAAATCTGTAGAATTTTCTGTCTTCTTTGGTAAGTTTAATTAACGTAGTTTTGTACAGTTGACCACACTTTGTTTGAAGCCTATTTCCTTTTATACAGGAAATGAGGTTTGTTCAAAGAATGCCTCAGGGCTTACTGGAGACTGGTGTGTGGGTAGTGTAGTAAAAATTTTGTGCATCTGGATAATTTTATAGAAGGCAAGTCAGGACTAGGCAACATCCACTAAAGAATTATTTTGAGTTGTCTCACACTTATAACTCACTGAGACATTTTTCATATGTAATTTACCACAAAATGATGTACAATCTTGTAAATAGATTTGTTAATTACTAGTCTTCTAAAATTATATTTGGTTTTTGTATAATAGATTTTTACATGGTGCTCCTTGAAGGTCTGGTCTGTGGTCTGAAATAGGAGAGAATCCAACAACCCAGATGACCCTGATGCTTTTAAAAATTATCCTTTTAAATTTTATACTTTTATAATAGGTTTACAGGCTCAACGCCTATAATCCTAGCTACTCAGGAAGCTGAGATCTGAGGATCAAGGTTCAAAGCCAGCCCAGGCAGGAAAGTCTATGAGACTCTTATCTCCAATAAACCATCAGAAAACCAGAAGTGGTGCTGTAGTTCAAGTGGTAAAGTGCTTACTTTGAGCTGAAGAGCTCAGGGAAAGGGCCCAGGCCCTATAATAGACAAAAAATAAAACTAAATAAATACCCTCCTAGGTCAAGGGTTTCTATACTTAAACACATGTAAAATTTGTCTGGAGAAATTGTTAGAAGATAGATTCCTGTGTGTGCAAGAAAATTCTGCTGTAGTAGGTTGTTCTGGGAATCTTTCCAGATGAATCTGATTCAGAGTATCCTCAAACCCACATTTTAGAAAAACCCTGTCAAAAATAAGACACAGAATAACTATTTCTCTTTCACAAATAACTTCATATTTTAAAAACTAACAAAAAGTCTGGGCTGAGGCTGTAGCCAGTCAGTGGTAGAGCATTTGCCTACCAGTGCCCAGCTAAATTATTTTCTTTTTAATATCCAGCTGAGATGAACCAAATTCAGGTGTATGCATTGGAAATAAGGGAGCCCAAATTACACCATCCACTTTAAAGCATTAAAACGAATGATAAGAGTCTACAATAAACTGGGTAAATTAAAGGTAGAGTAAAACGTTCTTTTTTTTTGTTGGTTGTGAGGCCTGAACTCTGGGCCTGGCACTCTACCTCAGCTCTTCAGCTCAAGGCTAGCGCTCTACCTCTTGAGCCACAGTGCCACTTCCAGCTTTTTCTGCTTATGTGGTACTGAGGAATCGAATCCAGGGTCTCGTGCATGCAAGGCAAGCACTCTACCACTGAGCCACCTTCCCAGCCCCGTAGACTAAAAAGTTCTGAAGGAGCCAGGTGCCAGAAGCTCAACCTTTAATCCTCGCCACTTAAGGAGCTGAGATGTGAAAGTTTCAATTCAAAGCCAGCCTAGAAAGTCCATGAGACTCTTAGCTCCAATTCACCACCAAAAAGCCAGAAGTAGAGCTATGGTTTAAGTGGTGAAGATCCAACCTTGATCAAAAAGCTAAGAGACAGCACTTATGCCCTGAGTTCATTTGCAGGCACCAAAGAAAACAAAAACAGAAAAGACAAAAACATTTTTAAAAACAAGTGAGGGAAGTAAAGGCCAAGTGGTCCTTCCTTGTGCCATTGTAAGACAAATTCCCTAGCTTCTACTTTCTTCACTGTCAAAAGAGTAAGACCTATTTCTACAATAATGATATACACTTTTATTTCTTGTAAGGTAGCATGGATTCCTTTTCTGGAAGAAAAGGACATTAATAACTTAATTTCTTTGATCAGGCCAAGAACTTTGACACAAGCAGCATAGTTTCTAGTTCCAGCTAAGGTTCTGTGCTGTGGAACCAGCACAACTGGTTTTCAGCCCTGGCTTTACCATTCTTTAGCTCTGTGACTTTAATCAGGATATTTAATTTCTCTGTCTCTACTCTGTCATCTGAGAAATGATGTTTAAGGAAGAGAACCTACATTATGAGGTTATTAAGATGATAAATTAGTTTTAGGGTAGTACCTAGTTCAATAATCATCCAGTAAAGGCCAACTAACTCTAATTTTCATTATCTAGATTTAATATTAGAAGATTTTAATGTTTTGGGCCACGTGTGTTAAAGAATTATAATAAGCTCAACTTCATGAAAAATCTCAAGACCCTATTAGAAAAATAAAGCCAAAAAGGCTGGAGTATGATTCAAGCAGTAGAGCACTTGCCTGGTTTGCATAACTATGAATTCAAATCCCAGTTCAAGTATACCAAATAAATAAACATATATGTGTGCATATATGTGTATATACATATAAATATTAAATATGCAGGTATTTTGTTCTATATCTGCTACATTTACAATTTCTTTTTTTTAATTTTTATTTTTTATTGTGAAAATACTGTACAGAGGGGTTACAATTACATGGGCAAGATAATGAGTACATTTCTTATCAAGCATTGTAGCCTCC
>NW_012267348.1:606120-624909 GCF_000151885.1 Dipodomys ordii | reverse complement strand
GATTTGGTTTTAAAAAATTTTTTTTTTATTTAAATTTTTATTTTTTTTATTGTGAAAATACTGTACAGAGGGGTTACAATTACATGGGCAAGATAATGAGTACATTTCTTATCAAGCATTGTAGCCTCCGCCTTTGTTTCCCCTTCCCATCCCTTCCCATCCTTCCCCGCCCCCCCAATCCTCCCCGCCCCCCCCCACCCAATCCTCCCCGCCCCCCCCACCAAAGTTGTAAAGTTTGTTTTCGACATAACGACTGACTTGTACTTCTCATTGTTGCAACAGGTCCACCTGTATCCTTATTTAAATGACCTGTTTTTCCTCTTCCCCTCCACAAATTATACCAACATCAAATACAGGGAAAGCAGGGTTATACTGTGGGGGAGGGACATACAAAGCAACAAAGAAATAATCTTATAAATGCATTAGAAACAATTGCATGAAAGAAAAAAAAACATTAGAATACATATCTTAGGGTTCATTTCCCTAACATCACCTTATCTGACCATTTACAGAAATTTCTATTTTCTTCTTTTTTCTTTGTTCACAGCTAAAGAAACCAATATTTTATTTTATTTTTTTTGGCAGTACTGGAGTTTGAATTCATGACCTTATGTTTGCTAGGCAGATGCTTGTGACATTGTCTTCAGTGCCCCAGCTCTTTTTGGTTTTGTTATTTTTTTTAATAGGATCTCACTTTTTGCCTGGGCCACCTTTGACTGTAGTCTTCCAATTTATACTTCCCATATAACAGAAATGACAAGCCTGCACCAAATTGCCCAGTTTGTTATTGGTTGAGAATGGGGTCTCATGAACTTTTCTGCACAGACTGACTTCTACTTCTAGCTTCCCAATATTACCATTTAGAAAGTATTGCCATTATACTTGTTAACGTTTTATCTGGTATTAGAGAACTTTTGTAGCCAAAACCAAAATTTAAAAATGAATAAACAGTCTGGTACCCATGGCTTATATCTGTAATCCTAGCTACTCAGGAGGCTGAGAGCTGAGGATTGTGGTTCAAGGCCAGCCTGGGCAGGAAAGCTCAGGAAACTCTTATCTCCAATTAACTACGAAAGAGAGAGAGAAAGAGAGAGAAGAGAGAGAGAGAGAGAGGAGAAAAGCCCAAAGTGGAGCTGTGGCTCAAGCGGTAGAGCACTAACCTTGAGTAAAAACCTCAGGGATAGCACCCAGGCCTAGAGTTCAACCATAATACTGGCCCAGAAACACCACACACACACACACACAAATCCATATATAAGCTATTCTAGTCTATTTTTCATAGTGCCACCAGCTGAGAAATTTGTAACAAGTTGTAACATTTATTTGGCTTATGGATGTTAAAGCTAGAAAGTTCAAAAGTAGGCACCCACACATGGTGAGGCTCTTTTCTCCTGTTGACTCTCCACAGAGTCTCGGTGCAATCCAGGGTTCATGATGAGACAGAGCACTGTAATTTGGGTCACTCTTGCTTTTCTTATAAAGCCATGCTCCATTGAATTAGGTCTTTGCCCCTCATATAGCATATCTAAGGTCCCACCTCCAAATACCACATAGTTGGATCAAGTTTCTAGTCTCTTACTACCTCATAATGAGAATTAAATTTCAACTTGAATTATGATGGTAACATTTGAACTATAGCACATGTATTTTTATATTCTAGAGAAATAGTGTACCACACAGTTTCCAAACAAAACAGCAAAATGATTGCCATGTTGAGGTGTTTAGAGTTGATTGTTTCAGAGCATGTAGAGGGGAGGTATGGAGATGCCCCAAGGTTAAAAGATACATGATAGTCTTACCATCACAAGAATTTTAGGAAGGAGACAGACACAAGTGCTCATCCTTAATCTTAGCTACTTGGAACCTGAGATCAGGTGAATTCAGTTCAAAGCCAACCAATAGTTGAACATGGAGGTACACCTCTATCCATGGTAGCTGCTTAGGAGCCTAAGATCATCAGAAGGATATTGGTTTCAGGCTAGCTTCAGTTAAAAAAAAATATGTTTACAAGACCCTATTTCAGTAGAAAAGGCTTGTGTGGTAGAATGACTAGTGCATACTAGCCATATCAGCTACAGTGGTAAATGTAAATAGGAAGATTCTAATCCAAGCTGTCCCAAGGGGAAAAAAAATCAAGATCCTGTCTCAAAAATAACCAAATAGAAAAGGGCTGGAGGCATGGCTCAAGCAGTAAAGCACTTGCCTGCTTTGCAAGTGCAAAGCCCTAAGTTAAAACCCCAGTACTACCAAAAAAAAAAATCTACTAAGGATCAGGCAAGTCAGAGAAGAGATTTCTCTTTTCTTTTAGAGAAATAATTATGCCCCAATTATGATTTATATATTGAAAACATTTTATATTTTACAGAAAAAAATGGAAATTGGTAACTGAGAATTGATTTTCCACAATTGTCTATTTTGTGACTAAACAGTTATGAGCATATCCTTCTAGAAACACTAGATGGCAGTAGGACTCAATTTTTAGAAATTCAAACCACCTCAGGGAATGACTTTCTTCAACAAATATTTACTATATAATGAACAAAACATTTTAAAAAAATTCCTACCCTTGTAGAACTGCAGTTTAGAAGGTATGGTACAGAGATAGTAAAAATCAATAAATAATGCAACTAGTATTAGAAGTCTGATATACTAGAAGATGGCAAGTACAAAGGAAAACAGATCAGGAAATGGTGTATGGAACACTCATAATTTTAAATAATATCCTTAGGGTGGGGTCAATTGAAGGAATGACATCTAAACAAACACTTGAAGGAATCATAGGAGTGAGGCTTAGAATATCTAAGGAGAGAGCATTCCAAGAAAAGGACCAATAATGCAGAAGGCCAAAGCCCTAAGTCAAAAGTGACTTGGCTTGATTCAGGAATTACACTGAGACTAGAGAAGAATTGGGCAGGAGTATGGTAAGAAAGGTGGGAGAGGCAACCAGATCATAGGAAGCTCTGTGCCTGTTGTGATAACTTTAGCTTTCACCCTGATTTTGCCCAGAAGATGAAAGAAAGAAAGATAGAGGGGAGGAGGGAGGGAGGGAAAGAAAGGTAGGAAGGAAAGAGGGAAGGAAGGAGAGGGAAAGAAGGAGGAAGGAGGGAAGGAAGGGGAAAGCAAGCAAGAAAGAAAGAAGAAGGGAAGGAAGAAAGGAAGGAAGGAGAGAGAAAGAAATGTATTAAGGAAGGAAAGAGAGGAAGGAAGGAAGGAAAGAGGGAAGGAAGGAGGGGAAAAGAAGGAGGAAGGAGGGAAAGAAGGAAAGAAAGAAGAGAAAGAAAGAAGGAAAGAAAGGGAAAGAAGGAAGGAAGGAAAGGGAAGGGAAAGAAGGAAGGAGAAAAACTTTAATAGAGGCCATGATTTGAAACAAACGTTTGGAAAGCTGAATAAATTAGTAACAGAGAATATCATAATATGGGAAAATTATTGTCCATTGTTTGTTTTTGAGACAGGGTCTCAATATGTAGCCCAGGCTAGCCTGGAACACAAGATGCCCCTGCCTCAACTTCCTAAGTGCTGGATTATAGGTATGTGCCACCATGCCTGGGCAGCAACAATACATTAAGTAAATCTGATTTAAATGAAAAATGTACATCAATGTCTTAGCCAAATGGTATTCAATTAAAGAACCAAAAGCAATGTCTGAAGAAAGAAGACAATGGTTTGATCTAAAATGAGTATATAGTTTTTCTTCTTTTCTTCCTGATTCAGCCATTAGGTTTGGCTTCATAAAGGAGGATGAAGAAGCTACAGGACCCAGAACAAAGTATTGAGGCAAACCAAGATTGGGCCCCAATCAAGGTGAGGAAATCATTCCCACAAAGCCTTCTTTTGCAAGTGTGGAGACATTTTGGTGGCCAGGCAACCTAGGGAACAATGTTGACTAAAAATGGGGAGAGAAGGGCATCTCCATGGAAAGGCCATTTTAGAGTCCACACATGATGAGGAAGAGTTTTGTGGAAGGTAAGAGTCTAGGGTCAGGATTTTACAACTGGAGATATTAGAACATCCACAAAGACAGGCAGCCTGGCACAGGGTCTCAGAGCCCTGCATGCCAGCATAAGATGAAGGAAACATTAACACAATGGTAGGTTTGGGGTGTTGAATCCAGGCACAGACAGAAGGTTTGTTTTGCATGTAGGAGCACCTAGCATAGGTATTGGTGTTCAAGTGAGGTAAGAAAGGCTTCTGTGGGGCTGGGAAGGTGGCTTAGTGGTAGAGTGCTTGCCTAGCATGCATGAAGCCCTCTGTTCGATTTCTCAGTATCACATACACAGAAAAAGCCAGAAGTGGCGCTGTTGCTCAAGTGGTAGAGTGCTAGCCTTAAGCAAAAGAAACTCAGGGACAGTGCCCAGGCCCTGAGTTCCAGCCCCAGGCAGGACTGGCAAAGAAAAAAAAGAAAAGGAAAAAAAGAAAGGCTTCTGTGCAGTACACCTGCCCAGGACAAAATGTCAGAACCAAAGTGAGAGAGTGAGGCATCTCTGCTGCTAAGAGGCAATTGCAACAAAAGTTTGGTCAATAATTAGGACAGATTGGCCAGGCATCAATGGCTCACACCTGTAATCCTAGCTACTCAGGAGGCCTGAGATCTAAGGATTGAGATTTCAAGCCAGCCCAAAGAAGAAAATCCATGAGATTCTTGTCTCCAATTAACCACCAAAACGAAGAGGTGGAGTTGTGGCTCAAATGGTAGAGTGCCTGCATTGAGTGAAAAAGCTAAGGGACAGCATCTAGACCATTACACACAAAAAATAAATAAATAAATTCAGCAGGTGCTCGTGGCTCATGCCTATAATTCTAGCTACTCAGGGAGCTACTCTGAGGATCATGGTTCAAAGCCAACCCAGGCAGGAAAGTTCAAGAGACTCATCTCTAATTAACCACTGGAAAACCAGAAATGGAGATGTGACTCAAGGTGGTAGAACGATAGCCCAGGCCCTGAGTTCAAGCCCCATGACCAACAATAAATAAATAAATACAGAGTGAATAAATATACGTATTAGGAATAATGAGTGGGTACTAGACTTCTCACTGTCAGAGGAGGGAAATACAAACAGGATGGAGGAAAAAGTTAGAATGAACCCTACAATGCTGCATTGGAGATTAGAAGCTTTCAAGTGAGCCCAAGTTTTAATACATATATAGGAATAAATATTGATATGGATGTGGATGTGTAGCACATTACATGTTTCCTAGCTCTTCCACTGGGAAGCCCTGGAAACAGAGATAACTCAAGAGCAGTGCATGAACATCTAGTCCAGATCTTGTCTTCTAAACACCTTGGAATTATTTCTTGGAGGAATAGCTTGATTCTAGGGCCTGAAGCAAGATTAGAACAAGATATGCCTGGGACATCTTGTAATGCTAGACAGTACAAAGTGCTTAAAAATAATGTGACAGCGGTTATAAAAGTCAGCTTAAAGGGGTCCCCAAATTGAAGAAATTGGAAAATATAAACATCCTAATAAATAATGAGACTATAATCCACCATGTAAAAGGGAAAGTTCTAAACTCACTAAGTAAATAGAAAGTTTGAAAGGAAATAACATTCACGTAGGTTTAAAGTATCTCCTCCATAAAATTCTATGTCATAAAAAAGAGTAAAGTTACAATGAAGAGCCTGACAGATGCCATCTTCAATACTAAAGTAAAACATCCCTAGTAACAAGACAAATCCAAGCCATGAGGTACCTCATAGGGAACAGTGAGAAGACAGTTCCCCCTGTGACATTCCTATCAACCTGTTCAGCCTAAACTTAATCATGAGTATGAATCAGATGACCTTAAATGAATGGCATCCTACAAAGCAACTGCAGTCCTCTAAAATGTCGGGGTTATGAGCTAGGCATGGATGGCTCACACCTGTAATCCAAGGCTGAGACCTGAGATTGTCTTTGATTATGAGTTTGATTATTGATTTTTATGCACTTGATTTCTAAGAACCTTATGAACTTAACTTAAGGAAGCTTTGTTCCATAGAGGGCTTGGTCTGCTTTTTCCAGAAACTAAGAAAAATTGATAGTCTTTTCCTGAGTGTGGTCTTCAGTACAGCTCCTTCACATCTGAAGGAGCTATCCTTCAGGT
Organism: Dipodomys ordii; assembly: GCF_000151885.1. Classification (NCBI taxonomy): domain Eukaryota; kingdom Metazoa; phylum Chordata; class Mammalia; order Rodentia; family Heteromyidae; genus Dipodomys; species Dipodomys ordii. The sequence continues at coordinate 618,825 of NW_012267348.1, read as the reverse complement.
TACTATCCTAGTTTCAGAGATGCTAGTAATATTTCTCAAAGGAGAGGATTCCATGTTTACTATTTGGTTACTCAGTATGGCTCCCAGTTCTACCTTCAGTTTTTGGTCATTGGATTTTATTTTGGCTTTGTTTGATGAACAAACTTATTAGGATCTCAATGATACTTTTAAGGTATGCTTGGTTTAGAATCTAGTTGTTTTATAGAAATAGGTTTGTTTTTCCCCCCCCAAGGAATATGGCCTATTATTTTTTCCACATCAGAAATGTTCCATTCAGCCAGACGCCAATGGCTCATACCTGTAATCCTAGCTACTCAGGAGGCTGTGATGTGAGGATTGAGGTTCAAAGCCAGCCTGGGCAGGAGTAAGTGAGACTCTTATTTCCAGTTAACCACCAGAAAACTGGAAATGGCCTGTGGCTCAAGTGATAGAGCACTAGTCTTGAACTGAAGAGATCAGGGACAGCTCCCAGGCCCAAAGTTCAAGCCCCACAACTAAAAAGAATAAGAAAAGAAAGGAAGCAAAGAAAGTTTCCATTCTCTCGTCAATTCTTCAAGTCTAGTTTTGTCTCTACCTTTCAAACTTGCCAGCCTGGAAAAAAAATGTTAGCAAGACTTCCATCTCAGTGAACAAACAGGGCAGAGTGGTAAAAAGCCTGTGACTCCAGCTACACAGGAGGCCATAGGTAGAAGGTGTAGGGTCTGAACCTGACCCTAGGAAAAACATAGACCTTACCTGAAAAGTGACTTAAGCAAAAGAGGGCTGAGGTATGGTTGACTTGGTAGAGCCACCTGCCTAGCAAGTGTGAATGTTTGAGTTCAAACCCCAGTATATATAGGTTTTTTTCTTCTTTTTGCTTATGTGGTGCTGAGGAATCGAACCCAGGGCCTCGTGCATGCAAGACAAGCACTCTACCACTGAGCCACCTTCCCAGCCCTATATGTAAGTTTTTTGGTTTTTTTTTTTTTTTTTTTTGTCGGTCGTGGGGCTTGAACTCTGGGCCTGGGCGCTGTCCCTCAGCTCTTCAGCTCAAGGCGAGTGCTCTACCACTTGAGTTACAGCGCCACTTCCGTTTTTCTGGTGGTTTATTGGAGATAGGAGTCTCACGGTCTCTCCTGCCCGGGCTGGCTTTGAACCGTGATCCTCAGATCTCAGCCTCCTGAGTAGCTAGGATTACAGGCGTGAGCCACCAGTGCCCAGCTATATGTAAGTTTTTAAATTGCTCTTGCTACTGCTTTGTCAAGGGTGAATCAGGGATCACTAGGGATGCTATGATTGCCATCTTTCCCTTGACTGTTTCCCTTGGCTTTATTTCCATGTCTCCGTGTTCTTCTCCTGTGTTATTTTCTCCTTCAGTACCACTTCTTCCAGCCTCCAGACATTGGCTCCAGTGTTAGTCCTGCCCTAGTTTCAACCTCAAACCCTTGATGTAGCTGGTTCTGTTATCTGGATGATCTTATGCAAACCTATGGCTCTTATGGCTTTTTTGCCAGAGATGACAAGAGTAGAGCTTCAGCTCCAAGCTCATACAAAATAGTACTTGCTACCCAACTTAAAACTCTGTTTCTTGGGGCTGGGAAGGTAGCTCAGCGGTAGACTGCATGCTTTGCAAGCATGAGGCCCTGGGTTCGATTCCTCAGCACCACATAAACAGAAAAAGCCGGAAGTGGCGCTGTGGCTCCAGTGGTAGAGCACTAGCCTTGAGCTGAAGAGCTGAGGGACAGCGCCCAGACCCAGAGTTCAGGCCCAATGACCGGCAACAAACAAACAAAAAAACTCTGTTTCTTCCCAGTTTTTTTCCCCTAGTCCACTGCTGTACACCCCAGCAAGTGGCACTGTTTTTGCCTAAGCCCAAAACAGCCATTCTTTATATTTGTTTGTTCTGGTACAGGGCTTCATGCTCTCACTTGGCTTTTCTACTCAAGGCTGGTACTCTACCACTTAGGCCACCTACCACTTCTGGCTTTCTGCTGGTTAACTGGAGATAAGACTCTCACAGACTTTTCTTCCTGCTCTAGCTTAAAATTCCTATGATCCTGAGATCTCAACCTCCTAAAAAGCTAGTCTTACAGGCATGAGCCACCAGCACTCAGCTTGGTTTGGTTTTATACCTTACTGCCTCTGTTTCCAGTGCTAAAATTACAGGTGTGCACCACCATGCATGGCCAGATCCATTCTTTATACCTCTTTTCCCTCATCTCCATCCGTGTCCTCATTTTCTTTTACCACTGAACTGGGACTTTTTTCAGTACTGGGAGTTGAAGCTAAGCAAGCACTGTACCTCTGAGTTATACTTCCCAACCCCAGGTTTCAAAAACATAAATCTTACTGTGTCAGTCCCAGCCTAAGATCCACCTTAGTTTCCTTTGGCACAGGGAATATCTTACTACAACTTGTAAATATGTATGCACACATACAAGTTGTATGCACACAGTATGTATACACACACAAACACACACACACACACACACTGAGGCTTGAACTCAGAGCCTCACATGCTTGCTTAGCCTAACACTTTGAGCCACACCTCCACTTCAGGCTTTTTGCTGGTTAATTGGAAATATATTCAAATTCATTTGCCCTGGCTAGCTTTGAATTTTACCACAAGCATTCAGCTCTTACTGTAGGCTTTATAAAAGCCCAGCCATTATTCAGCACCTCCTGGATCTCCATGTACTAATACTGCTAACTCTACTCTTACTTACTTTTTCTTAAACTAGTCCAAGTTTTTTTTCACTAAGACCTCTGCTCTTTGACTGCAATCCTTTTACTCAGGCTCTTCAATCACGCTGGCTCACTCCCATTCTCAGCTTCGGCTGATGTGGAGAAGCCTTTCTGGACCATTGATCCCCTCAATGTACTTAAAGACATCCTTCTCCTTTATAGGACATCGCTGTGGCCTTGTTTTCTTCTTCCAGTGTGTATCACTCACAGAAATTACCATATTTTTGTTCATCACTCATCTCAAGTACCTATAATAGTGTCTGCCACATATTATGTCCTACAAAATTTCTTTATGAAGAGCGTGGGTGGCTCACACCAATAATCCTAGCTACCTGGTGGCTGAGATCTGAGGATCACAGTTTGAAGCCAGCCAGTCTGGGCAGGAAAGCCCATGAAACTCTTATCTCCAATCGACTACTACCCTCCCCCCCAAAAAAAAAATCCAGAAATGAAGCTCTGGCTCAAATGGTAGAGTGCTAGCTTTGAGCAAAAATGTTCAGAGACAGCTCCCAGGCACTGAGTTCAAACCACAGGACCATCACCACCACCACCACCACACACACATACACAAATCCCTGTGTTTATATAAGAAAACATTTCCTGCCAGGCACCAGTGGCTCATGCCTGTAATCCTAGCTACTCAGGAGGCTGAGATCTGAGGATCACAGTTCAAAGCCAGCCTAGGTGGGAAAGGCTGTGAGACTCTTATCTCCAATTAAACCACTCAGAAAACTGGAAGTGACACTGTGGCTCAAGTGGTAGAGCGCTAGTCTTGAGCTGAAGAGCTGAGGGCAGTGCCTTGGCCCAGAGTTCAAGCCCCATGATTGACAAAAAAAAAAGACATTTCCTTTTCACAGAAAGTCAGTACCTGCCTTTAATTTTTATATTCATTTATATAAAATGGTGTTGTATAAATCCAAGCAAACTGAACCAAAATACTGGGATGTCCTTGTTTATTTACTGAAGAAACCATGGGGGGCTGGAATTGTTCTAGGCTGTGCTGCAGATTCCTTGTGCCACGAACGTCTGAGACACTCACCTGTGGGATGAGGGTTCCAACGAGGTCCACTCAGGCATCAACCTACTTCTCCTGCTATTGTCCATCTACCTGAATGAGTCCTTGTGGACCCATGCTTGTCCTTGGTTACCTTTACTTATGATTATTTGTTTTCTGTTTGATAACCCTCACACACACACACCCCCATTGTGAGCTTCAAAAAGGCAAGGAACAATTCAGGTTTTTGTTTTATTTTGTTTTGTTTTTGTGCTAGTCCTGGGGCTTAAACTCAGGGCCTGGGCACTGCGCCTGAGCACTCTACCGTTTGAGCTATATAGCTACTTGAGACTTTTTTGGTAGATAATTGGAGATAAGGGCTGGGAAGGTGGCTCAGTGGTAGAGAGCTTGCCTTGTATGTCTGAGGCCCTGGGTTCGATTCCTCAGCACTACATAAGCAAAAAGAAAAAAGCTGGAAGTGGCGCTGTGGCTTAAGTGGTAGAGTCCTAGCCTTGAGCTGAAGAGCTGAGGGACAGCGCCCAGGCCCAGAGTTCAGGCCCCACGACCGGATCAAAAAAAAAAAAAAGATAATTGGAGATAAGAGTTTCATGAACTTTCTTACCTGGTCTGGCTTCAAACTGCAATCCTCAGACCTTAGCCAACTGAGTAGCTAGGACTACAGGTGTAGGCCACCAGTGCTGTTCTGCCCTTACCCCATACTTAACTGTATTTTTAATCAGTTGTGGAATGAATAAATGAATGTCTTAACAGAGAGAACAAACTCTTGAAGTCTTAAATTATTTTCCTCCAAATGTTTCCAGATTAAGGTCACCCCACCTTTGTACAATCTACTTTTCAAGATCATACAAAATCCTCATGAGGTATGAATGTTTGGTGGCTGTCATTCACAGAATGATTTTTGAATGTATCCTTATGAACCCATCTTTAGGATCTGTATGTGAGACCCTTTGTTTAGCTTAATACTTCAGTCTGTCATCATAGAGTATGATGAACTTAAGCTCCATCCTCTGGATGCTATATCTTCTATAAATGAGAGTACTTTTCTTCTTCCCAAAACAAAGTCTCGCAGTCATTTAGAAAATGGAGGAAGCTGAACCTACCTTCAAGAAGATAGTAGAGCTGAACATGATGGTACATGCCAATAATGCCAGCTACTCTGGAAGCTGAGAGAGAAGTATTGAGCCAATTTAGGTTTTCTCAAAGGGGAAAAAAGTTACTAAAAGAAGGGAGGCAACATTTAAGAAGTGCAGCTGGTATACATTTTTAGAAGAATAGCCACTTCAAAATCATCTCTAGGGGCTGGGAAGGTGGCTCAGTGTGAGAGTGCTTGCCTTGCATGCATGAGGCCCTGGGTTCGATTCCTCAGCACCACATAAGCAAAAAGAAAAAAAGCCGGAAGTGGTGCTGTGGCTCAAGTGGTAGAGCGCTAGCCTTGAGCTGAAGAGCTGAGGGACAGCACCCAGGCCCAGAGTTCAGGCCCCACAACCGGACCCCCCCAAAAAAAATCATCTCTATTTTCTTAGAATTATGAAATACTCTGTTCTTATTTTTTTACAAGCTTTATTATCTTCATGAAATCCAAACCCCAATTCAGCAGTTCAGCAGGGCTGGTTTGTTGTTCACTGGTAGAGCATGTAAGTAAGCATGCTACAGGCTCTGATGTTCAACCTCCAGCAGAAAGGGGGAAGGGAGGAAGAAGAGGAGAAGTGAGAAAACAGGAGGGAGGAAGGAAAAAAGAGTCAAGAAGGAGAAACTTTTTCTTAACTACTAGGTTTGTAGCTCTGTAATAGAATGCTGGCCTAGCAACAAGTGTATTTGCTGACCTTAGCAATACACACACACACACACACTATAGTAAACACTGTTCCTTTTGAAATATCTTTGTTAAGGACAGATGCTATTCTCTTTAGTTTGAACAGTGCATTTAAATTGCTTGGAGGTAGTTACATGTGAATCTTCACATAGACTTGTATCTCTTTCATTTAAAGAGAAGACATGAAGAAAAGGAATTAGCCCATTAATTATTTAAAATACTTGGTGCAACTATTCCTATGAATTAATCCTGGCACTTGGAAGACAATTACACTCAGTGTTAATAACATCTCCATCCTTTTCCAGCATACTGCACTCCAAATATTATTGTGTTTTCATTGACAACATTCACTATTACATATGCATATGAAAAGCAGGCATTTTCATCAAAATACTGTAATAGCATTAAGAGATTATTTTTCCCAATTTCCTTGGAAGAAAATTCACTTAGATTATTTATTGCCTGACTGCTCTCCTATCTTGCTTGTATGTTTAAGTAACTAGAGTTCATGAAAGTATAAACTTTAATATTTTAGAAAAATGTACGATTTTATACATTAATGATTTTAAATAAAAGAGGACTGTTTCACTTCTTAGGAGAAAGTTAAGTCTGTGTTCTGTTTAGGAGAGATAACACTTTTTGTCCCAGTAGGTGGCCCCCCTGGTGTAACCATTAGTTGCTAATTACTTGCAAACAAACAAACAATTAAGTCGTTAAGCTCCTGGTTGGGCAAGTGTTCATTGACATGCTAAAACTTTCTAAAACAGGATTTTAATTAGTGACGCTCTAAATCCAGCCCCCTTGTCAGCAGAGCTATAAGGTAAAATCCCAGACAGCCCTGTACACACACGTGTGGCCAACCCACCAGAAAGAGTAGAACTGTTGCTGTGTACAGCCCACCAGAGAATGTCTCCCAGCCTTCAGGAAGGTGCTCAGCTTGGAGAAAGCAAGACGTCTCCCTGTTCATTTTCCATCGAGAGCATTTTAGGACTGGATCAGAAGAAGGATTGTGTCCCATCAATGAAACCCCACAGACCTTGGGCAGACACCTGGGGTTCCTCAGGTATGCTATAGCTTTAGTTTTAAACTCTTCTTAAATTTCTTTGGGGTTTTTGGTAGTCCTTTACAATAATATAAAGCTAGAGAGAACCTGGGGTTTCATTCAGAAACTTGGGTTGCATCTAGAATCTGCCTCAGATGCAATGCTGTAAGTACCCTTGCAGGAAATACTGAGAACCTGCATTTATTTACTTTAGATCTCTTTCCATGTATGTTTAACATCCAAGACTTTCAAAATCTATTTCCCCCAACAAGTAAATACTAGAGTCTAACATATTCTCTGTCACCAAGGCAGGATTTTAATTTTGTTTAGCTTTTGGTTTTTAGGTTGTTGAGGGGGTAATTCTTTGTGAAACCCACAGCATTTCTCTAGGGATATTGAAAACAAGTTATTAAAATAACTTCTTACAGCACTCTGGAACACTAGATTGGCCACATAAGAAGGGTTGGGGTTTTGTTGTTGTTGTTGTTGTTATTGTTGTTTACTTTTTTTCTGATTTTAGAGAAAGATGCTAGCCTCTCTTTACATGTCCCAAGTCTTCCCAATGGGATCTCCTTTCCTTCTATTGTGGATCACCCAATGCCAGAAGAAAGAGCCTTGAAATATGAAAATTACTTTTCAACCTCAGAAAGGCTATCATTGAAAAAAGAATTGAGTTGGTATAGAGGCAGAAGACCAAGAACTGCTTTTACCCAAAACCAGGTGGGAAGTTTTTTCATCCAATAATGATAATAGAAAGGCTTTAACTGACACTGTGGTGTGCAAAAAGCTATTGACAGGAATCCCAGGTTAGAAACCTTATTAATAAAACAAAGGGCTATCATATTTTAATGGTTTCTCACTAATCACTTTTTTTAACAAAAAGTATTAGGATTAATTGCCCACAGTTTAAGTACAATTTTTGTTTTACAAATTAAAGCCTATTTGGGGGTGGCATGAAAAATATTAACACTTTTTAAAAAGTATTTCTTTATTCTAGGTAGAGGTATTGGAAAATGTCTTTAGAGTAAACTGCTATCCTGGCATTGATATAAGAGAAGACTTAGCTCAAAAATTGAATTTAGAGGAAGACAGAATCCAGGTAAGGCTCATAATGGTTGCTATTTGTGATGATTGAAATGTCATGGACAATAATACCATTTCTGAGACCTATTTTATTTTTCCTTAATTTTAGATTTGGTTCCAAAATCGGCGTGCAAAGCTGAAAAGATCCCATAGAGAATCACAGTTTCTAATGGCAAAAAAAATTTTCAACTCAAATTTCCTGGAATAGATAAAAAACCAAACCTGTGTAATTATCTTCCAGTTGTAGAACCTGAAGAATCATGGAAATATCAACTGTTAGTAATGTGACACTTCCTGCATTTAATTTGAATATTGTCATTTTCTGAAAATATAAATGATTTTGATTATATTATATTGGGTACTTTTCAGTTCTAATAAAGACTTTTCTTATATATTTTAATAAACATATATTCAGAAAAATCGGCTATTTTTAAGTGAGTAAAGTTAATCTAATAAATTAGTAAGCTAAAAATCAGTAAATCCCATTTACAATGTATTTCAAGTAAAGTAATCCAAGCAATAAAGATTCAGTCTATTTTAGTTGGATATCTTCAAGCATGTTTTTGAAATATGATTTGCTTAACTGTATGGTAGAGTATGATTTATTTGTCTTCAATTTGTCTTGATTTATGGTATTAGTAAGAATTTCTTACCATATATCAAAGCAAATCTCTTTTGTAGGTTGTTTTTTTTTTCTTTTCCCAAGTGGTCATTGTGCCAAAGCAGAGATATAAAGGCACCAGCTCTCATATTCATATCATTGTGTTACACTCTACAGAAGAATTAAGCTGCAAATAAATGCACATTTTTTAAAAGTTTCTAGTCCATTTAATGTTGTGCTCTACTTTCTCTCCTTTAAGTGACATTGTTCATCTGGCTTTATGCCTATCTCCAGTATAACAATTTCTATTGACCTGTTCATTTTGTTTTCATACTATGTTGACTAAGAAGATACCTTACATTCCTTTTATATGTGTTCTGATATAATCAGTGAAAATAATCAGGGCAGTTTTTGTTTATTAAATTGGCAATACAGATCTTTTTTTCTAAAAAAGAAGTTTTCACTATCCTAACATTTTCATTGTACAAGTGGTGTTCATTGTGATAATTCTACACATGCACATAATGTGCCACCAAAATCACATTCTAAGGGACAAAACTATGTTTTCATTTCATTTTTTGTTTTCTCATTATACCATTCAGATAAAGCTGGAAAGAGAAGAAGCTGTGTGACAGTATCTCCTAATGGAGATTTGGATGTTTGTTCCCAGTTAATGAAAAACCTCATTAGGTAGAGGGTTTTGTCAGTTGATTTTTTTTTTTAATGTTAGCTTGAAGACACTGTCCAATGGAGGCCATATTTCAGCTTACTCTCTTCAAACAGAATTTTCCCTTGCTTTATCTTTATTTTCTTTCCTAGGCCTCTTTCTTTCCTTTCTTCCAGGGATGACCACAGTGAAAATTCTTGTTGAATTATCAAATCTCTGAAATTGTTTCCCCTTTTCTCTTTAACAGGAGGGAGTTTGACCTGTATTTATGAGGAAAATCAGCCTGACTCAGAATTTAGAGGTTATTAAAATCATTTACAAGGTATTTATTTAAGGTAGAAAGCTCTGTGTCCCAACAATGACTGGGTTTATTCTGTTCCACTATTACTCAGGTAGAAGACAGGAGTTAAAAAGCAGGGCAAACAGGAAGATGGGAGCTGTTAAGTATCTCCCCAGGAAGACTGGGCTGCTTTACACAGTATGAAGGGCTACTTCTAGCCAGGCACCCATTGTTCATGCCCATGATTCTAGCTACTCAGGAGGCTGATATCATGGTTCAAAGCCAGCCTGTGCAGAAAAGTCTATGAAATGCTTATCTCCAATTAAGTACCAAAAAAAGCCACAAGTAGAGTTGGGGATCCAGTGGTAGAGCACTACCAGCCTTGAACAGAAAAGCTAAGACAGTGCCAAAGCCCTGAGTTTCAGCCCCAGGACCAGCACAAAACCAAACCAAAACAACTGCTGCTTTGGAGGACTCTTTATGAATTATATTAGTCAGAATATATCCACCTGGCACTTCACTGTCCATTAAATCCCTATGAAATTGTGATATTGGAGGCTGATGGTTACTGGAACTACTGGAAATATATAGTTTGAAGGGAACTGGGAGTGATAGTAAGCTCTTATTTTAATCCCCAAAGTCATATATACTATAACAATTAAACACTAGAGAAGTAAAGTATAAGCTGCCTCAAACCTTATCCCTCAGACACAATCATTATTAAAAAGTTTTTTATAGGTCTTGTGTTTCACTTTAAAAGATCTGTGTTGGGTGTACATATGTGTGTATACTATATTGTTTCTCTACTGTTAGTTTTGTCATTATAAACACAATTTACAGTCTGTACATTGAGATGTGTGTGTGTGTGTGTGTGTGTGTGTGTGTGTGCATGCGTGCATGTATTGGGGCTTGAACTCAGGGCCTTGAGTACTGTCCCTGAGTTTTTTCACTCAAAGCTGGTGCTCTATACTTGAGCCACAGCTCCACTTCCAGCTTTTTGGTGGTTAGTTGGAGATGAGGCTTACAGACTTTCTGCCCAGGCTGGCTTCGAACTCCAATCCTCAGATCTCAGCTTCCTGAATAGCTAAGATTTCAGATGTGAGCCATCAATGCCTGATTTCAATTTGGAATTTTCAAAGGGAAATTATGATTTGTTTGGAACTTATCTAAAATTAAAACTAATCTCCAAATCTTTGGGGACAAGAGGATTCTGTAAAACATAACAGAAATTAAGTAAAAATAAAATATCACAGACATGGGTAAACAACTAATAATGTGTTTACTTTTTTATAAAAGTTGTTCACACTGGGTGGCTCATGCCTATAATCCTAACTACCCAGGAAACTGAGATCTGAGGATCACAGTTCAAAGCCAGCCCAGGCAAAAAAATCCCCTTGAGACTCTTATCTCCAATAAAAAGCCAGTAGTGGAGCTGTGGTTCAAGCAGTAGAGTGGTAGCCTTGAGTACAAAGAGGCTCAGGGACAACACCCAGGCCCTGAGTTCAAGCCTAGGACTGGCAACAAACAAACAAATAAATAAAATATAGAACTAAAAATACATATTTATGCCTGAAGTAACTTATCATAGAAATGATGTATTTATTGCTGGGGATGTTACTCACTGGTAGAGTGCTTACTTAGCTTGCACCAGGCCCTGGGTTTGACTCGTAGCAACATTAAAGGAAAAAAAAAGATAATTTTAATTGAAATACATAACATCTAAAAATCAGAAAAATTAAATAATACCAGATTAATAACTAAAGATATTTTTTCAGTACTAATAATGTCCAATATTTTAAAAACAAAATAACAAGAGTTACAAGAATACTTCCTCTAAAAATCACTTGTTACTAAATAATTAGAAGCAGTGCGGAATTACAATTGCTAATAAATTTGGAGAAAATATAATGATGCTCAAAGAAAAACTAGACTAATTCAAGCAAATGCCAAACAGAACAAAAATGGAAATGAAAATCTTAAACAGAATTCTCTTTCCCTCTAAATCCACAGGCTAATCCAGAGCTTGTCTGTACTCCTGATAATTCCAAGCTTTTGTCTCCTTGAATGCCCCGGACAAGGTGAACGGTAGTAACAAATCAAACTAATGCAGGTCAGGCTAATACCTAGAGAGTCTCTATTATCTGATGTCTGTTTAAATAAGGTTATTTGGTCTCTCATAATGGCATTTGTCTTTTGTGAAGCCAGCCAGACAAGGCCCATCACTAAAGAGCTTTGGAAACAATAGCTGTGTATGCTGGTGGTCAACTTTTGAGTTAATTAGTGGTAATAGCCATTTTCACTGGCTTGCATCTTATCTCACACACATCACGCAAATGGTATAAATCTCTCATTAACAAACTCAACCACACAGCACCATCAACCTGTCTCGTGTCTTTGTCTAAGAGAACCTGAGCTTATCTGTTCACTTGATATGGGAACCAAATCACTATGAGAATCGTTGCTTGGTGACCCCATTTTACTAAGCCTATAGGAATAAAACTCCATGTGCCTTTGGCTAAACTTAGTGCCCAGTTTGGACCCTCCTGCCTTGCTACACCAGCCCAAAGCAACCAAGGCAGCTCTTCCTGGCTTTCTCCACACCCCTTCATTTTTTCCTTTCTTGTTTGCTATTCTCATCCTTTTTCTTTTTCCTTGTTAATTACCTTTGGAAAGCTGTTGGTAGCAACAAGCTTTATTGAGTCCCACAAATGAACCCTTTGTTGCCCCTCCCCCACTAAAAAGTTTATTGCATACCCTGAGTCTGGTGTAAAATCACCAACAGTAGGAGGAAGTTAATGTCTGTTCTCTTTCCCTAAGATGGCCTAAGGAAGCCATCTGCTTTAGTAGCATTTTATGACCAGGTAATTTCAGAGGTACAAATTACACCAAATCTCACGTCCTGTTGTACTGTTTACCACATCAAAAGCTTGCATGTAACTCAGTGGCTCGGTAGCTGTTGCCTTTTTAGGCTAAAGAACAGGAAGCAGACTTGAACCCAGGCCGTAGGGTTCAAGCTGACCCACAAACTGATCTGCAAATTTTTTGGGGGGGGGTCCGGTCGTGGTGGGGCCTGAACTCTGGGCCTGGGCGCTGTCCATCAGCTCTTCAGCTCAAGGCTAGCCCTCTACCACTTGAGCTACTTCTGGCTTTTTTCTTTTTGCTTATGTGGTGCTAAGGAATTGAACCCAGGGCCTCATGCATGCAAGGCAAGCGCTCTACCACTGAGCCACCTTCCCAGCCTTGATCTGCACATTTTTAAGCTCCCAGTTTGAGGGAGGTTTGAGCTATACAAGGTGAACTCATCTCTCCTTTTGTTGGTTCCAGTTTTTATATAGCAAACATTTTGATTGTCATTTTTTCACTCATTGTTTCTTTTACTTTTTTAATTACTAAGGTTTGAACTCAGGGCTTTGCGTTTGATACTGACATGATTTCTTTTTTTTTTTTTGCCGGTCATGGGGCCTGAACTCTGGGCCTGGG